>NW_027287516.1:1284503-1434503 GCF_022747635.1 Hetaerina americana
GCGGCCGTTCCTATAACTTTTGTCTTCTTTCCATATAATCTTATCCATTTTGCGCAGCACACAATTCTCCGAAAGCATCCATTCTACTTTTATCCACTTGCCTCAACCCCTAAGCGTACGTCCATGTAACACTACGCTCCATATTAAGGTTATCGCCAGTCTTCTACCCATATATAGATTCTTTAAATATCTTTGGTATTACGTATGTTATATACTTCGAAAAAGGTTAGGTTTTTTAATGCAATTAAGACGTGAAGTGTTAGCCAAAGATAAAAAATGATAAAATTCCTAGCCACGCATGATAAACCCTGGAGAACACACTCTCTTCCTTTCTCTACCCCCGAACCCTCCGCCGCCACTTTCCCAAAGTTCTTCCTTCTATACATCGCGGCCTTATCAATAAAACACTGCCTTTTAATATTTCCTCCGTCGCCTTTTTCGGTCTGCTTCGGATTTCCCCCATAACAGCATCCTCTCTTCGCACAACGTTTTTTAAATTATGTAATCGAAGAACAGAGGAGAAGGCTTCTTTCACAAGATGGTATACATACGTAAATGACCGACAATAGTTAATAATCAGAGAAAAAGAAAAGAAAAAAGCATGGAGTGGAAACTTCGTAATAGTTCGCAAATATTATTTAAATGGGCTTTTTTATTTAAAAAATGACACTCGATGGTGGTGGACAAAGGAAAGCGGTCAAAATCTTTTGCTTGCCCTTCCGCAAGCAATTTCTTCAGCTTGGATTGTTCACTCTGTATGACAAATGTCCAGTTTTATTGAAGTCCCTTGGTTCCACCTGACCACACCCGTTCCCCTACTTGTGCCTTTTACCCTTCCCCTTTTCCGTACCCTTCAAATCCCACTCCCCTTCCCTCTATGCCTCCCCCCCTCCACATTCTCCCGCTTCAAGTCAGGGATGCCAACTTTTGAGAGTTCAGAAATTTTAGAAACACGTGAATCTTCTGCCGCAGAGAAATAAAATCCAATATACATATGTGTGGACTTGGAATTAATCGTATAACTATTTGAATCGTGATTTTTTAAAAGTCAATTCACGCACAAATAGCATTCATAATTTTAATGTACTGACTGGTATTCAAAGTTCGGAATGAAAATGTCACCCCTTTGGTAACTGCTCGATCATCCATTTGAGTTTTTACCATTTTGGATTTCAACATAAAAAACAAGATTGCATCATCGAGCAAAAATACTTCATGCATTACATGCATGGTCAGTCAAATTACGTCAGACGAGACGAATTAGAAATATCATAAGAAAATAGCGGGACTAATTCTTCAACGGAACGTTCGGAGGAATCGCAAGGAAAACTCTCCACTGCTTAAAATAATATGCTCCTAAAAAAGGATATATGCAAGTGGAATATTTTGATGGATGAGATTGGTTTTACATTAAGAGAAAAAAATTTCGTTTTTTTTTGTGAAACAGAAATGTAACCATGACAACCGACCCGAAGGAGAGGGTTGAATTCAACTTGTAATAAGTTCTAGATTGCGAAAAAAATGGCATTAACTTAAAAAGCATCCATTGCTGAAATTAGTATCTTTAATGGTTGATTTTTCTTAGCCACGAGGCATATTCAATTATGAGGGGCCGTTTTCTCATTATTTAAATAATAGTGGGTCGGAACAATGCTGCGCACATGCTGCGCCATCTATTGATTGTTTCCGAAGCCACTGACGTTAAGTATTGTATTGTGCTGAGTAATCATTTGTGGTCTCGGTAAATGGAGATAGCAATGTCCGGGAAAATCGATGTTGCCGCCTGTCGTCTATTGAGTGCATTGATTCGATTTTTTTTGGTACAAATGAATCAGTTTAGCTGTCCAAATTCATCGGGAGTTTTGCCTAGTTTATAGACATAGATTGGAGAGGGAAAGGTTATACAATGGTGACGTGACTTCAAAAATGGCAGCGAAAATGTGCATAGTGAAGTGCGGAGTGGTCTGCCTAGTATCCAGACCGACGAAATCGTTCAACAAGTGGACCAAGAACTTCGATCTGACCGACGGTTAATGCTTTTGTTGAGATATTTCCTCTTGTTGCCACACCACCACAACTTACACACGATTGGTAAGGAAAAGTTCATATATCACAATCGTGTGCAAGATGGCCACCGAAAATGCTTACCGGTCAACAAGTAGCAAAAAGGTTTGAGTGGACGAGCGTTTTTTTCCCCCCCGCTATCAACACTCCCGACATTGCACCTAGCGACTCAATTTCCTCAACATGCACTTGAGAAACAGTGGCTTGGTGGAGAACGGTTTGAGAACGCCAAAGAACTCTAGACCGAAGTTCTGTCAACTGGTTCAATTTCCACGTGGCGAACTTTTATTTTCTATGGATTAAAGAGCTCAGAAGTGAACTGCGAATGTGTAGAAAAGTGAATCAGATTTTTAGGACACTAAAATAATTATGAATTTTTGTAAAACATCGATATTTATTCTTTTATCATGACCCAACTGCCCTTTCTTCTCGAATATGACTTGTATTTCAAATGCTACGAAAACCTGAAATTTGAACCGATTCCACACACTCCATATCCTCCCCGATCTTTCGCCTTGCGATTTTTCTTTTTTTTCCTCAACTCTAGAGACACCTCAAGGGTAATTATTATACTTCGGTAGATGAGGTGAAGGCGCGGCTGTCAAGTCCTGGATTCGAGAAAAGTCGTGCGTTCGCATAGCACTAGAACACGTCTCCATAATTTTCCTCCTCTCACAATACACAGAATGAACGTAACATCCTCAAACCTGCGCATTCGTGTTGAGGGGGAATGTTACCTCCACATTCCACCAGGAGTGCTTCTGAAGAACATTTTATTTATGGTTTACAAACGTGTGTGAGTCAATTTTCTGCCTATCCTCGTATATGCATTGGCGGTTAATTATTCATGCTATAAATGGTTCGTTTTTCATAGAAATAGCAAATAAACTTTTGACTTGCCTTCATCCAGGAAAATAGCCATCTCGTTCGGGAGTTTGAGCGTGAATATCA
Organism: Hetaerina americana; assembly: GCF_022747635.1. Classification (NCBI taxonomy): domain Eukaryota; kingdom Metazoa; phylum Arthropoda; class Insecta; order Odonata; family Calopterygidae; genus Hetaerina; species Hetaerina americana. The sequence goes on from NW_027287516.1 coordinate 1,287,519, forward strand.
TTCATTTCATGTCGAATGCTGCATTATTACGTCCATTAGATCAAATGAGTCGTGGCGGGTTGGCAAAATGGAATACGCGTCTGAATCGGAAAGGTTGGCAAAACTTCCTTTTTTGTGCGTGCGTGCGTGTGTGAGCTCAACGCACCCACATCCCCCTCCCCCTCCCCCCAAAATCCCTTCTTTAACAATTCGTTCCTGTTTTTATCGTCACTCCAGCCTCTCTCTACCAAACCCAAACCTCCCACCCACAACAACCAACCCTTCGGAACTTTTCTCGGCTCATTTTCATCCCCTTTCTCTCTCTCTCTCTCCACCACTCACCCTCCTCTCACTAAAGTCCTCACTTTTTGCACCAGATGACACTGGAGGCAGCCGGGCGGTCCGAAAACTCGACTCCACCACCACCACCCCTCCCCCTCTCAATAAAAAAAACCACCCTTCTCTTACTCTGCACCCAACCCCCCTCCCCTCTCCCCTTCCGAAACCACCCTAAACCCCACACCCTTGAGAGTACGAAAGCGGAGGATGGTGGTTGGGTGCCTCGGACGCTTGGGCTCTTGTGTTTAGGGCCTTTGGTATAAAACCCTTCCCACCCCCTAACAACCCCCCTCTCTCCCCCTCCCTCCGTCAACTTCCTCACCCCTATGCGAGACCTATTAAAACCCTCTCTCCTCCCACCTACTCCACCCTCAACCCCTCCTATCATCCCACCTCTTTTGTCATCATCCCCCTTCCATCCCTCTTAGAGGCACATGAGGGAAAAAAGAGAGGGAACAAGAAGAAAAAAATATAATTATATAAAAGGTGCCGATTCAGTTTTTCAGTAACAGATCAAGGAAAACTTTGGTCCATTTAAATTTGTTTTTTCCCTTTACTTTCTGTGACCAGCCATTTCGAACCTCGAGATTATGTTGTAATGAAATTAATAATTTTCACACTTAAACTTCCATCGTGAAATTCCGAAAAAAAGTCACTTTGTCCCTTTAATTGTTAGGATCGTCCCTGACGGACGTATGGCGTACAACCCTTGGGCAGACCAAAAATATCTAATGACCTCGTTTTGTTGAACACGCTATGTGCAGTGTAGTGGCTGTGGTGATGGATTCTTTAAAATGAGATGCATCTACGTCTACATGACACCTTGAAAGCAACCTCTAGAAAGTTATGGCAGGGGATTACTCAAAAGCAAACGCTCTAAATCAAAAATTAAGTTTTGCTTACCTCTTATTTACCAAAGAAATGTGTTAAAATAATGTTCGATAAACTAATGTAAAAAATAATTAAATATTACCAAGTTTTTAAAATAAAAAAACATGCTTGTCAATCCCCGTAGCGCAGTCGTTAGGGTGTGTGGCATGGCTTGATTACACACCAGAATACTTTTGACACCAAAATACTTTTCCCCCGGTAGGTTAACGTCCCTTATTTTTTGTGAGGGGGAATACATCTTTAAACAGTCGGTTCCACAACTACTCCATTTAATTTTATGTCACATGATGTCTCCCACCGCGAAACGATAGGACTAATGATACATTTTCAACACAAACGCTGAAAAGGACTCCTTACAAATTTACACTGAAAAGAAAACATATCTTCTCCCCATCGTCGGCACAGATATATTTTCTAATAAATGAGCATTATCTCGCAATAATGGTTTCTATTCATTTCTGTTAACTTTGTCTCCCAACATCTGCATAATACAAATATACTCCTAAAGCGCCCACAACGGTATAAGGCAGGGGATGGGGTGATCGAAAACATCCTATCCATATATATATATATATATATATATATATATATATATATATATATATATATATATATATATATACACACACACATAGCTTTGACAGCAACAAACGATATAAGAACACATAAAAAGATCACTCACACGTTATTTCTTGATCATTTCGATGGAATTCAAATCCGTCTTCATCGGAAGAAATGGAAGTAATCTGTGATTACTTCTAGAAGTGATCACTTATATTTCTTCACGGTAAATTAAATCAAAGATTACTTCTAGAAGTCATTACTTATATTTCTTCTGAAGAAGATGGAGTTGATTCCGTCGAAACGATCAAGAAGTAATGTGTGATTGATCTTTTTATGTGTTCTTATATTGTTTGTTGCTGTCAAAGCTTGTTATTCGGCACTTCCGTGTTACTTCGGCGAAATTATATATATATATATATATATATATATATATATATATATATATATATATATATATATATATATATAATATATATATATATATGTATATATATATGTATATATATACATATATGCATATATTCACACACACACCATATCTATATTTATAAGGAAATGTGAGATAGCGCTAGCGAACAAAAACATAAGAGTAACACACGAATGAAACTCGCACGTTTTCCAACGTTTAGGTTCGGAATTCTCTAGAGGAAGGTGGTTTGGCCACCCAAACTTCGGGATACGCGTTAGTTCCATTTGTCTGTGTTTCTCTGTGTTTTTTTACGTCAGCGCTACCTCGCTTTTCCTTTTAAATTATTATTCGAATCCCTGAGATTTTCCTTCAAGAGGGTCCGGGCTCGACTCTCAGGCCAGTATCTCTGGGCACCCTCCGCTTCACCCAAGCTATGTGATTTTTCGGGTACCAGATCTTAGAAAAAGGGATACGATCACACATAAAAAGAGAGCATAAGATTGGTGGTGGAGGCAGCAGATAACTTGCAGGATCACCCTAACTAATTGAGTAATTAAGGAAACGTAATTAACACTGAAATCTGCAGTCCGGCAATCCGAAGGTCCGTTGCTCAAGACCCGGTCAAGGAAACAGTTGTGCGGTTTTGATGTACTGCCTTCCAACTTACCCGCGGATCCTGTATTGGTATTTAATGTATGTATATTCCTCTACCTTTTCCTTATATCTATATGAATGAAATTTTTTTTCCCATTTTGCAGGTTTACGTGTTTGAATTTATATAATAATATTACTTAAGTAAATAGTAAAATATATTATTACCTAATATATTATAATATATTATTATTATATATTATTACTTTGATAAACCTAATGAAAAATATTTTTGATGTCAGTGTAAATTACCAATTAAAAAACTAAAGATTACCTTCTTTTTAATATTAAAATATTACTCTCCAAAGACGCCATTTAGTTGCCAATGACTTACAGATATTTTTTTTGCATTTATTATTTAAAGATCGTCGGAAATGTTTCTTGAAAAATTCTTCGCTTCTTTAGCCAACGAGGAATTTTTTTGAGAAAACTAAATTTACGCAAAAAATGGTGAAATGAACGATTCAATAAATTCAAATATATTCCATGAACTAACGTTGAAAGTTTTAAGATATTAAATTTTTAAGTATTCATCCAGTCTATTGATATATATATATATATATATATATATATATATATATATATATATATATATATATATATATATATATATATATATTAATCAATATTACTAAAGTTTTCAAAAATAATCCATATTTTGATCCAATTTCAGAGACAACTTTTTAGCACATAATGTATGGGTAAAAAAAGCGAAGGGTGGATTTCAACCAGAAAAAAATAATGAAAACCACTCCGCATATATTGCATGAATAATTCAAGTTTTCAAGTTTGCGTTTTTTTTATTATGATATCATCGGGTGCGATATGATGATTTAAATTCCCCTGGGGAATGTTTTGAAAGTTTTTGAACGATAAAAAAGGTGATTTCATACACTTTAGAGGGAGGGTTTATATTATTAAGTTACGCGGGATAAAAATCAATGCCGATGTCATATATGTCCGGACCCTATTGTACACGAAACACATTATATAAATTGAGCAATGCTTCTCAGAGAAATATCCGAGAAAAATATTGCATAATGCAACTTGGTAAGGTAAAAAAAATCACGGAAAAGATACATCTCCATGAGGAAAAACAAACAAACAACTTTGAGAGATGCTTACACAGCGGAATAGCGAAACGTTAAATCATAAAACTTATGAAAACTCCATGATTTTTACTTATGAATGAAAACCTACTCATCTCATCTGTCACAGCTATTCGCGATTGGCTACGTTTTATATTGATTTAGATAAGGGTTATACCATAAGTTTATCTGGAAAGTAGGATAGTTTGAAGTAAATCAAAAAGAGGGAGTAGGTTTGATAAAAAACATATTATGTTTCCAGACTTAAGTCAGTGAAATTCCACCGTTAAAAATTAATTATGCTTAGTAATTTTCGACGTGGTTCTTATATCTTTTGACGACGTCGTTTTAAATATTGTTTTATGAAAAAATATCACGTTGTCATTACAAAAATGGATTTTAATCACACCTAATGTTGGAAATCATGAAGCTTATGGCGCAGGTGTGAGCTCCGTTCAAGTTGTTCTAACACCACCCAATTTTTTCCCAGGCCAGGAAATAAATATAAAGATCATTGTATCACTTAAAATGCACAGGCAATCTTCAAATATGTGGAACATAGATGTCGACACTTTACAGTTCAAAGAGTTCTCATAGTTTCCGCTAGAGTGAGGAGTGTTTCCAACAATTAAAATGGCAGCTTTTAGTGAACAAGAATAGAGTTTAATCATGGTAATTTTCTTCACATTTAACCTTTACAACTGATAATTAAGTAAATATATTAATTAATTTTTAAATTTGAGATAATATAAGAAAATTTGTTACCTCCGGCTTAACTTTATGGACTTTGCATAACTTATTGAAATGAAATGAAATTATTGACTTTGTAATTCCATGCCATTTATTTAGAAACAGTTAAAAAAAGTGTGTGGGATTACAAAGTTAATAATTTCATTTAAATGTAATTTAAGGAAGTTCATTAAGATGTTGTAACAAGAATTCCTTAGTCTAGTGCCTGAGATAAGAAAGGGCTTTGGATATAAATTGGTGCAGGGTATTGGATAGTTTAAAGTCAGCGGTTTTTGTAAGGGAAGCCTTACTTATAACATTTGACTTGGTCTTAAATATTTTAAAAAGGTAGTTCGGGTCATCTTAACTAAATAGAGTAAAAATATAAGTTCTTATTAGGTATTTCCTTCTGCTTCTCAGTTTTAACCAGTCTAATACAAGCAATTGCTTGAAGGTACTTACATAGGTACCCCTTCTAAGGACCAAATCAAACCTGAGACAGGAAATAAGCAATGCTTTTTATTTTAAGGTTTGGTTCTCTAGGGATATAGTCAAAGAAAATGGTAGTATAGATAAAGGAAGTAAATATTATTTAGGAGTTCAACATATTTCGGGTGAAGATAGGAAATACATTTCTTTTGCAGTTTTGAAATGGATATATTGACTTCGTTGCCAATTTAATTGATATGAAAGCATCAAAAAAGAAAAAAATTACAAAATCTATATATCCAACGAACATTTTTGCCTCAAAAAATACGAAATATTTCAATGTATCTTCGCTTACGGCAAGTATTACCAGGATGTGTTTCTTATAACTCTCAAATTGATCTTACAAAACAACTCCTCAAATTATGTCCTTTAATTTCCTTGTTTAAAGTCCGTAAAAGTCGCATATGACGCAGCCATCTTTAGCGTAGTTTTTTAATCGGTCATTCTCACCGACTTTTTCTGCGCCAGCTCTCTCAGAAAACCTTTTTTCGTGCTTCACAACATGTAAATTGAGTTTGGCGCTGATATCCAATGTTTTTCACGGGGTTATTCACTTGTTTACCACGATACATGGTGGAAAAAAAGAAAGAAGAATTTAGTTTTCACCAAAGAGGATTGTTTTTGTTTGCGTGGCTACGAAGAGTTATTTATAGTCACGACTCATAATCACCTAACAAACAAAATGGGTATTTTTTCATTCTCAGGAAATTTATTATATTTTCCATGCCATAAATCATAAATATATATAAATTCAAATCTTCTCACTGGTCTATAGAAAATGCCGTTCCTTATATACGCCATATTGATCATTTTTCACTATTATATTTGTTGGCATTGTTTCCATGGACATAACTGGGAGCTATTACAACCTAGTAAAATAAATGTTTTTATTGATTAAGAAACAGCCCTGATTCCATAATTTGAAAAAATTAACAGAATTTTTGGGAAGTTTTTATAAATTTAACATCACATCCCTCGATAATTAAGCATTTACCCATTGAAAATACTTGTAATGAAACGCCATTACGCCATCTTGTTTACCTGAAATTCTAATACAGTTAATATTGTTGCAGTCAACTGAGAATTGTCTCTCAAATACTTTAATGTAGCTTGTCTAATATATGCGAGGGATGAACAGATAAAATTGACAAAAAATATCTTACGATATGTGCAAATTTGATCCAGCTCAATATTAAATTGTAATAATTGGAACTTAGTCCGTTTTACTAAATACCTCCAAAGTTCCCGAAAGCGTTAATATGATTAGTAGAAGTATAATTGACGCCTGCATCTAGGCGCGAGAAACATAAATATTTATTATCACTATCACTGAAATATTATCCATTTTTTCTCCATCCACATTACAAGAGGCGAAGAAAGATAAAATTAATGAGGTAAAACCGAAAAAAGACAGAAACTTTATATGGAACATATATTAAAAGATAGTATGAGATGTTTAAGGCCTTCATTGGAGGGAGAACTAAAGGCTAGCTGGGTATAATACGTTTCTGAAGAAAGGAAGTAAGTTTTGTTAGACGGACGGTATACAGTCAGAAGTTACGAAAAAAATGAATATGGAAATGATTTAAAGGAGAGAAAGAGCTCTTAAATATTTTCATTCCGAAATGAAATATACTAATTTTGACTAATGTCCTAGAAATTACTTATAAATATCAGCGCTAGCGGACAGAGATGAAAACAATAGAAATACACAAAAGAGAAAATAAACATGGGCAAATTGCCAATTTGCAACAATTTTCTTTTAATAATAGTATTACGTGTTATAGTGAGAGGGGAAGAAGTATAAACTTTTTTAATAAAAATTGCGTGCCAATGTAGAAAAGTTACGAAAAAAGGTGTAAACAAAGCAGGAAAGACAAAAGGAAGGTCTCGTCTTGTAGAATGTAAGAGGTTTACTCAAAAGGTTTGCGAACTCTTTGAATAGCGCGCCTTCAGTTGGTTATATAGTATTTTTAATCCACTTGGAGGCAATGTTTTCTCGGAAACTTATCAAATAACCGCCGTCGACGACTTTTTTGATACCTTGTTTTGCTGATTAGTCACGGTCTTCTATTTGAAGGGGTATTCTTGGATTACGGCGAAAAATCGGATCCGCGAAAATGAGCTCTTTGAAGAAACAGCGTCGTACTGTGAAATTTTGCGTGAAACTCTGAAAATCCTTCACGAAAACTTTTGAGTTTATTACCATGGGGGGTTATGTGCGAGTGTGCTTTGAAGCGTATCGCGTGTTATGAGTGGTTTTCCCGGTTCAAAAAGGAACGGCAATCATTGGAAGACGATGAGTGACCCGGAAGAACATCAACGTCGACTTATGACCCCCACATCGAGAAAGTGAATGACCGTTAGGTACCGTCCGAAACCCAAAATTGTAATGTTTTTTTCATACCTTGAATGAACGGAATTGAAACCGAAAAATATGGAAATAATTATGAACGTGTTTCATCTATTGTCTCGAGTTAATTTTGTTTCCATAACGTTTAAGTTCAAACGTCTTATTAGTAAGACATTGGGGTGTGGTATGGTCCGTTATGGATGAGTGAACGGCCGTTCGTCTTCTCCTCGACCTTTCCCCCTTCTTTCTGTGGGGGGTGGGCAAGGGAGGGAACTGAAGTCCCTCAAGTTCGGCGGCGAGAGTTCGTGAGTCGGCCGCCTCTCCCATTCCCTCCTCTTTTCTTCTCCTTAACCTTACTCAACCTCTTTTTAAGCTCACGACTAAGGCGGAACACACTCACTTCTCGCCTCCCTCGAATCCCTTGTTCACGTGTTTCTCACCCACTTCGGTACACTTCGACGGTCTCCAATGACTCTTGACCACTCGTCCGTTTGGGCAGTTCCACCTTCGTGACCCACGGTTGAGGGGCAGGGATGACTGTGTCTAGCAGAAATACGAGTCGGCTGTTGCCCTTAACTGACCAGTGGCATCTCTGAGACGTTCATTTCTACGAGTTCTTAAATTTTTTTTAAAGATTTTTAAGACTTAAAGTTATTGATGAGACGCTAAACGTATGACGACAAAACCTTCCAACTTTTCAAATCAACATCTACGCGATAAAAAGAGACGTTTCAGGCGTGATACGGTGGAATATCATGATTGATTATAAATTTGCAACTTTCCAATGAATAAAATTTATTACGACCGGTTTCAATGTAACTACATGATAATCAGGGCACCTAATGATGATGTAGTTACATTAAAACCGGTCGTAAGAAATTTTATTCAATGGAAATTTGCAAATTTATAATTAAACCACGCGATACCCCGAAAGTAGCAAAAAAGGTGTGTGGCGGGGGGTGTTAGTGCACCAGTGAAATATCTAGGCGTTGCCCTCAATCGCGATCTCTCCTAGGTGAAAGATATCCGGGGAATATGTGGTCAAGTTAACAAAAAATTAGGATTCATTAGAAGAGCACTGGGTAAATGTGATGATAAGGTTAAAGAGAAATATTTGCTCAATCCTCTCTAGTATGCATTGAAGTTTGTCTTCTAGTACAAGGACATAGACGATTTTGACAAAAAAATAAACGAGGATAGCTTTTTGAACAAGACTAGATGTATTATATTGTAGATATCATACGCATAGTTTTACAATACGCGTTATTATATTATAACTCATTTCACTTTTACTAACGCGATCTAAGCGAAAATGCGACATGACCATAGCTATCGCTGATGCGAATTGATACGATACGAATAATCGTCGTATCGAGTCGCATAAGTCAAAAAACATTTTTTCCACAAAATCATTCCAAGAGCTTTGTAAGAAGTTCAAATTAGTCTTTCTCAAGTATAGAGAATGTAATGAGAAAGTTAAAGAGAGGTATTATATTGCTCTAGTCAAACCTCATTTGGAATATGCCGCAAGTATTTGGGATCCTTGGGAGAATATTTGGCAAAAAGAATTGGATAAAATCCAGAGAAAATCCGCCAGATTCGTTAAAAATGGTTAAGATGAGAACACAAGTGTGACAGGTCTCTTTGACAGGTCAGGGGATTAGGCTGGGAGTCAATTGAAGTACGAAGGGAGCAACTTAGACTTTTAGAAAGGTTCAGAAAAAACGAGTTTAACTATCACACTGAAGGAATTACAATGGCCCCACACTACTTAGGTAGATCAGACCACAAAGATAAAATAAGGGAGATAGATTCCAGTACAGATAGATACAAATACTCATTCTTTCCCCGAACAATCAGAAATCATAATAGTAAGAAACCGAAGTCAGTTTGGAAATATTAAAAACATTTAATTTACAAGTCGGAGCAAAGTTAAACACTGCAAAGCTGTTAGGTATATTTGTAGGTGTATGTGTATGTTAGTTGGTAGTTTTTGTGTTTACATGTGTGTGTGTGTGGTGTAAGGGTTTTTACATTAATGTATACCATGTTTTGTTTGTGGCTTTTGCATGCGGTTTTTTCCCCTCAATTATGGGTGGTGCCTTAACACTCGCCACCACACACCCTTGCGGCGGCTTCATGCGGGGTATTAAGTAGATGTAACCATACAAAATGCCGTTTCTGAAAAACACGCCATCATGTTTGACTGGTATGCCATAAAAATTACCACAGTTGTCATGGATGCAAATGGGATACTTTGTAAACCAATCAAAATAGATTTACAGAGACGAAAACTCTTGCAAATTCCCACTCAATAATTAAAATAATTAAGTGGATAATTGCAAGAGTTTTCATCTACGTTGTTATGGAACGGTTTCACCACATTACACGCGAATCTTTAATGCAACGCAGAAGTAAAATTTCTATGAAGTAAAAAACTATAGTTTGTAACGCAACAAATATATTTCTAATTAATTTTTAGGACTAAACTGTGTTGTAACTTGCTGGCGGTATTAATCGTCGAACGATTCCTTCATTTTAATAGTCATAAATAAACAATTTGCTTATATGAAAGGCGCCAACAGAACCTTTATAAATTTAATTTTTAAAGACTTGCACATAATTTCGAGCTAAGTGCGTTTAGAATACGTACACTGACATATATACATTTACAACGTGATTCTCATAAAAAAGTATATAGCTTGAATCACATTATTACGTAGTAGTTTTTAGGGGAGGCGACCGACAGCTAAGGTCATTTGCGCCATAGGGGATGGACAGGAAAGGATGAAGGGTGGAGGGAAACCCGGCGTCGGCATTAGCCTACTCTTTACGAAAGGCGCCAAGGGGTCCGCAGTTTAACGTCCCATCCGACGGACGGCGTACTCACTCAAAGTGCCCTCCACAAAGCACCTCAAGTAGGGATCGAGATACCTCTGAAAAACACATTATTACTTCATTACAATAATCACTTTTCCCCGTCACCTAGCACCACAATATAGTAACTTCATGTCAAAAAGGACGTTATAATGCTGTTTAATTCGTCAATAGTTCATTCCTTCTTCATATTCCAAGTGTGACTTTTCACCCTTTGGTTTGAGATGCCATCGATGCATATAGAATTAAATCCAATAATTTAGATACTGCTTGCCCGCCCCTATGCACTATTCTGTGCCTATCCTACTATATTTCTATGCGCGGAGTGATATCTGTTTTTTATCTTTCTCTTCCTTCGGTTTCCCATCCTATTATCCCCCGTCCTTGCTCATTTGAATGCGTCACCACATGAGGAGAGGACTCCATGAACCTTGTGTGTGGTCCCTTACGCTCTACGAAGGGGGTGGTGGGGTTAGGGGTCTGGAGCAACGTCCGGAGAGGATTTATATCCTCCATTTCCCCACCCTATCCCTCTCTCTCCCCTGCCCGCCCCACAAGAAGAAGATCCTGGAGATTCAGGGATTAAAAAACGGCCGTATGCTATGAGCATTACTGATATACCTCCTCCTTGCAGTTCAACCATTCGGCCCCTCCCTATTTTTCCCCGAGTAAAAAACACCTCCCTTGTAAAAATTCCAAGAAATCCCGGGAAATGCAAACAGTATGTGTTACCGGAGGGATCCGCCAATATACATTTCAATGCAAGAATTCCAGGGTGTAAAAATAATTCACTTTGACCGGGATTCGAATCCGGATTTCCAACTCAATGTCCGGCAGAGTGCTTTCGCCAGTTCAGATATCGAGGTGTCATCTTAAACTCTGTTTAATTAAATAAAAAAATCAATATTTTTAATAGAATAAAAATGTTCATAAAATGTAAATGTAAATCTAAAAATGTAGATGTAAATCTAACATTTTTAAGTTTGAATTCAGTTTAAAAAATTTCAGTTAAAATAAAATCTTGCGAAACATCATTGGGTCTTCTTATTCATGGTACCCTGAAATGGTTATTATTATGGTATCAATAAGTAAGAGAAAAACTATATTACGGACTACTTACGTACCTTATCTACCTGAGTTTTCTTACAGCACCGAAACACCAAATGATATCGTTTGATTCGACCACCGGGAAAAAATAAGAAAGGTATAAGAGGTCCGCAAAGGCAGACTTCAATTACTCGTTCTGATCTCATACGATACGAAATCGTTAAGAAATCCAATCTAATCACACGAATATATCAATTTAAAGTCACATATTTTGTGATGCAATCAAACGCACCAATTGCTAAATATTGTATATGTACATTGATGTACGTATTTGTGGAAATTTTATGTACGTCTTCTGAGTAATATTCATTTTTCTACATGAACTATTAGTTGTGCATGTAAGATGGTTTTTCCCCTATCATCCCCCGCCACACGTCCTTGCAGCGGATTCCTGGGTATGTGTATATGGGGACTACCCCAAAAATAAGTAGAATGAATTTGATTTGTGGTGGGAAAGGTAATGGAAAAACTTTGGACGCGACCCACGTCAGTTGTCCGTGGGCATTTACTGTGTGCAGATTGCTAATAGACTGGAACTCCTGTTCGACGGTCACCTCACGAATTCAAGATGCGATAAAATTGTGCATTAAGCTTTGAAACTGGGTTCGCAGACTATAACCATGGTTAATGATACTTATGGAGATGAAGAAATGTCCCAAGTGATGGTTTTCTGATTGTAAAGGATTTTCTGAGAGGTTAGAGAGGAGGTTGACGATGTGGAATGAATGCCCTGGACATCCATCAACAACACAGTCTCATGAAATTTATGCAAAAAGTGAGACACATGCTCTATTGTGATTGACCTATTAGTATCAGGATGTTGGCAGAAGAGTGCAATATTCAGAATATCACAGTGCATTGCATTCTTACAGAAGATTTAACCATGAAAAATATGAGCCAAGATTGCTGTCGGAATACTGCTTGTGTGACAATCTTGCCTTGGACCTCTTGGACCACTGTGAAAGTGAACCACATTTTTTAATTAGTTGGTTACTGTTGACGAGACATAGGTCTTTGAGTACGACCCAAGTATAACCCCTTTTAATGCCATTTTGCATCGATGGATGATGTCAAAGAGGCCACAATAAGAGGTGCCTAAACGACGGTCATGTTGATGCCTTATAGGAAGCATACCACAACTGGCAGAGGAACTGGCATTGATGTGTCGATATATAAGGGTGCTCTTACGAAGAAGAATTTTAGCAATTTGTGCTTTGATCGGCCATAATTTTATCCCCCAGATTTGTTCTAACTATTTCTTAGACAGAACTGTTGTATGCATCCGTAGAGCGGGAAGAGTAGTTTTTAAAACTTTCTATATTTAAAAAGATTGCGTGTTTCAGAAATGGGATTGTGTATTCTCTTAGCCTTTTGGGGTGTGGAGAAAATTTTACTTCGACGGCAATGATTTGCATGTGGTGGGAAAAAATAGATGACAGTTTAAAATAGAATAATAATAATTAAAGTGGTTTGGTTGGAGAAGAGAGAATGAGAGATTATATACAATGTGGGAAAGGCTCTGGGACAAGATTTCATGAGCCATTCAGCGAGGTGATATTTCATTTTCCATTCGCATTCACCGTGTTTATAAACTGATTAGTATATACAGTAATGGCCTCAAACATATTTTTCTCCCAACTCGTTCCAACTATGTCACATTACGTGCTGTCCTAAACACCACAGCTGGACCAGGTGTGGGGGATGGAGACTGCCGGCGTTAAATGAATCCCTCGCCCGGGTTAAATGGATGACGAAATTGTCGAATGTGAACACCCTTCCCCACAGCCGTACGAATTTCCCAACCCTTCCTCCTCTCCCTCGCGGGACTAAAAGGGGGGGGGAGGGGACAACGAGCGGACATCCAAAAAGGACCGTCGCGTGGACGAAGTGGTCGATGAGTCGTGCTTTCGAGACGCGTGGGCAAAGAGGGAGAGAGGGGGGGAAGTCGCTCGTTTTTTTTCACAACCACCCCTCTCTTACTCCACCCACATTTTTTTCGGCCTCTGTATGGGTCCCAGCCAAGGATTGGGCCTGCGCAAGGATGCCAGCGAGCCTTCCCCTCCTTCCCTACGTACCCTCCCCCTGCTACCCTCGTTCTGTAGATAGGGAGTATAGTATGAGAAGTGTAGCGCGCTGCATGGTCCTGGTTGCATGCTTGTCTCTCTCTCTCTTCCTCTGGGTAACTATGTACGTTTGTGTGTGTGTGTGTGTGTGCGCGCGCGTGCTCAGTACCTGAGTTTAATGGACCCTTTAAGCTTTATCGCACTTGACATTTTTTTTTATTTTATGCTCTCATTTGCGAACACCTTTATCGACAATTCAATTCCCCCGCTCGATTCGTTTCACTTGATCATTGGGTGATTTTTTTTCATTATTATCGTATCATTTTTATATTCCAAGGGTTATCATAGCGTTTGGTGTTATATATATATATATATATATATATATATATATATATATATATATATATATATATATTTTTTTTTTTTTTTTTTTTTTTTTTTTTGAGGTAATCTACCGGTTAAGGTAGGTTTTTCGATGGACACAACTACCAAACAAATATTTTGTGACTACTAACAAAACACAACCCTAAATTCTACTCTACACCAGGTCCCTCTTCATCTCTGAGTACTTTCTTCCGCCCTTCATCCCGTCCAACATCCCTATCCTGTTCCTTCCCTTTCCTCTTTTGCCCAACATTCTACCCTCTATCACAGTCTTCAACATCCCACTGCCGGTCAACACCCCCTTCATCCACTTTTCCTGCCTCCATAGGATTGCTCCCAACAAACCCCTCTCTTCGCCCACCATACTAAGTACTTCTTCATTTGTTTTCTTCTCTGTCCATTTCACCTTCTCCATTCTTCTCCACACCCACATTTCAAAAGCCTCCAGTCTACGGCTATCCTCCTGCTTCATTGACCACGTTTCCGCGCCGTACATAGCTACGCTCCATATCAAAGTTTTTACGAGTCTTTTCTTAACATCCTTACTCAAAGTCCCCGTCATCAACTCCCTCCTCCTCGTGAAAGCCTCTTTGCCTTGCGCAATTCTTCTCCTTACGTCCCTACTACTTTGACCGTGTTGGTCCAAAACACTACCGAGATACGTAAACTGTTCTACCTGCTCTAGTTTTTGCCCTCCTATTTTGATGTTAAGCTTGCCCTTTTTCTTTCTAGAAAATCGCATAACCTTTGTTTTATTAATGTTGATTCTCATCCCATACCTGTCGCACTGAATTTCCAATTCACTCAGCAATGCTTGCAGCCCCTTGGCTGACTGACAAACTAAAGCTTGGTTATCAGCAAACCTAACTGATTTTACGAATTCCCCGCCCACTTTCATTCCTACCTCGAGTTCTTCCCATGCCTCTTTGATCATTTCCTCTGCATACAGGTTGAACAGCAACGGTGATAATGGGCAACCCTGCCTTACACCCCTTCCTAACACTGCCCATCCTGACTCCCCGTTCCCCACCCGCACCTGAGCAGTCTGAGACATGTACAGGTTGCGGATTAGCCTCCTTTCTCTCCAATCTATTCCTATTTTCTGCAATATACTCATTAGTTTTTCCCAATTCACTCTATCAAACGCTTTTTCGAAATCTACGAAACAGGCAAATACCTCCTGGTTGTGTTCTATATTCCTCTCGATTAATAATCTCATTACTGCAATGGCATCACGCGTACCTCTCCCCTTCCTAAACCCAAACTGATCATCCCCTAAGTAATCATTTGCCCTACTCTCTATCCGTTTGTTTATGATCCTGAGAACAACTTTAGCTGCGTGGGATATCAAACTAATTGTCCTTTAGTCCTCACATGACGTGGCCTTTACCTTTTTCGGAATCGGAACTAAAACTGATCTCACAAAGTCTTCCGGCCAGATTCCCTCCTCATAAATGCTACGGATCAGCCCATATAGCCTCTTCCTCCAACATTTTCCTAAGCATTTTAAAAGTTCCACGGGGATGTTATCTACCCCCACGGCCTTATTTAGTTTCATCTCCCTTAATGCCCTTTTTATCTCATTGTCTAGTATGCCTGGACCTATGCTGTCTTCCTCTACGTCATTTTCTTTTTCAATGTCTAACTGTGTTGGTCTGAGTTCTTTACTATACAGTTCTTCTATATACTCCTTCCATCTCTCTTGGATCTTTCCTGCGTCAACTATTACCTTACCCGCCTTATCTCTAACTATTAGCATAGCTCTTCCTTTCTTACTTCCCGATAACGATTTAACTTTGCTGTACAGCGCACCGATTTCACCCTTCCTCTGGAGACTTTCCATATCCTCGCACTGCGTCTTCCACCATGCGTCTTTTGCCTTATTTGTTGCCCGCCTCAATTTATTGTTCAATTCTTTGTACTTCATTTTGCCTAATTCTGTATTTATATTCTTCCATTTTCGCCGCTCATACATCTTTGTAATCATCTCATCCGTGATCCATGGTTTCCTAGTCCTTTTAGCGTTAACGGTTCCAATAGTGTCTTTTGCGGCTTTAGACAACCCTTTTTTGATCATTTCCCATTTTTCTTCGATAGTAATAAGCCCTTTACCATCCTCCATGATTTTCTCTACCGCCTGTTTGGATTCCTTCCTTTTCAACCCATTTAATGCTTCTACATTCCATTTTCTAACTCGCCGCCCCTGCCTTATCCTTTTGAAACGTACGCTACATTTCATAACAACTAAATTGTGGTCTGAGTCCGCATCCGCTCCCGGAAAGCTGTGGGAATTTATCACACTATTCCTAAACCTGTGTCTAACCAGGATATAATCTAGCTGATATCTTCCTGAGTCACCTGGCATTTTCCATGTATACCTGCGTCTTTTGTGGTGTCTAAACCAAGTGTTGGTGATGACTAACCCCTGTCTCCTGCAGAACTCAACTGTTTTCTCCCCGCGGTCATTCCTCGTGCCTAAACCGTAGTCGCCCACCTCATCACCATCTCTTCCTTCGCCTACCGTCGCATTCCAATCCCCCATCACTATCAAATGTTTCCCTGCAGGAACACACGCGATCATGTCCTCTAACTGATCGTATATCTTATCGACCTCTTCTTCCTTATGGTTGCTCGGTGGCATGTATACCTGAATAATAACTAAGTTCGTCGGTTCTGCTTTTATCTCCACTAGTAGTATTCTATCCGTTACCTGCTCTATGTTGACTACGCTTCTTCCTACCTCTTCATTTAATACTATGGCAACCCCTCGTTGGCTCTCGTCCCCACCGCTGTATATTATTCTATACTTATCACTCCAGTAATCCCCGCTATCTTTCCATCTCACCTCGCATAGACCTAAAATATCTGTATTTCCCCTTTCCATCTCTCGCTTAACATTCTCCAATTTCCCTGTCCTCATCATTGTCCTAACATTCCACGTTCCTATTCTAACTAATTTGGTCTTCTTCTCCTGCGTCTTCTGTCCTGCTGCTGCTGGTTTTCCCCTGCAAGGGTTTCGTGAGATGACGACCGCGGAAGCCTTGCCTCCCCCGCTGCCGGGCACGACACACGGCTGATTGGGCCGAGCCCCGTGGTTGCCAGGACTCAAAATATCTCTATTGTCCATCATATTTTTCTAGGGAATGATAATTGAGGTGGTTTCCCGTTGCCTTCCTCAATAGTGTTTTTAACGTGACACCATCACTTACTGGCCGCCCCACTGGGGTCAGACGCCATTGCAGCCGCCTCACTGAGGAACAGACGCTGCGTGGACTACCTTTCGTCTGGCTCCTAACCTTCGACCTATCTGGCATGGGTGACCCTACCAGGAGCAATAATTATTACTCCCGCCAGCACAGCTCTAGGGGTCATCGGAACGCACAAGCCCTTCCACCACGTCAAGGTTGTAGTCCGGGGAGGGGATATATATATATATATATATATATATATATATATATATATATATATATATATATATATATATATATATATATTATATATATATATATAAATATATGTATAATAAATGTGATAAATATATATGATATATATATATAAAACCACATACCATAAACACAGTAATCAACCCTGGAAGGTCAGTTTAGTAGGTGATGGATGAGATCACCCAGTACTAAGCCCTATACGACGTGTGAAATTCACAAATCAGGGTAGGGGGGCCAGTTCCTTTCCCTGTGCCGGTTATGGTTTCCCAGGAAGACCTGGTACCCGAAAAATCACTTTAGCTTGGGTGGAGCTGCAGGTGCCCAGAGTGCCTTGCCCGGGAATAGAACTCGGGACCCTCCGGTCAGCAGTCCAACGCTCTACCCACTGGACTACCGCGACCCACACACATATATATATATATATATATATATATAGTATATAAATATGTATATATATAACCCAACGCTATGTATTTATATATACATATATATGTCTAAATAAGTATAATTGAGTATATATATATACCCACACACACATATATACTTATAAGGGTTACCACAGTGACGGGAGAGAGAAAGATAGAGGAAGGGAGATTATGCAAGTAGTTTTTTGGAAGTAAAATTTAAAAAACTGCAATAAAAGTGTCTCCCATTTCTCCCACCCCAATTTCCCCGCCACCTCAATACCTCCTCTTCCGCGAAGCGCCGATATTTATCGGTCTTCTTTTTTTTCTGCGGTAGTTTTTGACGGCGGCTTTCATGGCCGTTAAACTGAAGCTATTTGCTCGTGAATGAATTCCCACGGTTTTTACCAAAACAGCACCTGCCTACCGTCTGCTGACGCTGGTATTCCAAAACCCTCGCATAAAAACCCTGCAAAATTCCTATGCTCAGAGTCACCGTGGTGTGTGTTCCTCACATGAATGGAGACTCAAAGGAATCATCGACGGTTTGTTTGTTATGCTCCGTCCTTCAAAGATTTGTTCGTTATTCCTTGAAGCCAAAAGACTTCAGGTGTAAGAATAATCATGGAGTTGGTTTAAGTATTTGATCATTTAAAATCTCGCAGTTTAATATTATGATTTTTTTTAGATTCTGTTGTTTTTCATTTTGGATTGGTTTCACGGCAAATGTACAAGAGACGGTTTGAAAAAAAATGAATACAGAAGTTATTTTTATCAGTGATTTTATCTGCGTCTTCACGTTTTTCGTTTCGATGAACAGAAGGGTATATGGCATGTTAGTCTGTCAAACGAATTATATAATCACTGGTTATTTGAGGTGATAAAAAAATCATGCAATACTATATTTCTCATGCCTCATTTCTTTTATGATTTCTTAATCATCATAAATATATTTCAATCCTAATATTCATTTAGCGTAGCTCTTCTATATTCTCTATGCCTCCAGATGTAATTAATATTCTCTCACCCTCTGATATCTTCTGTTGTTTTATGTCCTTCTTAAACTGTCTCATGTCGCACCTGTCTCTTGATCTTCCTTGAGGGATCTTCTGTCAATTGTCACAGTTATGTTTCTAACTAACCTATTGTGCCTCAAGGTGTGTCCAATCTAGAATTCCTCCATATGGTCCTTTCCTCATCTGATAATCTTGATTGGAAGTAGGTAATCTGCCGGTCAAGGTAGGTTATGGATGTACACAATTACCAAATTAATTTATTCTCTCCCCCCTCAGAAAACCCAATATCCTTTTCAACAATAGCCAAATGTTATAATTCCCCAATTGTTGAAACAGGCAGTCGTGGCCGAGTGGTTAAGGCGTCTGACTAGAAATCAGATTCCCTCTGGGAGCGTAGGTTCGAATCCTACCGACTGCGAATTTTTTATGTGTTACGTGGTGGTTGTCATCTCCCTCAAAGTAAACGTGACTATTTACTATCTGTTCTTTTCCTGCCCATTCCTATTTTGCCTATTATCATCCCCTCTTTTACAACCTTAACCATTCCTTTGCCAACAAATATGTTTGGCATCTATTTTTTCTGTCCCCTTATGATTTCTCCCAACAATCCCCTCTCCTCCCCCCCACCAAATTTCCTTCTGTTTCGCACATTTCCTTCCTCTCTTCATTCCGTCTCATAATCTTATCCTATTCCTACCCTTATTTTGTTTGCCTAACGTCCTACTCTCTATCGCACTCTTTCATTCACCGCAATTATTAATCCCAAGGTTGCTCTGATGGACCTTCTGTATACTTGGTCGAATTTTCCTCTCGCATAAATTGGAAGCTGGTCTCTCTAGTGTTGATGTTGGCAATGTATTCTTATCCCCGTCGCACAACGACAGGAGGGATCAGAAGAAGTGGCAGTGGAAATAACATCTCCAAACTCTTTTAACAACGGGGTAATTGTCCTGGTGGCAACGGTCAAGTTTGGTCAATGATCACTCTTACAACGCAAATTACATACATACACGCACTATAAAAACAGATAAGAGACAAAATATTTTTACATATAATGACACTTCTACATCACATGCAAACAAACTTCCACATCACATACAAAATGCCGTCCACATCACATACAAACAATATTTCAATAACTACAATGAAGTTTATCACCCAGTGGCTGCTTTACATTTATACTTAAAACTCCTAAAATTGGATGAAACTGGCCCAAACAAACTTCCAGATAGCTGGCTCCAATCAATAACAGTCCTAACCCGTACCTTTATCCCCATTAGCCATTGACTCAAATTATACCGACCAACGAAATTTTCCCCTTTCTTAACCCACCTTCCCATCCCCCCCGCTCACTAACGCTTTTCCTGGTTTTTCCTACCCTCTCCCACATTCCTTCGTACCTACCCCCGTACTCCCCTCCCCGCCCCCTCTTCCCACAACTCCCCCACCCTTTCTTGAAGAGGGTATATATACAATGATTGTGACTTTAAACTTTGTACCTGAGGATGACGCCGTAGCGTCGAAACTAGTCGTACCTGAAATAAAGTGGTGGATTGGAACAAAGTTTTTCTTTTTCATTTATTAAAATGAACTTCCACAAAGTTGAGGCTGAAACTATTGAGATAATAACAGTTCTATTTAAAAAAAGAGTATTTTTTCTTATTTGTTTTTGGCGTTCTTATTTTTATTTTGAAACTAAGGTCGGTTTTTCCCTTATAGTTTTATTTTTCTATCTCTTTCCATAAATATTTCCACGCTTCGTCATTTTCAACAATTCTATGCATCGCGCCTGAACTACTCCTTTTTCTTCTATTTTTCAAACTCTCCTATTTCAATGGATCTAACATTTCTGTGAAACTATCTGTTTTTTGTACCTTCCGAGTACATATCTTGCTGCCTTTCTCTTAAATATTTTATTAGCAAGCATACGAACAAAATGTACTATGAAAAGTGAAGAGTGAGGCTTGATGTTGTGGAATCGAGACAATAAAATGTACTATGCTGATAAAGCATAAATAACTGCTATCTTCATTGATAAACGGCGGCAATATGGTAGCTATACATTTTACATAATATTCCTTCTTAAATACTTATTCCGTAATTAAAATTAATACAAGGATACCTCCAATTCCGGTTTCTAGTGGCTCATGCACAAGATAATTTGGATTACATTTGATTCAAATAAGACAGGAATTTCCAGGTTTTGTGATAGAAGATCGACTATCTCCGTAATTGTAGAACAGCTGTGATAACATTTATATTTCCTGAAATAGTTTCATTTCGTTGATACGGTTGAATACATAGCAGTTTGGAATTCGCGTTTTTAAAGCAGTAAAATATCTTTGACAAAATCGTATTTAACTTTGAAAGTTGGTGCAGAACAAAAGTACCGCTTAATGTACTCATCGAACGATAATTGATTCTTCTTCTTTATAATTAAATATCCTACTCTGGACACAAATATGGAGCGATGAAAGGATGATAATTATAATGACATAATCTCTACACGTTTAGAATTAATTTTATCGCCTCCTGTTACTTTTAAAACCCGGATAACTTGCTCACCCATTTATTTCATTGGTAACTTAGGTCGTCGAGTGGAATTCTCTCCCTACTGCCCACTTATTGCCTACAGGTATAACTTCATTCAAGATGGTGAATAAAAGCTCTGGGTAAAAGGGACATGTACGGATCCTCCTTAAACATTAAATAGAGACAAAAAAGGGCAAGTTTTGAATGTCTTGGCAGAAATAACCAATGAAATGTAGACATGAAAAACTTTCAATATTACCTTATTTTCCCATCGATAAGGCGCGCGTCATCTATACAAAAATGTTCAGATGATCGCATAAATGACGATGCGCGTTATGTAATGAATATTGAAAAATCCAAACATAGACGTATTTTTACACACACTACATGCAATTTTTACGCGCGCACGCACACACACACACACACAGATATATATATATATATATATATATATATATATATATATATATATATATATATATATATATATATATATATATAGTAGACTCTTCTTGAGATTCTCTTGAATGAGGCCTCTGAGAGGGCCGAAAGCTCGAACAATTTACCGTGTGAGTGTCCTTTTAAATGTTGCTATTCTATTCTATTTGTGTTATATTGTGTCAGCCCATTATATATATATATATATATATATATATATATATATATATATATATATAGATGATTTCGTCGTAGAAACACGGAAACTTGGACAGCAACAAACAATATAAGAACGCATAAGAAGATCACTCAACCGGAATATATATATGTGTATATATATATAGATATATTTTTTTAAATATATATATATATATAGACATACAGGTGAAGCCCTGGGCGCGCAGTATCTATACAAATTCGTGATAACTACAATATTATATATTTATTTATATATTTATTCCCTTCGTGCGAGTTAGGTGGTCGAGATATTTTGCGTGGACGACGATAGTATTTTCTCATTCAGAAAAGAATGAAGACTTTTAACATTCAGTTGCGTAACGAGCTTGAGAGGATTCGTCATCCGTCTTCTGTTTAAGATGTAAGAACCGTGAGAAGTTAAGCCATAATAGGCTCCGCTTTCACAAAAGATAGTGGAAATAGATGGATGGGGTGGGTGTCACAAAAGGCGGCTGAGAAAAGCCGAAAGTCTGTCATCGCCTTCCGCGTACGTATGATGGGGACAAACTCCGGCAGTGTTTTCCCTTTCTGTGCGGAAGAAAGAAAAAGACATTTTCTTGGTGAAAGTTGACGAGAGATTTCTTCCAGCCTGAGGGTCATCATCATCTGTGTTTAAAACTCAATATTGATATACTACAGCCCTCCATTCTTCTCTATTCAGTGTTCAAATCCCTGATTGCTTCTTTTTTTACACCCTTCTTGTCCCTTCTCAATTTGTCCCTAGTTTCTCACAATGGGGGGCCCTCCTGCTACCTGCAGCGTTGGGTCTCATTCCCTCCCTGTTTCCTTGGAGAGGAGAGCGTTTTATGTTGCATGTCCGTGTGTTGGTGAAATTTCGCCTTCCTACTTTTCAAACTGCACGTCATTGGATAAATTTCTTACGGCATCCTATGGCGCCATTATTTGTTAGATGTGTGTGTATTTGCATGCGTGTAGAATGAAAGGATTTTTGCATGAATATAAATGCCACCGGGGGGTCCGGTTTCCTTGTATGTGTAGATTATTCATGGGGTTGTGTTACTTTTTACGGGTGGTGACCCAACACCGCCCGCCACACGCCCTTGCGGCGACTTGAGGGGTATTATGTAGATGTAGATTTGTAGTATACATACTTGTCTCTTCGTATTCCTACACGGGATATTTCTTTCCACTCGTATTATGTTTCTACACTAATCCACTGTGCCTCAAGGGGTGTCCAACCCGTCTAGTTTTTCTTCTTTGCCGTAGAATTCTATCCATATGGTCCTTACCTCTTCTCCTCTTCTGATATTTACTGTATTTTCTCGTTCCTCTCAATTTGTCTGAACATTTAATCTTCAGCATTTTCCTCTTCATTACCATGTTTCGAAAGCTTCTTCTATTTTTCACCGGTCTACTCTCCAAACGCTCCATGCCTCTCATCTGTAGAGTGCCCATCGTCCATTTATTAGTTTTGACCAATTGCATTATCCTCCTTTGCATTTGCCAAGGGACATTTTGCCAAGGGAGTTTTTATTTTGATAAGTCAGCACAGACCGATAGAAAAATATTTTCTTTACAAGTCTAACTTAACGTTTATCGTTTTTATAATATCCCTAACGCTTAATATAATTAATGGTTTCTGGCGTAACTTTGTGGAACCGATTCATTATAAATAAATGAAAGGACTAACTTTGTAGTTCCACACGAAAACCGTTTTCGTGTGGAACTACAAAGTTAGTCCTTTCATTTATTTATCCCTAACGCTTACTGAGGCTTTTCACGTTAGTAATCACAGTGAAACGCAGAACACTCAGCGCATTTATTTCGTTCGATAAATATTTTCCTGTTCTAATATATATATATCCATATATAGAACAATTTCCCCATGGTGGAAACCTTAATCAATTACGAGGTTAAACCTTGTTTGTACCCGTGTCCCGGTACAATAAGAGAGAGATGTACGGGTGAGCATCTGGACCTTGATTGGCTCTGAACGGGGTGGTAGGGTGGTGGTGATAGGGGAGGCATTGGGGTGCAGCACTGGGAGGATAGGGACAATCGGATTCCAGGTAGTTTTATCCAAGAGACGAAGCTACTCCGGCTGTTGGGCATGCAACACAGTGGTCCACAGGCCGGGAGCGAAGGCGCGTCCAGCATCTCAGGCTTCTTGATGGGGTGGGGTTGGTAAGGGTGGAATATCCTCGGCGTTTATAATGGGACGCCCAAGCACCTCGGTGGGGGTGAGAAGGGGTTGATCTCTCTCCGTGGGGACGAGGGGTATGCGGGGGGGGTGGAGGTGGTGGTTCATCCCTTGTGCCACCGACGTATAATAATGGGACGGCCAAGTTCCCCCCACACCGGAAGGATAGTGGAAGGGGGGAGAGGTGTGCGGTCACCTAAGGGTGAAGGGGGGGGGGGCATCCTCATGGAAAGGCTGAGGAAAGGTATACGGTGGTTTGGGAATTCGGTCGTCTCCTCAACCACCCGAGTCCCTGCCATACCCTCAACCCCCTCAGGAATCTCCACACGTGCAAGTAGATATGAGGAGAGAGGGTGCACGGGTCGAGAGAGGGTGAGGTCCTGAGGGGGAGGGATAGATTCCGGCACGGACTCAGGGAACTGCGGCTGCCCTGGAATGCGAGAGGGCACACACTCTCTGGTGTTTGGCGAGGGGGTCGGATAGGAATGTGCTGTTCCTGTTGAAGGTCGGGGGGGGGGTGTGGAAGTATCTGGCCCTTTGACGGGGGTGAGAAAATATAATAGCTTGGGCTGAGGAGGAAGGAAGGAGGGGAGCTTGGCGTGCGTTTGGGGTTTCGAGGGAAGAGAGGGGGTGGAGTCAGCAGCACGTGGACGCGGTGGTGACCGAGGCAACAAGGCATAGTATATGCATGTGACCGGTGATAGTAAATCCAGAAACGGACGTGTAGTTATTGAGGAATGCGATCGAAAGCAGAAGACATTTACACCGTTGAGGATGATAGGTCGGTGTTACATACACTTTTACGTAAGACCCAGTCGGCCAACGCCGAGTATGTTGTAGTTTATTTCGGAGGCGACCGACAGCTAAGGTCACTTGCGCCATTAGGGATGGAAAGGAAGGGTGGAGGGAAACCCGGCGTCGGCATTAGCCTACTCTTTTCGAAAGGCGCCAATGGGTCCACAGCTTAACGTCCCATGCGATGGACGTCATACTCATTCAAAGTGCTCTCCACAAAGCACTTCAAGTAGGGATCGGGATACCACGGAAAAGTATAAGTTGGCTCCAGGATTTGAACCCGGGCCCTCTCGGTGGAAAGCCTGTAGGTTAGCCACCTCGATCCCCAACGCCGCCAACGTCGAGTGCACTCTCGTACTGTAAATAGCTTTTCAAGGCACGATATACTGCAGAGCCGTTTATTGTTTGGCTTCGTAATTTAGTATAGTATTTGGGACTTCTACTTCTAAATTGTGCTCTGAATACTACCACTGTGGTATGAAGCAAGAGTAGGAATGCCACAGAAGGAATCAAAATTGTTCTATTGAAATGCACATTAGCGGATGACTCCGTTAAAATTTACTGTTGCGGCATCTCCCGCATTTGATTTGGAATTTTTAAAATATTACGTTGTTTTTTTTAGTTTTAGTCACAATATATATTTAAAAGGGATTTGAGAAGGAAGAACAAAGATTAGAAAAGGAGGAAGACAAGAAGGTTCACTTTTGCCATCTCTATTTAACTTACATACTGAGTAGATTACAGACACATTGAAGGAGTAAACAAATATATTACACTTTCAGACTTCAATTCGTGTAATTTTTTGATGTCCATATTAAAATTTAACTGTCCATTAAATGTAAGTTTGTAAATTTCCGCAGACTTAGTCTGTGAAAAATTACAAACACTTTTAATAAGGACGAGAAAACAAATGGTATGAAGATAAATGGAAGAACGATACACTGCATTAGGTTTGCTGAAGATATTGTGACCCTGGCAGAATCAGCCAAAGTTATCAATAGAATGCTCAAAACCCTGTCCATAGCTTTGAAAAAATGGAAACTGAAAATAAATGTGATGATAACCAAAGCTATGATAGTTTCTAGTAATAACACAGAAACCCATGAAAGTTGATTGATAGGGAAATCAATGATAAGCTAAGTATGTAGAAGAGTTCTGCTATCTTGGGAGTGTAATTACAAGAAACAACAGATACACTGCTGCAGTGAAGAGAAGGAAATTGAAGTGAAAGAGGGAAAGGAAATTAAAGTGAAAGAAGGAAAGTGAAGAGAAGGAAGAGGAGAAAATTATAATAAATGTTCAGTGGTAAATTTCTTTAAAAGATCAACGGGATTTGCTTACAAATTAGCTGGAGGTGACCTAGCAGTAGTTGATACGGTAAAATACCTAGGTGTCACATTCACTAAAGACTTAACTTGGGGGACTCACATACGTAAAGTCTGCGGTCAAGCAAATAAAAAATTGGGATTCATTAGACGCATTGTCGGCAAAAGTGACTCAAAGGTCAAGGAACGTTGTTACCACGCTCTTGTAAGGCCTCATTTAGAATACGCATGCAGCGTGTGTGACCCGAGTGAAAAAGGTCTCATTCGGGAAATTGAGAAGGTTCAACGCCGGGCAGCCCGTTTTGTAAAAAATTCCTACGATAAAACGCAAAGCGTTACCGAAATGCTCATGGATTTGGGGTGGGAATCATTAGAAGAGAGACGATTCAATGCAAGACTGAAATTATTAAATAAATTCAGATCCGCATGTTTCAGCACCGAGGTCTCGCAGATTATTCGTACTCCTACATACATTGGTCGCTTGGATCATGTATATAAAATTCGGGAAATAGATGCCAGAACTAGCCGACTCAAGGACTCCTTCTTCCCACGGACAATACGGGATAACAACTGTAGGGTTATAGATAGTAAAAATCCACTTGCCACCCTCCGTGTCTAAAAAATAATTAGTTCTACTTAAATGCATGCTCCTCCACTAACCTTATGTGTTTTGTTATAATAACCCATTCTTTCCGCATGACATCATTCGTGTTCTGTTCATCTGTTTTTAAGTTTCCCTTTCAGTCCCTCTTCCCTCCCGGCGGGGGGGAATTCCTGCTACCTGCAACGTTGGGTCGCATTCCCTTCCTTTTACTGTCTCTTTGGGGGGTAGAGTGTTTTGTGGTGCATTTTCATGTGGTAGTGATGTTTCACATTCTTGCTTGTTGTGTCCTGGCTTGCGTGTTTTAGGATGGCTTTCGTGCTGTATCCTGGGGTGCAGTTTTTTGTTGTTTTGCGGTGTGTGTTTGCATGAGTATTGGATGGAGGGAGTTTTGCATGAGTGTGTGCGCTGCTGGGGTGTAATTTTCCGTGTTGTTTTTTGCATGTGGTATTTTTCGTTTTTACGGTTGGTGACCTAACACCCCCCGCCACACGCCCTTGCGGCGGCTTGCGGGGTATTATGTAGATGTAGATGTAGATGAAGGATAGCCTTGGCGAAGAAGGCAAGTAAAAATAAAAAGAATCTTTTATGAAACTAATACATGAAATTGGAATGTAGAAAATACTACAAAAGCGTTTTTTAGTACATTATCATATGGATGCGAAACCTGGGCATTGGGAAAGAGGCAAAAGACTCGGCTGGAGGAAATGGAAATGTGGATTTGGAGAAGAATTACAAGAACAAGATGGACGGGAAAAAAATGAGTAAAAAATAGAAATAGTGAGAGAAATTAAAGGGCAAAGGAATCTAATAAAAGAGACGGAGAAAAGGAAAAGTGAATTTATTGGAAATGTTCTCAGACATAACAACTCCCAGGGTAAATATAATGGAGGGGAAAACAATAGGAAAAAAGTAATAGAGACGCCAAGAAAGAAATATACTGTTGATGCAAAAATTGCTGTGAGAGTAACAACGTACAATGAACTGAAAAGAACGGAAATGGAGAGAAAGACCAATGGCTGCAACGACAAGGCTCCGGCCTTAGAGATGATGATGATATCGGTAAAGTTGTTCAGATAATGTAACTCATGATAATGAAATGTATCTGCACTATGGTATCTACGTGATATACATCTACTCGCAAACAAGAGAAGCTATGAATTACAGGAAAGTCATTAACAAAGAGATGATATATAGTATAGATAACATACTAGGCTTCATGGCGTGAAAATAATTCGGTAGCGCAATCGGATACAATTATTCTAATCCCTCATCGTTCGTTATATTTCAAATCTACGATTACACTCCACATTTTCAAATACCTTTTGTCGTTGTACGACGGAAATAAATGATTAATTTCCAACATCGACGCTAAAGGGGCCAACTTCCAACTTATGCGAGAGGAAAATTCGACCAAGTATACAGAAGGTCCATCATAGCAACCTTGGGATTAATAATTGCGGTGAATGAAAGGGTGTGATAGAGAGTAGGACGTTAGGCAAACATGGAAAGGAGAGGAATAGGATAAGGATATTGGACGGAATGGAGAGAGGAAGGAAGTATGCGGAACAGAAGGAAATTTGGTGGGGGGGAGGAGAGGGGATTGTTGGGAGAAATCATAAGGGGACAGAAAAAATAGATGCCAAACATATTTGTTGGCAAAGGAATGGTTAAGGTTGTAAAAGAGGGGATAATAATAGGCAAAACAGAAAGGGGCAGGAAGGGAACAGATAGGAAGTAGTCACGTTTATTTTGAGGGAGATGACAACCTACATGTCACCCGTAAAAAATTTCGCAGTCGGTAGGATTCGAACCTACGCTCCCAGAGGGAATCTGATTTCTAGTCAGACGCCTTAACCACTCGGCCACGACTGCCTGTTGAACATTTCTGACGATTTATACGAAAATGAACATCTGCTTGTTGTAGAATGTAGGGTTTTTTTTCTTGGGGGAGAGAGAGACCTGCCTCAAATTTACGCAGTATATTTGACCTGTATTTAAGTCTAAGGTCAACTAGTGGCTCCCCTCCTGATACCTCCGATAGTGTTGTGACACTGCTACCTCATTCAATAGCGTAGGTGATAATAAGAATTGTTAAAATTTTTACAAATCTAAGTACTAATATATAACTTAAATAGAAATTGCGCAGAAATGATTTTTGACCATAAGAAGATGAGAATTCGTAAAATGGTTCAAAGAAATTGCAAAAACTGAAGCAACCCCGTTACAAACGTTGATTTATATTCCTACCAAAGTTAATAGTTGAGATACGTGGTCTATTTTACGTTGTCCATTTTCTTATTTATTTTAAAGTTGAATTCACAGTTTCAATACTAAATAATACAAATATAGTTTTTTTATTATACATTTCATTTTGGTTAGATCTACCATTTCCAAATAAAATGTCTTACAATTATAAATTGTAATTTTTCAGATCTTATTGGAGATTCACTAATGCATCAATAATGTCTCAAACTGCCTCGTAATAGCCATGGTCTGGTGGAGGTCTATCGTTTATTGACACTTGTTTGGAGCTTATATTTTTTCCCCAGTATGTGTTTGGATTTGCGCATTTGTCGGGTTTTTTTATATACAAGGTTTTTTTCCTTTTCATAGCCAATAAAACACCCATCCTCATTCTCCCTCTTACTTCTTCCCCCTAATTCTTTCCTTTAATATT
Source organism: Hetaerina americana (assembly GCF_022747635.1). NCBI lineage: Eukaryota > Metazoa > Arthropoda > Insecta > Odonata > Calopterygidae > Hetaerina > Hetaerina americana. Next base: position 1,317,074 of record NW_027287516.1, read on the forward strand.
CTTTGCTTGTTCTCCCTGCATCACACCTTTTGGTGTATCACGGGATGCTTATTTACCTGGAGATATGGTTATCAATATTAATATCAATGAAAATGAGATCCACTATCTGGTAAACCATCGATAATTATCCATGGGAGTGAATGCTATTTATTAACGTGATAATCACGACATTTGTGACTTACTATGGGAGATCAGATGACCAATGACTTTAAATCAGGGAGATTTATTAGTTGAACGGGTAGATTAAAAATATCGTTTTTCCTCGAACCATTAGAGATCATAATAGACATGACCGTAATCTCGTAAAAGATAATTAGAATCAGTATTGTACATATATTTTTGTATTTGTCGATATCCTGCATGTTTATTCCTCCATGTTATCCTTTCAATTTAATAGACCCAACCTTTTAACAGCTCTACAACATGGTTAGAATGTACGTATCCTGCTATTAAATATTGCTGCATGTAAGTACTTCCTTTCGTGTAATTAAGGTTTGTCGAGTGCATGAACGAACTTATATTTGTGTAGATGTAACATTAAGCGGTTTTATTACATTTTACGACCTAAGACCCACCTCCACACGCTCCTGGATTGGCTTCTAGGGTATTAAGTAACTGTAGATTTGCAACTATGTGAAGTTCACGAGCAAGAAGGGCAGCCCATTGGAATCTTGGGTAATCAACCTCAGTATCGGTAATTTGTCCGGCATCATGATGGATGGAAATAAAAAACTATATTTTTTTAGATTTATCACAACTCATCTTGAATCCCCAACAATCCAAATTTAAATCCAAAATGTGGGAATCATACGAACATTAGTAAATTTTTAATTGAGTGCGATATTAGGACCTTTCCTCAAAGTCGGTTTTGACAAGTAAAAATCCTGGGTCAATTCGTTTTATTTTGAATGGCTAGGGCTCTTCCCTTTTTTAGCCTTGACCTTCGAACTTTTCTTGGTGGGGCACGCCATCCCTTTCAGGGTTTTATTCAAAGGGACTCAATTCTAGAGATTAGATCCTTTTCATCAACTAATTATTTTAGCCTTTTGTTTTATTTTCTTTCTACTGAGCTTTTTCCATGTTATGTATTTCTCATCTTTTTGCTATACCACTCTTTTGGGGAGATTTATCTTAGCTTTCCGCCGCACATTAGGATAATTAAGGGATTTAATCCTGATAGAGCATTCGGATGCCTTTGATTTCCAAGAATGTATTACTTTATTTTGCAACGATCAAGGATTTTGTGTCGGAAAAAGGATTCTTTGTCCTGAGGTCAGTTTCATTTCAAAAGTGTCACCCCTCGTTGTCACCTACCAACATAATGTTGGCCTACATGATGTTGGCAAACATTATGTTGGTTTCTGTGTCACCGCTAAATACGTACAACGCATGCATGTTATCCATTAAACTACATGTACACTTCCAAAGACTAAGTAAAGATTTGAAAAGAAAGTATTACTTTCTCCAGTGCCTGTAAATAATAGTTCGATTTAGTATCATCTGTATTTCATCCCTCTACCGACTAGAAAAGAAAATAATTTTCTACTGATGTAATTCATTTTTATATCGATGGGTGTAATATTGAACTCCCACAGGATGCAATTCACCATTTAGGAGCATTGTAGCCTGAACTACATCATTACATCACATTACCGCATCACTGTGAAATACATTTCCCGATTGGAGTCAGGAAATAGAGACATCAGTTTTCATATTAGTTTCGTCGACAGTTGCAATTTTTCATTTAAATTTAGTTTTATAATATTTTTTCAGTTAATCAAGAATTATTAAAAAAAGAAGGTCTGTCCAGATCCGCGGCAAAACTAATCATCAATTTTATTCTTTTGTGTTACAATTGACTGTAACCAGAATACGTATGTTTTTTTTTGCATAACATTTAAAATAGATTCCAAAAAATTCTGATACCACTACCACCTGCTGGAAGCAAAACTACTATTTTATAATGTAATTTCGTCGTTTACTCAGCAATTTTCATTCAAAGAGACCAGAATCAGTTTCACTTTGACGATTATTAGGAAAATTGATTGTGAAATCAAATCAAAATTGCAACCCAGCATATTTAAATACGTAAAATATGTGCATTCCATGGAGGGAAAGGAAAACAAACGAGGAAGAGTTAAGCATGCTGGGGGAGGACAGGGGGTTGTTCGGAGAAATCTAATGAAGGCAATTAAGATGGATAACAGAGTATTTTGATTTGTAATGGGATGCTGTAGACTCTGATGGGGGGAAGGGGGGAATTTAGGCAAATCAGGAAGGGGCAAGAATAGGATATGGATGTTGGACGGAATGAAGGAAGAATATGCGGCTGATGAGGGACCTGTTGTATTGTCGGATGTCAGGTTGTCCTGTTTAGCCAGGATGAGACATAGAGTCAAGTCTATGTTAGAACAAAGCCTACTTAAAACGGTCGAATACCAAATAATTACAAATGTTATGACAATAGCAATGCAATACCACATCTCCCAATTATTACCTATACCACGTTATGTTTCTATTTACGGAGAAACATAACACTTATGCATTCTTGGCTTGCTTTTTCCGCCTTTGGTCTGTTGTGCGAGGTCATCGTTTTCCTAAACTACGAAAACACCAAACATGCTATTAGCCCTAATCTCATTCCAGTAGGTAAGAAATAATTCAAATACGTGTATATTAATGTGAACCAAAACAATTTTCTTTATTACTTTCATTGTCACTTTCCGTTGAAGAAGAAAGTATCAATATCCTACAGAAAGAGCTGTATTTTAAGCAAATTAACTATTTTTTATGCGTATCATACGAGTAAAAAATAAATAGTTAAAAAATAACCTTATAATATTACTTAATTTTGCACACACATAGATATATCGATGATGTAGAAGCACTCACGAGAGAAATATAACTTTTGGACGGCACAATAGAACACAAAATTAAAATAGATTTCAAGTAAATGGCCAAAAATATTTCAGAAAGTTTAAGCATTATGCCTTCTCTGATGCCTTCTTTTATATTTATTTATTTAACTGTAATTTAGTACCCTGCAAGCCAAGGCTAGGGTATGTGGCAGGGGATGAATATACACCAGACTTATTTTGAACCGAATATGAACCCTACTTCGGTCGGACAATGTTATTCTGATCCCTTATGGTTCGTGTAAAAAATGACAACTTAAATCTATTTGTTCTACAATTAATCTCTCTAATTTTATTGGCACGATCTCTCCTACCGTATTGCAACAGGGATAATGATAGATGTTTAACTACATCGATAGAGAAAGACTCTTCCAATTAATGCAAGAGCTTCAATCTGTAAATTAACCATCGCTTCGTGAATGATTCCCAGCATAGCTGCTCTAATATTTTGGATACGCTTCTAAGTTTATCACAACAGCGTTTTACAAATTTAGCTCCTCTACGCTGCACGCGATTCAATTCGGATGATATATGATAGAAGTAGATGGTATGATAGAAATAGAATATGAGTTATATATATATATATATATATATATATATATATATATATATATATATATATATACACACACACGCATATAACTTATAGTATCTTTATTTAAATTATTCAAATCACTGATTTATAATACTCACTTATACATAATTTTAAAACTTAATAATTGATTATATCAATATTAAAACCACTGGCCCACCTCCAAGCCCTGTCGTCGGTATTTAATTGAGAAAAAAATATCAATTCATTGGACGTCAATTTTCGTTTTTAATCTCTGCCCAAATATTTTTATCCCTGCTCTCGCGTAATTTCGTGTTGCTCCAGGGAACCACAGCTCACGTTTTGGGATCTAAATTTGGCCCAACCGAATCATCCGCGTTTTGTAAATTCATGAGCTCCGGCGCACCTAAGCGACCGTATTGTTGATGATTATGCATACCTAGGGACCATCCATAATCCATTGAACGCAAATCCATTGGCCATGTTTCTCTACCTCTCCCTACGCGAGTGACGCCAAAAGAGCATGGCTTGGACCACCCCTTTCTCACGGCTCTGTCTCCACACGTTCACTGTGCGTCACTGTGCTACTCAATGGTTTATTGAATTATTATTTCGTAGCCGAAGTATATAAATATATATATATAAAACTATGTGGATCGTGGTAGTCCAGGGGGTACAGCGTTGGACCGGAGTGTCCCGGGGTCGATTCCCGGGCAAGGCACTCTGGGCACCTGCAGCTCCACCCAAGCTATGTGATTTTTCGGGTACCAGATCTTCCTGGGAAACCATAACCCGCACAGGGAAAGGAACTGGCCCCCCTACCCTGATGTGTGAATTTCACACGCCGTATAGGGCTTAGTACTGGGTGAACTCTATCATTACCTACTAAACCGACCTTCGGGTTTATTACTGTGTTCATATATATATATATATATATATATATATATATATATATATATATATATATATATATATATATATATGTACACGCACTCACGAGAGAAATATAACATTTGGACGGCAGAACAGAGCACAAAAATAAAATGGATAACACGTAAAAAGAAATTCCCAAAAGTAGCCGACCCGACAAAGAAAACACAAATATTTTGGAAAAAAATTTATTTATTTTCCAAACAATCTCCTTTCAGCTCTATACACATTTCCCAGCCATTATCAATAACTGCGATGGCCTTTTTATAATGAGAACTGTCTTACTCCTCAAAATAGCTATTCACTGCCGACATCAGTTTTTCGTGGTTGGAAAATCTTTGACCATTTTTTCAAGTTTGCGAGAAGAAAACAATCCGAGAGGGCTAAATCTGGTGAATAGGGTGAATTTAAACTTTGCTTGTCTCTACAGATCGTACGGCCTCGTCTAAAATATCTCCTCAACCGGGACTCGAACACCGGATCTTTCCACTTGCCGGGCGGATGCTCTTAACCACTTGAGCTATCGAGGATATGTAATTTACCCTGAGATCCGTGGGTCTTAAATGTCGCCAAGCGCCCCGATTCTTTAGCCAAGAGATGGCGTCAGGGGGCTGTTTCACCCACCAAAGGAGAAATAGACTAGAATAGAATAGAATAGAGAATAAAATAGAGAATATTTTTACTCTTGTGATCCGTTCGATTCCGCCTTCCCCACCTCTATTGTGTCCGTCCTTTATACGTGTTCCTATCCCTTTTCCTTATATATGTTTCTGTATATATGAGTATTTATTCGCCGTTTGGCGGGATTTCGTGTTTGAATGTGTATTTGGCCAATGTGGCTCATCTCTTTCTTCTGGCTATGCGTGCCACGAAACGCACTGTTCTTTTCCTGTATGATGTTGTATGAATTGTAACCACCTACCTTTCCTCTTGTGTATTGTCTATTTCTCCTTTGGTGGGTGAAACAGCCCCCTGACGCCATCTCTTGGCTAAAGAATCGGGGCGCTTGGCGACATTTAAGACCCACGGATCTCAGGGTAAATTACATATCCTCGATAGCTCAAGTGGTTAAGAGCATCCGCCCGGCAAGTGGAAAGATCCGGTGTTCGAGTCCCGGTTGAGGAGATATTTTTACTCTTGTGATCCGTTCGATTCCGCCTTCCCCACCTCTATTGTGTTCGTCCTTTATACGTGTTCCTATCCCTTTTCCTTATATATGTTTCTGTATATATGAGTATTTATTCGCCGTTTGGCGGGATTTCGTGTTTGAATGTATATATATATATATATATATATATATATATATATATATATATATATATATATATATATATATATATATATATATACATGCACACACACAGAAGCAAGTGAATTGCTCTTTAGGCATCCGATAAATGGGTGAATGAATCCATTACATGAAATTGTAATAAATATATAAAAATATAGCCCTCTTAACTTTTGGAAAGATGTTTATTCCGTCCAGGCTACCAAAACAATGGGCCCTGAGTTGTCCCTCCCGGCCTCCCTGAGTTTAATTCGTGCTCCACTCAGCAAAATTCTGGATAAATGGATAACTGCATGCGTCTTGGAACAATTAACAGCATCATCCCCTGAATGCAGGTTGCTACCTCAACCTCTTTTGATGGCAGAAAAGCGTGATGCATAGTTGTTCCTCCCGGCTATCTGTGTGAAGCACCAGCAGCTAAGTCTGACGATTGAGCCCCCAGCTAGTGCATCTGGTGACTCATCAGTTGGCCATGCCCAGTTTGTCGTGAGTCATCAAGTATATCTGACAGGAAAGACCTCCTTTCTCAGCTGGAAAGAATATCTTGTCATTGCGTTCACAGTGAAACTTGAGTTGATGAGCCTTTTTGTGCATTAAAACTCCATCCAAGGGTTTGGTTTCAAGACTCGGGATATATATTGCCTTGTTTCCCCAAACGCATTATCTGTCCTGTTCCAATATATGCGACAGAATTTGGCATATATTAGAAATGCCACTTCGATATGTGCCACCTCCATAATAAATCGATACTTTTGTCTTATATCATTCGATTCTAAGATGTTTTTAGCATTAGTCTATCAGCATAGGGTATATTTGTTATGGGCCCTGGCATTATACATTAATATACTTACAATACACAATATTCATCATCATCCAAAAGCCTCTCTCAGTATCTCCTCCACCTGTCCTACCTTCTTCCAATGTATCTAAACAATCATCACTACCATGCCTAGAACTATTTTTCTAGAGCATTGTTTATTTCCCTTCCATTCAATTATATTTTTTTCTATTCTCCTCCATTCTCAATATCATACGCCTTCAAAATCTTCGTTTATCCTCCTTCTTCAACTATCATTTTCTCAACCATACGAAACCACCTCCCTAATTAAAATTCTCTCATAAAGCTTCATATTAAATTTTTCACCCGTGTTTTCGTTACATATTTACTTTAGGTGCCCGTTATCAACCTCCGTCTCTTTGTTAGCGATTCTTTGCCAAAAAGCAATTCTTCCTCAAATATCCCCACCGCTCTACTACCCACCACCCTCATCAAAACACTTCCGAAATAAATTAACTGTTTCGTCTTTTTCAGTTCCTGTTTCCCACTTTAATGAGTATCTTAGCTTTCATATATTTCGAGAATATTATTAACTTCGTCTACTCATGATTAATTCCTATCCCATATCCTTCACGATGATTATGCAATTTCCTAAGTAATGATTGGAACACTATGGCTGACTGACTAACTAACTATTAGTCATACACTAATCTAACCGCTTTAATGTGTTCACCATTTATTTCCATCCCTTTCCCATGCATATTCTACAATATATTTTGCAATTTTATTACAAATGACAGGTGAATACCCCTGCCTTATTCTCACTAAAAATACCCATACGGATTCTGACATCCGTCACTCCCCCCGGAGTAGTCCGAGATACCTGTATGTAAAGGCTGCGGATTATCCTCCTATCCTTCCAATCTATTCCAATTTCCTTCAATATATTCATTATTTTATCCCAATTCACTCTATCAAACACCTTTTAGAAATCTACGAAACAGGCAAATACGTACTGATTGTATTATATATTCCTCTCTATTAGTTATATCATTGCTGCAATGATATTAGCCTGACTAACCCCTTCCTGAACCTAAATTCATCATCTTCTAATTAATCGTTTGCCCATCTCTTCATCCTCATAGCCACTTTAGCTACGTAAGCAATAAATTTTATTGTTCTATTGTCCATTGCCTTTCCCTTCTCTGAAATAAAAACTAACACTAATCTAATGAAATCTCCTCCCTCGTTAATGGTACGTACGAATTAGTCCATAGAAACTCTTCTTCGTGCGTTTTTTTAAACCTTTGAGTTGTTCCGTGGTTTGAATGTCTGGAATATTATTTAACTTCCCCGCTTAATTTGATCTCAATTCTCGCAATATCCTTTCAATCTCGCAATCTAATATAACTGTACCTAAGCTATTCACATCTACATTATATTTTCTTCCTCTGTCTGACTTTTCTGCTCTATTGAGCTAAAAATTTTAATCGAAAACCAAATTTTATTTTAGATTCATCGCGAAAACGCTTCGCGTATATCCGTGGTTCTATATGATGATGACCCCTTGGATGTTGGCCAGTTCATTCCATGCCAAACTCTTGGTTTGCGTCTCTTAGGGCAGGGTGTGTATCTAGGTAGAGGAAGTGTTTTCTTCCGGGATAAATAAAAACAACTTATGTAAAAACTGTGAAACAGATACTGTTTACAATTGTGAACCTCAGGTCGAAATCGTAATTTTATAAATTAGCCAAATATTTATGCCATAAAAGAAACTGTTTGCCCAATCGACTTCTCATTCCCACATCACCCGTGGCAACCAGTTTGTGGTCACTCCATTTCGTCAATATTTTCCTGAATCATAAGACTCTCACTTCCAGTGCTAATATTGTCGGTTCGATTCCAAGAGTTATTGTTTTCTTATCAATTTACTTATTCTTCGAATTCCAATTTTGCTTCACTTCTTTTTGGGAATTATCTTTTAACTCTTTCATTATTATGTAATCATGGCGTTGAATCGTATCATATATTATATCGTTAATTACGCTTAAGGTGGCAAATGTAAAATGTGGGGCAATATCAGTGCATCATCACAATAAACTTTAACTTATTCCCTTCAGATCATTAACACCGTTAGAAAATATTTATCCACAAACTTGCACACGAAGCGCTGGATTATCATCTGGTGCACCAAAGCAGTCGCCTCTCAGATGAGGGAACATCGGATCTACGGAGGATTGGGTGTGTTAGTCATAATTCAAAACACGAGTGTTATGTCAAACTATGAAAATCCAATTCTGGAATGTATTTACGTAGGTCATGTTACACTTTTACGAACAATATTTTTACAAAATATCGTCTAGATAATGGTAAATACCTGTATCTCTCCCCATGAACTTCAACCTTGCCTTTGTGGGAAGGCTTGTACGTTCCAATGACCCCTAGAGCTGTGTTGGCGAGAACAATGACGATTGCTCCTGTTAGGGTCACTCATGCTAGATGGGTCGAAGGTTAGGAGTCAGACGAAAGGTAGTTCAAGCAGTGTCTGTTTCTCAGTGAGGCGGCTGCAAAGACGTCTGATCCAAGAGGGGTGACCATGGTGTCACGTTAAAAACATTATTTAGAAAGGCAAAGAGAACGCCAAAATATAAGAATACGTACATAGATTTGAGGATGAGTCTTAAGAACTACGGGACTCGGCCCACAGGGACATGTGTTGTGCCCGGCATTGGGAGAAACAAGTCGATCGCGGTCGTCGTCGCACGAAATCCTTGCAAAGTGAAGTCAACAGTAGCAGTGCAGAAGATACGAATCAGTGATCATAGGAACTGGGGATATTAGGACGATGCTGGGGGCAAGAAATGTAGAGAGAGATGGAGATGGAGGGAGGAGACGGCTGCGAAAGCTTACGACAGCCTAAGGCGGAACAGTTTACTTATCTCGGAAATGCTCTGGGCCAAAATGGTCAAATTGGTAGGTACATGTGAAGAAGAATTGTGTCAGGTAGAGAAGTTTCTACGAGGCGGAGGTAATTGATCGTAGGGACGTTGACTAGGAATGTTAACAAAGGCCTCGTCAACACTTTTAAAGAGAGCATGGTTCTTACATCGCAGAAACAGGTAGAGTCTGTCCCCTAAACCGTAATACCCTTTTACTGTTTGCATTTCAAACGCATTCAGGCATGAAGTTAAGTGGACTCCAACCCGTAACCGACCTACCGGTTGATTACTATGGTTTTATATAATTTTAGAGTATTTTAACTTAGTGTTTCAATGCCAAACGCTAGGTTACATGAACTGGGATGTTTTCCAAGGTTAGGTATTCCCCCTGACTGCTCTGGGTCCGAGTTTCCCTCCACGGTAAAAACTTTTTTCCGGTAAATCATTCGAATATCGAGTTACCTCCATCTTTCTTATGTGCTCCTTTTTCGTATACATTCATAATTTAATGTATTTGCAAAATCTTTAGGCTAACTTGCAATATTTTTGGTGGGAATATTGTCTATTATCACCTGTGCTGTTCAACATAAATGAGGCGGAAATGATTAAAGAGGCATGAGAAGAACTAAAGATAGGAATGTACCTCAGTCGGCGGGGAATTCATAAAATCATTTAGGTTTGCTGATAACCAAGCGCTAGTTTGTATTCGATGGTTTCTGGATCAACTTTGTTGAAGTTCATGACCATTAAATGAAGAACACAATGTATTTTTCCACTGTTCTTTATTTTTTGACTACTAGTTTCAACACTGAGACGTCATGAACAGGTTATTTTATCACCTGATGATGACGCCTAAGCGTTGAAACTAGTTGTACAAAAATAAAGAACAGTGGAAAAATACATTTTGTTCTTCATTTAATGAACCTCTATTTTGTTACCCAAGGTGTTGAACGCGTATTTAAGTGAATTGAAAATTCAGTGCAATTGGCATGAGATAAGAATCAATGTAAATAAAACAAAGATGTTGTGGTTTTCTAGGGAGAGAAACGCTAAGTTGAACGTTTAAGTTGGAGGGCAAAAACTACAGCAAGTGGAAGAGTTTAAGTATCTTGGAAGTTCTTTGGAACCAAAATGGTCCCAGTGTAATGGACGTAAGGAGAAGAATTTCGCTAGGCAAAGAAACTTTCACAGGGAAGAGGAAGTTGATGACAGGGACGTTGAGTAAATATGTTAAGAAAAGGCTCATGAAAACTTTGATATGGAGCGTAGCTATGTACGGCGCGGAAACGTGGTAACTGAAGCAGGAGGATAGAAGTAGATTGGAGGCTTTTGAAATGTGGGTGTGGAGAAGGATGGAGAAGGTGATATGGACTGGAAGGAAAACAAATGAGGGAGTACTTGGTATGGTGGGTGAAGAGAGGGGATTGTTGGGAGAAATCCTAAGGAGGTAGGAAAATTGGGTGCAAAGCATATTGATCGGTTGTGGGATGTTGAAGACTGTAATAGAGGGGAGAATGTTAGGCAAACGAGGAAAGGAAAGGAACAGGATAGGGATGTTGGACAGGATGAAGGGTGGAAAGAAGGACAGAGAGATGAAGAGAGGCTTGTTGTAGAGTAGAATGTTGGGTCGTGATTTGTTGGGAGAGAAAAGAGAATTAATTGGTTGCTGTGTCCATCCAAAACCTACCCCAACCGGTATATTACTGGACAATAATAAAATCTTTACATTTGCCAATCCCTCTTTGGAAACTGTAGTAATTGCACATCATAACCATTCATCGCACACGGGGTGAATCGATACCCTTTTTGTTCTGTTTCTTCCCTTCGAATCGTCCGACATCTCCGAGTCGGTCCATTCGGTTGATGCCGTGGAAAAATTACCTTCATTTTTTTTGTCGGAAGAATTTTTTTCGCGCACGCAATATCTGAACCGTTTCTCGTACCATCTTTGATTCTCCCAGCTCTATTATCCCCTTAATCATTCCGCTCCCCCCCCCCTTTCCTTCATTCTCCCGCGCATTCGCCTCTCTTTGCTCATCACCCACACACTCCCCCCACTCCCGAAACCCCCTCCCACAATCCCTTCTCTTCCCCGCACAGACCTTATTTCACCCCCACCCCTTATCATCCCCTCCGCGAAAGATTAAATTACCCACCGCAAATTCCCTCTCCGCCTTCCGCGTTTTCACTACCCTCCGAACCGCCAATATCCCCTCACCGCCTTCTCCTCTGGCCAATCCCTCACTCTTCCACCCTCTACGACCCACCCCATCAGTTCAACAACACCCACTACCATTCCCACCGCCCCCCCCCCCCGCGGCAACACCACCGACCCCCCCCCTGCTTGCCCTCTTCCCTTCCGTCACCTCGCCAATCAGCCGTACGTGACGAATCATCGATTCCTCCCCCTCCTCCTTTCCATCTCTCATCAATCCTCACCTTCTCTCCCATCCATTCTCCCTTTCATCATCGTCCTCCAAACCCCCCTTTACTCCTTCCCTCTCCCCACCCCCTTTTTTCAAACGAAAATAAGAAAATCCTCCCCAATTGAGTTTCGCCCCCGAAGTTTCCTCCTCACCTTATTCCTCTCCTTACCCTCCCTCCATCCCATACAGTACTCCTCAAGTTTTAAATTTCTCTCTCCTTCCGCGGCGTTCCTTCCTCTCTTCCCTTTTCTTTTGATTTTATTTTTTTTCCTTACAGACCCGAAAGGTGGCGGCCGAATCGATTTTTTTCCCACCTTTCATGATACCTTTCGGTCGGAATCTTTTGAGAAAAAAAAATGAACTCAGTGAAGGAGACGTTCTCCGGTCGGTCTTTTGAGAGATCGAGAGGTGGATGAGAGGGGATAGGGAGGGAAATTCGGGGGAGTATTGGGGGAGGAGGTGGGCAGGTGGAGGGGGCTTTAAGGATGAGGGGGAGGGACCTTTGATACAGAGCGAAGCCTACTCTTTCGCATTCGACTCGCCGTTGAAGGGGTGGTGATGCGTCGCGCCTGAGGTTCCGTGGAAGATATGAGAGATGGATGACTCCCTTCAGGATTAGCCATTTGATATTTACTTTACATGGGTATGACACACTTTAAAATGTGATAAGAATCATCGCTATTTTGTTTTTTTCAAGGGTCTACGTAGTGCCGGCTCTTTTTGCTTCCCCGTTGCTGGAATATATACATATGTGTACATAAATATATATATATATATATATTTATATACACGAGGGTCATCCGGAAAGTAGTACCCGTTCGTGAAATAAAGACACAAAAGTAAATATTAACAAACATAAAAAATTTTATTTGAAAGAGGATACTTTAAACTACTTCTCAACATAATCTCCAAGCAAATTAAGGCATTTGTCATAACGTGTGACAAGTTTCTGTATTCCTGCTGCATAGTCCTTCGCCGCCAGCTCATTGAGATACGCGAGGGACCCATCTTGCACAAATTTTTGCATAATGCAGATGGTGTTTAACAATTTCATGAACAATTGTTCGAGAAACATTGGGAAAATGCTCACAGATGTCATCAATTGTGACGCGCCGATCGTTCCTCACGAATTCGTCAACTGAGCTCACCAGTTGGTCTGTAATGACAGACGGTCTCTCCGAACGCTCATCGTCGTGTGTGTTCCCCCTCCCCATGTTGAAGTTGCGACACCACCGCCGAACAGACGACTCGTCCATTACATTGTCTCCATACACCTCCTTTAATTGGCGATGAATATCACATGGGCGAACGTTTCTTGCATTGAGGAATTTAATCACTGCCCTCACTTCACAACTGGCGGCGTTCTCAATTTTTTTAAACATTGTAAACAATCACAGAAACAACACAGGCAATGCTAGCGTCACGCAACTTGGCTCAGAGAAGGCAGACAAGCCACTGAAGCTATCTGACCTCGTCCAGCGGCTACTCGCGTCATCAGCACTTCATGCGGCACGAACGGGTACTACTTTCCGGATGACCCTCGTATATATCCCTCATAGCATAAGAGCATAAGAGTAGAGCTTTGGACAACTGACGGGAGGGTCCCGGGTTCGATTCCCGGGCAAGTCTCTGGGCACCTGCAGCTCCACCCAAGCTATGTGATCAAGCTACCTTGGCTCTTGGCAGCCACAGGCATACAATCCTTAGTAATCTAGGATTGTCTGAAAAAAACCCCAATAAATATTATTTCTTCTTAAAATTTTTGATTACCAATATCTAATTTGCATATGAATTTCGTGAAAAAATATGATAAAAAAAATTAATGAGAAGTTGTAAAACAAAATATTGGTCTTTCTCAAAGAAAAATGTGGGAATTTACCTCAGTACGTTATGGCACGAGTAACAGGTTGGAAGCCAGGTTTGATGGTTCTAGCCAAATAAAATTATATCCTGCCAATATTGGATTCCACGATGAAACATTTATTCTTAATTTATAACTTTTAGCAATAATGACCTCTTTAATTACTTTCTTATGCTTTGCTAATAATAATATACTACTTTTTTTTGCTGATATTTATTAAGTGCCGATATTTTGGCAGTCATTCAGTGTCATTCGCAATTATAAGTGTTGATCTCTATAAATATCTTTCAAGAATATTCCAGGAAAAAAGAAAAGTTGTACTTAAAAGTGTAACCCGGAAAATAGATTAAAAGTTGTTATTAAAGTTAAAATAATTAGTACAATATGAATGTTACATATGTTCTAATTCGATTTTCAAAGTTAGGTGAACCATTCATTAATCAAACTATGAAGCAACTAAAGCAAAACGGTGTAGTAATGTGCATATATCATCTAAAACAGCAAGTAAAGGGTTTAGTTCCACCATGTTGTCTTGTTCAATTTTGTCAATTTTCTTCAGCTTATAGTAAGTTAGGTTACACCCATGGCATTATTACATTAATATATCAATACTAACACCTGCATCCCAATTTTATTCAGCCAAGTTGTAGGCATCATATGAATGTATACGTGAAGACAAATCAAATACGTGACCCACATGAGAAACGTCTTGACTTGGACGCGAGTCTAAATTTCTTAAAGATTGTCGCGTTTGACCAGTCACTTCTTCTTATCAATGCTCTTCTCTCTCCCCATCCCCCCCAACACCCATCCACAACTGGACTGAAGTTACAGTTGCCTGCTTTAAAAGGTTAAGCACCACTCGAAGCTTAAACGTAGCAAAGAGCACATGCATTTCTTTCTGAAGCGCTTCCGGCTGGTCGATGGCCTTCCGAAGAGCGATAACCTCCCGCGCGGCATATCATTCAGCTAAGGCTTCGCTCTGTTGAAGTTGGCTGTTTTTTCACTGTAGTCTACAGATCGCGATAGGCTTTCCTTGTGCACGTGTGACTAAGTACTGCTAAAATTTTTATTTCAACCAAATACGACGGACACTAAATACTGATATGTTCTCTCTATTTTTTGCCCTATGCAATTTATTATATATATATATATATATCCGAAATGGAACGGTCTTCGGCGACGAACAAATATATATAAAACACATGCGGATTTTTAAAACATAGATACACAAAGAAAGGACACTCAAATATGTTGTTTTGACGTTTCGAAGGCACTGCCGTCGTCATCAGAATATATGTATATATATACAAATATATATACAAATAACAAATATATATACAAATATATATACAAATATGTATACATTTATATATATATATACGTATATATATATATATATATATATATATATATATATATATATATATTTGTATATATATATATACGATAAACCATAACAGGCACAGGGAAAGGAACTGGCCCCCCTACCCTGATGAGTGAATTTCACACGCCGTGTAGGGCTTAGTACTGGGTGAACTCTACCATCACCTACTAAACCGACCTTCGGGTTGATTACTGGGTTTATGGTTTTTTTATACATATATATATAGATATATACGATAAATTTCATTGAATATATTTAAAAAGGACAAACTATCAACGACGAGTATTATGCGAACTTATTGAATCGTTTTTAGCGAGAAAATCAAGCAAAAGCGGCCGCTTTTGTCTAAGAAGATAGTGTTGTTTCATCAAGGCAATGCATTAGCTCACAAATCCGTTATTAAATTGGTCAAAATTCATGAATTAAAGTTTGAATTGCTACCTCATGCACCCCATTCCCTAGATGAAGCCCCCATGGATTATTTTCCGTTCGTAAACAAATGGTTCGGTGAAAAAATTTTTCCAAACGTGATGTCGGCAGTTAATGGCTATTTTGAGGAGCAAGACAGTTCTTACTACAAAAAGGGTATCGAACTTATTAAGCATCGCTGGGTGAAATGTATAGAGCTGAAAGGAGATTATGTTGAAAAATAAATACATTTTTTCCCAAATGTTTGTGTATGCTTTGTTGGGTCGGATACTTCTGGGATTACCCTCGTATATGACACTATCAAGTGCTGTCACTTCTGGGAGTTAGTATTGTATGCCGATAAACAGCACTCATATCGATGAATAGCATATTAAAGCAGCTATTCAAGGTATGAAACTCGACATGAATAATTTTAGAAATTGGGTCCAAGATATGGTTATCAATGAAAAAAAAATTCCGAAGTCATGTGTAAAACACAAAACCTTTGAATTCATAGATATTACAGATATATTCACATTACTCTCTACATTACCCACCAATAACTGTTATTGCCCCATCCTGGAACAAGCGAGTGAATATAATTAATTGGGGTTAATCATTGACAATGAAATTACAACCTTCGTCAAGTTCACTATATCACTAGTTTTTGTAACTTTGAATGCCATCAAGATAGTGTATTTTGCCCTGGTTGAGAGTATTTTAAAATATGGTATAACATTCTGGGGATCCACTGGTTCTACAAGAATTAATATACCAAAAAATAAACGGAAAAAAATCCTAGAGAGAAAGTCCGAGGCTAGGCCAAAAAATAAAAATATTCTAGAAGGGAGAAATATCTTTCATAAATTGGGAATTCTGCGTGTGGACAGACTGTAATAGATATGTCATCATAACAGGAAACTATTTTAATGACAAATATAAAAAAACATTTAAATAAAAAGGAATCACCATTAAGTGACAATATTAAGTGTATAACAAAACATATCATACAAATATAGGTAGAAATTGGAGGTTACTGTACCTTTTAATATTCAATGAATAATCTATGGATTTAAGAATATTAAAGTTAGTAAATGCTGTGAAATGGAGAATAAAGAAACGGGCTATTACTTAGAATGGTTTAGAACTTGAAGCAAAACTTGACACCTAATATATGTAGCTGTATAATTTCAGCAATCTGTTTAATTTACTTGGTTCCTGCTGTCAAGCCAGAACTGACTGCCTTAGCAGAACCAGAAGGAGTATTACATTTATAATATTGAATTTATGACCACATATTGGATATTGGGAAGATCATACTCCTGTGGAAGTTATTAAATATTGCCTGCATTTTTTTATTCATATTGATTGTCTGTAATTGTATATCTGTATTAATCGTCTGTAATTGCATGCCTGTAATCCTATTGCATATCATGTATGATGTAGATTAGACCACTATTTTACATGATTTAGATTCTGTGCAAATATATTATATATTATATTGATACGAAGTTTTTTAATGCGAAATAAATTACAGAAAATATTTCAAAAATTAAATTATAAATCATCTTTTAAACTTTACATAATTTCCTTCCCTTTCACCAAAAATTTGGGTTTTTTTGCAGACAGAGGACGTCATTTGCTTCTTTGGCAGTGGTTCTGTGATCATTTTTTTTATTTTCTTGTTTCCTTTCGTATCTCCGTCGGCCGGCCTGTGGTGGCGGGGTAACGTCCTCGCCTACCATCCCAGAGGTCGCGGATTCGATACCCGCCTAAGTGGATTTTCCTAAATCTGGGGCTTGGTTGCATGTCATTGTCTTCAATGCAATGTCTGTAATGTAAGGGTTAGTTGGAAGAAGAGATTATAAGTCTTAACCACGCCCAATTAAGTCGATAAAAAAATAAATATCTCAATATTTGACGGGATAAACATTACACTCAATGAGTTTACTTCCAATAAAAAGAAAGCTAACAGATAAATAAAGGATTATTGGTCCCTACGGATTAATAGATTTCTCACACTCTTCAAGAATTTGTAATCAAGGACTACGAAATGAGTTTTTCACTTAATAATGAGGAGAAATTGCCACGTTATAAAAGATCTTTGCGTATTCATGCATTTCTTAAGAATGGATACTTGGTTGGAGATTAGCAAAATAAATTTTGAAAACTATCGTTAATTTTTTTTAAATCATTATTTAGTACCCTGCAAGCCACCGCTAAGGTGTGTGGCAGGGGGTAAACACACATCACATTAATTTTATGTGCAGTTTCAGTAGAAAATATGCCATATTCAAGTTTCTTTAAAAAATCGAATATTATTAAATAATTTATCCGTTCAAGAAAAATAATAGTATTACATTTTTCGGCAAGTTTTATTGGTATTTCTTATCTTCAAGGCTACACTTTCATGCATTTAAGTGTGAAATACTGTAAGAATTCCCAGACTCTGCGGGAGATGTCGCGGCAGTAACTTTCAACGGAGACATCCGCTAATATAAATTTCAATGCAACAATTTCAGGGTGTAAAAAATCATTTGCCTTGACCGGGATTCGAACCCGGATCTCTCGATGTCCGGCCGACTGCTTTAGGCAGTTAAGCTGGATGCCTCCATAGATTAACCGGCTAAAGCACTCGGTCGGGAAACCAGGGGTCCGGGTTCGAGTCCCTGTCAAGGCATATGATTTTGTACACTCTGAAATTGGTGCATTGTGTGAGAATTTTTATGCACGGATACTGGAACGTACACTTTGTGCAATATCTTCACTTGAAGGACTAAAAAATAAAAAAAAGGAAAAGGGAGGACACTGAGCGCTCCGCCCCATGCTTATTAGAAAAGCATTTATGCATACATAGAGTATTACAAGATATGGTGAGGAGGTTCCCGCTTTCCCTTTGTTCTGCTTTGGTACTTAAGTTATCTTTCAGTTAAAGTTCAATTTTCATTTTTAGGATCATTTTGTTTAGTTCTCATTTTTCCTCAAACGCCAGAAGCGTGGAGCTTCATCGCCAAATGTGGAAGTAAGTTGATCGATGCACTCCTGTCTTGATAATCCACGTCAAAATCTTTGCTTAAAAGTGTTTACGAGTTAACTCCATTTTTTCGCCGAAACAAAATTTTTGAGTCACTGTACGAGATAACACAAGTTATGATCAAACGACAAAATGCTCTAAAGAAAGTTAGCTTTAAAAGGGTCAACCTTTCAGATGGAAACGTTAGATGGCTCCTAAGTCACTTCGTGTTGTCACGGTTGAAAATATAAATAGCAACGTTCGTAGTAACTTAGCCCTCTCTGCTTGCATATGTGCCCTCCTACTATCTTATAGTTGTTCTTGGCGTTTAGTTTGTTAATTTTTCATTATTGTTTATTGCCCTTACCCTTTCTTTCTCTTAATGTATATGATGTGTATTGCCTGTCAGCCAATGTAAAAGTCTTTGTGCCGTTTTTGGCTGCTTTGTTAAATGACTAAATAACTACCAAGCGAAATTTCTCGTAGAAAAAGTTTCTTCTCCTTGATGCTCTGTCATATATCTTGTCTTATCACTTCTAATTTGATAGTGTTCTATTTTGTGTTTAGCTGAGTCTTCGGTCAAGAGTTTCACAAAGATTAGTCTGTGAGCCCTTGCATTTGGAAGAAAGGACGTGGTGTGTTACGTCTAAGGGCCATCTGATCATTATAAATTAACAATTGTCCAACAGGTGCTAGGAGGAAAGTTGTGGGTGAAGGATAGTGTGTTGTGTAATCACAACCCATGCCATCCATACACACTAGCTGTGTCCTGCAGGCTACTAAATAAAACTAAAACACTAAAGAGCCCTCCTTGTTTCAAATCTGTGTGAATTAACGATACGCTGGAAAGGAATATTTCGAGCAAATAATTCTGAACGGTTTGTTTATTAATCTCTTTAAGGTAGGATGGTTTTAAAATCGTGCTCCTGTGTTGAAATCTAGAGAATTTAAACTGAAATCCAATGGCGTCTACTTTCTGGACGTGGCCCCTTAACGTTTGCTCATGTTATACGGAATGACGGGAAGCAAAAAATATTCCTGGGTTGAAGAAGGGGTGTTTTTAATGTCTGGTTTCACGTATTGCCGTGTTACGTTGGGTTTAGAAATATGGAAATGGTTAACTAGTGTTTAAATCATAAAACTTCCTTTACCAATAGGCTACAATAAACCTATTCACGAGGTGTGTCCGAAAGCTATCCGACCTGCGATCATATCTCCGCATTGGTGCTAATCTTCGTCATCCGGGCCGTGGCATCCTTCGAAGTAGTCCCCATTTGATTGAACCACACGCTCCCAGCGGTCTTAAATTAGTCCTCGAATGCAGATTTGGACTCTGAATCGTCTCGTTGTGATCGAACTGCTAATCCTTTGAGTACTTTTTTCAATTTTGGGAACATCCAAGAGTCGAAGGGAGCTATGTCGGGACTGTACGGAGGCTGGCGAAGCTCTACAATCTTGCGTTTCGCCACAAATTGCCGCAAAAGGTTCGATGAATGTGCTGGCGCATTAAAGTGGTGAAGAGACCGGTCACCGCTTGACCAGAGACAAGGTCGTTTTCTTCTCACGGCAACACACAATCTTTTCAGATCGTTAACGTAATATTCTCTGTTGATCGCCTGACCTCTTGGAGCAAGTTCTTAGTGCACAACACCCTCGCAATAAAAAAAATAAGAATGAAAAAAACTCTGGTCGGATTTTATTTCGGACACACCTCGTATATACTAGACGTACATATAAACTATAGACGTACATATAAACTAGGCTTATGATAAACCTAGCCTACTCAACTCTCTCCTTCATAGCAACCTCCGATAGTGAAACTCAAAATGCCCAGCGTTTAATTTGGCTGATTTCTTTGTGCGTCTCCCAACAACCTTCAACCTTCTACAACCAAAACTTATAAGCTTAACCACCAGTATATATGACCAAGTTTCCGAGCCTTAAAAAAATCAGTCCCTTATCAAAGTTTTTCCATGTCATTCGTTCGCACCTTACATCAAGGTTATTAGCAACAGCTCCTTACTCACGAAAAGTGAAGAGTTAGGCGTGATGTTGTGGAATCGAGACATAATAAAAACTTCGTTGCAATTTTCCACAGTTAAAACTTTATTTCCGACCATGGTTTCGATACACTGTATCATCATCACCTGATGATGATACAGTGTATCGAAACCATGGTCGGAAATAAAGTTTTAACTGTAGAAAATTGCAACGAAGTTTTTATTATAGCTCCTTACTCATTTGAGCAGCTGCATCCTTCTTCTTTCAACCTCCTTACATACTTCTTTTAATTTCCCTGTCCATCTTCATCAATGGTTCTCAATAAATTAGTCAGTTATTTTTCCATTCTTTCTAGTTCAGGCTCAGTTCAGGAGTTAATCCTCAGATTTTAATTTAGTACTAATATCTGCCATTCGAGACAAGTAACAAACGGGTTTTCCAAACACATTTGATTAAAATTAAACATCGTGTGTCCGCTCTGCAAAATTGTCCTCGATTTAATGAAAAATGATGTTTTTGAACTCAGCCCTTCATGATACGTTTTTTTTTCAGTCAAAGGTCTAAAGTTTCCCGAGGATCATTCATATAATACTCACATTAATACTTTGTCATTTTTTGTATTCAACGTTTTTCATCACGGCGTGATTTATCCTTTTAGTTCATTTATTTGTCACTTTGATAAACAAAGTCCACGGATAAGATGTCAGAAGTAGCATAGCGTTGAAATTTCAGGGAATAATAGAGAACGTATGTTTCCCGGCTATTTCGTTTCGCAGCAATACCCTAGCAGCAGCGCATGAGTCCCTGTCAGTCAAAGGATATTCTCAAAAAACTTTAGCGGTTGTTATTCTGGCTCAATATCCTTTCCAGGAACCTGTTGGCGAGTAATATTGTGTCTGTGGTTTTAGAATTCGCACAAACGTAGTTCGAATGCCTATTTTATTCATGCAAACGTTTTTTTTCTTTATCCTGTCATTTGAGTGTACTTTTTAAAAGGGATAACAATTTGTTTAAATAGGAATTCAAATCGGTAAATATTTTCAGCGTTGTACTATGAGACTAATTGTCAATTTATGAGACCAGGTATGGCTATTTTCAGTACGCTGTAAACATTTCTATGGCGAAATTAATTATTGATTTGATAGAAAATATTTTAGGTCCAGGATAATTTGGTTTGGAAGCGTATTTATGCTTTATAAGTGAATTTTAACAATTATTTTCCCATTTCCCCGAACCCCAGTAAATAATTTGTTAGCAAGTTTTTTTTCTATTTTTTTCTTTCCTTCATTTTTATTTTATCCATTCTTCTCTCCACACCCACATATCAAAGCACTCCTATCTACCCTCATCCTACTCTATAAACAACCAAATTTCTGAGCTATACAAAATTACCCTCCATATTAAAGTTTTAAGTTTGTCTTTCTTTTCATCTTTACTTTAAGATGCTAATCATTAAATCCAACCTCTTTTTCAACGCTTTTTTCCTTACAAAAGTCTTCTTTTTATGCCGCTGGTACTGAGAGGCAATTTAATAAATGTTTGAACTGATATTAGAGGGGGGGGTTTGGAAGGGTTGAAAATGTTTTAGTTTGCTGGACTAAATGAAGGTGGCCGAAGATGATGTGAAATGTCGGGCACAAGGTAAAATGCCGGGCAGAAAGAACAAATAATTTTTTTTTCATTTTTTAATTAAACAATTGTTGATTGGAACAAGTAACCTGCAAATCTATTGGAGCCCTTTCCTAACACGGTAAATACTTTTAAGACAATATGTGAGGAATACATGTAATGATTTGATTGATTTGTTGTATAAAATGATATGAACAGCGTAATTTTGATTTTTTTCTAGTTGATTGTGGAAACTGATGTTAATGAGATGGAAATTTTCTTGTTTTTCTGTGTTAGCGATTGGTGCTTGGAAGTTTCTTTTGCATGTATTTTTTTCTGACTGATTTTATTTATTACCCTCAGTGATATTGATTGGATTAGAGATGCCATATTATTTTTACCAAGGCAAGTTTGATTGTAATACTTGGGACTTGTGTGCCACCTGAGATTGTCTATCTGCACATGTGACTTTTAATAATAATAATTATTATTATGTGAAGCTGAAGATTATGAGCAAGCGTTGCTATTTCGTCGTCTTATACGGGGCTTAGAATTGCGGGACAGTGAGAAGATACTGGGTCCATTGAAGGCATACCCTAACTGGTAGACTACTGCTTCATAATATTAATGATGAGTACGTTCTCCTGAGAGCGCGCCCAATTCGAAAGAGACCAGGTACTCTCTGGAGGGAGGACAGCGATATAACAAAGTGGAGAGAGGCCAGCGAAGTAGCAGGGGGAAGGAGGGAGGGATGGGGGGGAAGGGCGCCCGGAGGATTGGAAGGGCTGAGAGCCAGGGACAAGCAGCCTGAGGGGCGTGCCAAGATTAAATGGCCGCATACGTCTCCGAAGCGAATTCGGGCCACGTATCCCGTAAGCCTTATACCCTCCCCCTCACTCTCCCCTCCCCCGCAAGCTTCCTCCATCCCTCTGCCAGACGTCTAGTAGACGGATTCTGTGTCCTCTATTGCCACTCCAATCCAAACCCACCCCGGGGCTGCATCGACTACTTTTTCCTCCATATTCCTCTGTTTTTCTCTCTATCTTTATCTCTACCTGTTTAATTCCCGTTCCATAATCAGCATTAAACAAACGCTGCTCAGCAGCGGGACAAAAATATACAAGTAAAGGGTTATAAGCATAACTAAACATATGAGAAGCAAAATTTTCAGTTTTCCACAGATTAATTACAACCTACAATTTGTATTTTATTTTATTTGATTTTTGTACGTTACAATAAATTTGTGGAAAAGTGCAAATCTGTTTCTCATAATGAAGAGCTTCCGCCAGATCTCCCCTGAATCTCCTTAATATATAATTAAACATTGTTACACGAAGAAAGGACACACTCAAATATGTAGTTGTAGATTATTTGGGGAGGCGACCGACAACTAAGGTCATTTGCGCCATTAGGGATGGACGGGAAAGGACGAAGGGTGGAGAGAAACCCGGCGTCGGTATTTGTCTACTCTAATCGGAAGGCCCCAAAGGGTTCGCGGTTTAAAGTCCCATCCGACGGACGACATACTCACTCAAAAGGCCCTCCACAAAGCACCTTAACTAGGGATCGGAATACCACTGAAAAAATTTCTTGTCTCCAGGTTTTGAACCCGGGCCCTCTCGGTGAGAGGTCTTTACGTTAGCCTCTGCACCATCTCAATCCCCATCTCTCTCTATTATGGTAAACGTTTCGACTGTAAAGCTGGCTTATCTTAAGAATGTCGTTGTCGGGGAGAGATCGGAGTGTAGACTTGAAGGGAGGGGAAATGGATTTGTAGGGGGCGAATTGAGGGAGAAAAAGTGAGAGGGTGTGGTGGCTATTTAATAATTGTAGAGGGCGGGCGGTTTGAAAGATTTAACTGCCAATGTGTGGGCCATATCACGTGTTCTGGCCTTTATGTTGCTTGCGGATACGGAGAGGGTTTATATCACCGAAACAGAGAAGCGGTTTCCAAACGATTAGTCGTGGGAAGCGTGTTAGTGTAGGTTAGTAATGATGAAAGGAGGCGGGTGATTAAGTGGAGTAGCGGTCGTGGTCGGTGGGGAAAGAAGGGTGGTATATACCAAAGTAGAACAGAGGGCAAAGAGGGTGAAGAGAGGAAAGAGGGTATATATGTAAACCATAAACACAGTAATCAACCCGAAGGTCGGTTTAGTAGGTAGTGATGGTAGAGATCACCCAGTACTAAGCCCTATACAGCGTGTGAAAATGCACAGATCAGGGTAGGGGGGCCAGTTCCTTTCCCTGTGCCGGTTATGGTTTCCCAGGAAGGCCTGGTAACCGAAAAATCACTTTAGCTTGGGTGAAGCTGCAGGTGCCCAGAGTTCCTTGCCCGGGAATTGAACCCGGGACCCTCTGGTCAGCATTCCAACGCTCTACCCACTGGACTACCACGACCCACATATATATAAGTATATATAATAGTTAATCTATGGTTCAGATAGTGTTTTGGATTGACACAGCTACCAAATAAATACATGGTCCCTCCCAACAACACACAAACCAAAGTCCTACTCTAGAAACTATCCCCTTAATTTCCATGAACTTCCTTCCTCCCTTCACCCCGTCCAACATCCCTATCCTATTCCTGCCCTTTCCTCCTTTGCCTGACATTCTCCCCTCTATTACAGTCTTCAACATCCCACTGCCGATCAATAAGCTTTGCGCCCATCTTTCCTGTCTCTTCTTGACTTCTCCCAACAATCCACTGTCCTCCCCCACCCCGCCTATTAGTCCATCGTTTGTTTTCCTTCGGTCCATTTCACCTTTTTACCTATATATATATATATATATGATATATATATATGTGTATATATATATATATATATATATATATATATATATATATATATGTATGTATGTATATATATGTGTATATATATATATATATATATATATATATATATATATATATATATATATATATATACCTAGACTATCGAATGCTATCAAGGTATATACCTTGATAGCATTCGATATACCTATATATATACCTTGATAGCATTCTGATGATGACGACTGTGACGGCGAAACGTCAAAACTACATATTTGAGTGTACTTTGTTTGTGTTTCTACGTTTTAAAAATCTATATTATTGCTTTTTATGTCTGGGCGTCGCCAAAGAGCGTTCCATTTCGATGATTAAAGAAAATATATACATATATATATTTAAATGTACATGCATACATACATACGTACATGCATACATACATTCCTGTACATACATACATACAGACACATACCAATAACAATGATAAGGTCAGATATTGCTTATAGATACCCACACATACTCGTACCGATATGAGGTCCGTCACAAGTGTGGCGATGGTGTATAAAAAGTTTACAAAATAAAGAGAATTCTCCCGGTTTATTGATTGAAAATATCGGAGGTCCAACCATCTTACCCGACGGAACGCGGCATACCACGGGGTAAAGCGTTGGACTACATCCCGGAGGGGCCGGGTTAGTTTCCTGGACACCCTCAACTTCCCTCAAGTGGTGTGAAGTTTCAGTTACTAAATTCTCCGCGGTAACAAAAAGTGACTTCCTTGTACATTATAAATTTTTATTGCAATGTTTTATACTTTTTACTGTGCTTTTATTTTATGCAGTACTTAGCTTAAAAAAAAACAAAATTTCTTTTCTCAGCCCAGTATTTTGCAGTTAAATTAAACTCTAATTTTTCTTGGGAAAAAATGAAAACTCTTATTGTGTCCATTTTCCTCAAAGATTTCTGCCTTATTGAGTTCAATCCAACTCTCTATGGAAATGTTAAAAGTGTAACATGTTTAGAGATTTGCGCAGAAATGAAATTTAGGCGAACAGACGATTAAGTCGCTTGCTTATATCTGCGGATGAAAGGAGATCTCTTCGGTGGATAAGTCAACAAAGGGAGATAGTTGTCATGGTTCAGCGAATGAAAGGATAAGCGTGAGAGAGTAATGGGGTGGAGAGATAAATCTTAAAGACAACCGAGTTAATGAGATTATTCTAATGTTGGGAGGGGTTAGCAGTTAAACGTTAAGGAGGAAGGGAACAGATTATTGAAGGGATTGAAACTTTTCCAAGCGAAAAAGGATTATTTTGGACTGAAATGGATATATTATTGATAGCAAAATTAGAAGAATTACTTGATTAATTGACATCCCTCGAAGTGGCACAAGTCACTATGATGATGAGATAGATCCATCGCATAGAAAAGAAATATATCTGGAAAAAAAAAGATTTTATCAGTCATTTACGATTTCCATGTCATGTGTGCAATCTCCATAGACTTCTAAATTGACAGCGATTGAACAAAAAAACGTTCTAGAGTGAGCTGTGTAGAGCGGATCACAAACGAGGACATGCTCCATAAGACTGGAGAATAAAAAAATAAGCCAACCTGAAAGATTCAAACAAATGAAAATATGAGGTTAAATAAGTTTTAATGGCACACGTACCGCGAAGTATTTGATGAAAGTAATAGATTCAGATAAAGATAGAAGACATGGAAAATATTACTGCCATGGTATTAAAATCTTACCAGTGAGAAAATCATCGATGAAAAAGCGTGTTTAATTTTCTCGGTAAGATTGCATGATTCAAAAAGAAAATTTGTAAGAGACTCAGTGATACTTCATTCACCACTATTACCAACAAAATAAGCGGTAGTAGCTGTAAAAAAAATATGAAACTAATTTTTCTGGAAAATGGATGAATTTTGACCCTTCAAAATGAGAACATTCAAATTATAAAGAACAATATCGTAAAAGTCACACATCCAATTTTACTGTCGAACCGAAGTTCCATCTGGTCTAGTCTAAATAAATATTTTTACCCTTCCCTCAAATGACGAGGTGTAGTATTTACTCTTTCCCTTCTCTCTAGACTTGAACAACGTCGAGTGTCATTCGCAAAGTCCTTTTTCAGAGAATTTTTATGTCGTTTTGGTCCTTGGTGAGGAGGGGGGCAGAATTTCCTCCACTTTTCCGCTGGCTCAATGCTGGTATACCGTGCTATATATCTTTATCAGGAAAGGCAGGGAACACGTTAGTAAAACAAGAATATTCATTTCATCCATCCCCCCATCCTCTTCTCCCCAACCTCTCCATCATCCTCTTGAAAAATTTATCGCAACGTCCACCACTCGTCCTTCTGACCCACATTGCACATTACATCCCCCCGCCCCATTTCCATTACTCAACCCTTACCGTGAAGGTATCCACTTAGTTTTCAACCATTTCTTGGGTGCTAGGACATGTGAGGGCCAGGTCAAATGGAGGGTTCATAGACTCTTATACAGGGTGCATTCCAAAAGTAATGCAATTAAATTTCCCGCGACTCTCCAATTAATCAAAGTGGGATTAAACTACTTGGAATAGGTGAAGTGGGCGCTGAGCTTTGCCACGAAACCAGTCTTAGTGCTCTCCAAGATGTAGATGTGGCAGGACATCAGTTATTGTAAACCTGTGCGCGCCGACCGTGTCACCAAAAAAATGGAATCGACGATCGAGCAACTTTACGCTCTTACTAAATTTTGTGCTAAACTGAAATAATCTCTTTAAGACACTAACAAACTGATCAAAACCGACCAGAATTTGGCTCGTGTTCGACAATTGTTTGACTCTGACTCTGAGTATCAAGATGGCTGCCAATGGACTGAACTTGTCATCTACTGTTGTGTTTCACATTGTTACTTGTTAAAAGGGTCGTTATGACGAGAAAAAGTATTAAGGGGTGATGATAGGTAGTATCTCCGCGACCTGTCGGAGATACAACCTATCGTCACCCCTTGTCACAACGCGCTACGAGTCTGCAAGTTCCTGGCCACACACCAGGTGCTTACGCTGCCCCAGCCCCCCTTTAAGTCCTGACGTTGTTCCAGCAGACTTCTTTTTGTTCCCTCGGAATGAATAAGCCCTGATAGGAACCCGTTTCCCGTTCATAGGAGAGATCCAGTCAGCCGCGACGAAGACCTGGCGAGAGGTCCCCGAAGACGCCTTCCAAGGCGTGTACCAGTCATGGCAGAGTCGATGGAAAATATGTGTCTGGGTCCAAGGACAGTACTTTGAAGAATTTTAAGTGTTTGTGCAAATCTTTTCAATAAATTACTTTGAAAAAATAATTATATTACTTTCGGAACCCACCCTGTATGTACGGCGCGGAAACATGGTCATTGAAGCAGAATGAGAGGAGTAGATTAGCATAGTAGCATTACTATCAAACTGATAGGCAATGGGATGCTGAATACTATGATAAAGGGAAGGATGTTATGGAAACGAGGAAGGGGTGGTAGGAATAGGGTAGGTAATATTGGAACTGACCAGTTGGATTGGTCATTACTTTCGCGAAGACCTACAGGGTTCGTCCGGAAAATAAGTGTACTGACTCCTGGGCTGGGCGCGCCGCTCCAGGCGCGGCCAGCACCGCTCTGACGGGCTGCAATTGGAGGGGGGTATGTTGGCAAGCGACGCTGAAAAAGGCAGTCGGCTCTGAGCTATGGTGTAGTGAGGAGCTCTGTTAACGCGAACCTCCACGCTCGACCCACGTCACGGAACGCGATGCCGAAGTTTTTGGAGCAGCGTTATTCCATCAAATTTGCGGTAAAGCTTGGGAAATCGTCTACCGAAACTGTCGGTATGATTAACCAGGCTTATGGGGAGTCAGCCATGTCCAGAAACATGATCTTTCGGTGGCACAAGATGTTCGTGGAGGGCAGAGAAGAGGTCGACGACGAACCACGGCCTGGACGCCCATCAACGACACTCACCGACGAAAATGTGCGAAAAGTTCGCGATGTACTGAACTCTGATCGTCGTCTTAGTGTTCGGATGATAGCAAAGCAGTGCAATGTGCCAAAAACAATAGTGCACGAGATTAAAAACATCTGGCGAGCGATCAAAAACATCTGGCGGCTGCATCACGACAATGCGCCGTCTCAAACCGCGCTTGTCGTGTCGGACTTCTTGGCCAAGCACGGCGTGGCAACGCTGCCGCACCCGCCCTACAGCCCGGACTTGGCACCACCGGACTTCTTTCTGTTCCCGAAGATAAAGAGGAGTTTGAAAGGAACGCGATACGGGACTTTGGACGCCGTCAAAGAGGCCGTGACGACGCGTCTTCGAGAGGTTCCCGATGATGCCTTCGCGGGAGCGTTCCAGGAATGGGAACGCCGCTGGAACAAGTGTATCGACTCACAAGGGTCCTATTTTGAGGAATATTAGCTTAAGATATGTAAAAGTGTAATACATTTTTTTTCGAGAGACGAGTCTCGAGAGGTTCCCGATGATGCCTTCGCGGGAGCGTTCCAGGAATGGGAACGCCGCTGGAACAAGTGTATCGACTCACAAGGGTCCTATTTTGAGGAATATTAGCTTAAGATATGTAAAAGTGTAATAATTTTTTTTTCCTGAGCTCAGTACACTTATTTTCCGGACGAACCCTGTATTCACTTGTTCACCTTAACTTATTGGAAAATACGAGATTCGAAAACTGCATACCTGGTTCTGCCATATCAGTTTTCATTGAAAACAATAGGCCCACGCGGTTTAAATGCCCTCAATGTTCGTCCCGTAGTTCAAATAATACAATATTTTGTTGCTATCCATTTCAACGGTTCATCTCATTTGTTTTTAACCAGATTTATCCTGAGGGGGAGCAGATTCATCCCCTCGGACGCCCTAACGGGGATACATTGATACGAGCCGCACCAGCGCGGTTGGGCTATCTTAATGGGATGGAAAAATACACTGGTCGATTTCGCGAATCTCATCCTGAAATGAATTTTGCTATGAATGCAGTGGAAATTTCCTGGTACCATTAATATCCTTCGTTCGACATCATGAAGAAAACAGCAAGGTTTGACATGGTAGAAAACAATCGGTCAATCCGCAGACTCAAAAAATCAACAATGGAAGCCTTGAAGCACAATCAGTCCCGGATGTACTTACGTGCTTAGGTCGTCTATTACGTCATTTAATCTAAAAACTTCGCGTATTCCTTACTTTTCATAAATTTTCATTCTCTGATTTGATGCTATGAAAAACTGCAACACAAAAATAAAAATGGCGGCATTATTTCGTGAGGTGACTCGTAAAATGAATGCAGAGTATAATAAGGATCCCACAAAAAGTTTTTTATTCACCTTAAAATTTCGTGTTTTCTGCAAAGAGTATTCTCATTAATACATTTTTGTATTTACCGTCAATGTGTATTTCATTTTTTTTCGTTGAGGCTTAACTGTAGCGAACTCTTCAGCAGAACCCCGACCCAAGCTATATAATTAGGGAGCAAGTCCAGTGTTACAAGGTTGTATTTTTAAAAGAGCCAATTCCTCTTTTTATGACGGGTTCGAGAAAAAAGGGAGACTGAAGTAGTTGAACGTCGAAATAAAAAACTCCCGATGTCATTAACAAGGATTGTGCTGTATATAATATCCCACCGGAGGACTTTCCAATTCAAATATCCAAATGATTTTTTAACGAATATTTCCACATTGAAAATTAATGATGACTTTAATATATCCTCAATTGCAAGTACGCAACTCTCCTTTAATAAGTTTCTTTATCATACTAACTTTCAAACGTCCTTTGAGTGATGAGTTTTTTAATCTGTTGAATCAATTCAATTATTTCATCTCATTGGTTTTACCCCGAATGGGATTTTCTCTTCATGGCATCAAAAGGTTAGTGAATCCTATTCCCACGTCAAGAACTCCGAAAATTGATTAAATCTTAGAAGTTTCTTTCACAGTTACGGTGTGATATTAAAACGTTACAGGGGTACCGGTCCTTAACTTTATAAGTAATCTCTTCCGATGAAGTCGGAGCTGAATTCCGTCGAAATTATTAAGAAATAACGTGTGAGTGATCTTTTTATGTGTTCTTAAATTGTTTGTTGCTGTCCAATTTTGTTATTCAACACTTCCGTGTTACTTCGATGACATCATCTATATGTATGTATGTATATATATATATATATATATATATATATATATATATATATATATATATATATATATATATAAAAGGAAACCCCACCAATATATTCATTCATTCACATGGAGATAGATAGAAGGGAAAGGGATAGCAACACACATAAAGGACAAGCACAGGAGAGGTGAGGAAGGCAGAATCTAGCCTTTGTAAAGCGCAAAAATATTTCCTTGACCGGGACTTGAACCCCGGATCTTTCCACTTGCCAGGCGAGGGCTCTAACCCTTTTATATAACTATATATATAGTTATTTATTTATTCAAAATCTTCGGAAATAAAAACCAGTTCCTTCCTTCTCATAAGAGCCCCCGCATTGTTTATTCCCGTGGCGTCACTCTAGTGAATCAATGTTTGGGGAGTTTAATTAAAGTAGTTCAAAAATGTATGACTCTTTAACAATTATAGGAGACTTGACTAAAATGTTTATGTAAGTAAAATAGCTCCATGACAGATGGAAGGAAAAAATATTGCCGCAATTGTAAATTATGAGATAAAAAATAATATAAATTTAAACAAGGAGACTAAGGAATTCCCGCGCATAAAATTAATCCTTTGTGATTTTCTCTCGTTGCTCTTTGTATACCTCATACCTTATCCCTTTGCATACGTCATACAGGTACAACTTCAAAGAGAGACCTGTTTTGCACGGATTTCAGTTGATTACAATGCGCGTGTCACCATAGAGAGCTTTCGTTATGACAACCCATGTACTACATTTTATACACTCAAAAAGATTAGGGATTAATAAAATATGGAATAGTGCTAGTGTTGTGTTGAAAAAGGTGTGAAAGTCTATTCTTTAAAGAAAGGATGGAAATGTATCCAAGCTGATAACTGGATTAGGTCTGGAAACGTCAGACGGAAAAAATACGTATTCTCGCTGAAATATTTAGAAGATTTAATACAATATTTTCATGGTAGACAAATTTTAAGTTTCATTAACACGACGAGGTTTGGTTGTAAATGTCAAGCGAGATAGGTGAGCGGTGTAGGCTTATAAATATAAATATATAGGTGTGTGTATATATATATGTATGTATATATATACTTATATATATATGTATATATATACATATATACACACACGCATATTTATATAAATATATTTATATAAATATATGTATATGTATATATATATATATGTATATATATACATATATACACACACGCATATTTATATAAATATATTTATATAAATATATGTATAAATATATTTATATGTATATATATATATGTATATGTATATACATATATACACACACGCATATTTATATAAATATATTTATATAAATATATGTATAAATATATTTATATAAATATATGTATAAATATATTTATATAAATATGCGTGTGTGTCTATATGTATATATATATATATATATATATATATATATATATATATATAAGGAATATATTTATTTTAGAATTATGTGAATCACGTGTGCTTATTGATTTCATCAATAAATATACTAGAAAATATAATACAGGAAAAAGCAAATCGATTGATTTTTCATTGCATCCATTTAATTAATCATATACGAATCGATATCGTAAACCAAAAGGATATCGATCTAAATTTATAAAGCGTGGATTTCAACGGAAAACTCTTTTCGTTTGATTTCGTTCTATTTTTTTTTAATACCTCAAACCCTACCCTTAACCTCCTGCCAAACGTAGGAGGACACTTTTTTCTGGGTTAATTATTACTCGCGCTTAACATTTCTCATTAAAAGCTTTCGTTCTTTATTTGAGACCCCAAAATTGGGTCATTGTTTTTTTTTCTATCCAACAGCTGTCTGGCTGCAGCAATCCTCCTCATTTTACTCCTCCAGGGTCAGATTGGATGCCCTAAGGGGCAAGGATTTAACCATAAATGTGTCTATTGGTGGCGAACCAATTTCAGCGGGAAATTGCACTCCAGGGATGCAGAGATACGGGGCTAAGTCTGAGAAGTTTGCATATCCGATTGAACGTGAATACATTTCACGGTCTTATCCTTCCCAGTCCTCTCTCCTATCTTCCTTCCATTCATCTCTCCTTCCGCCTCTTTCTTCACGCTACATCTCCTATCCACAATCTTTATTCTCTTTTATTCCATTCCTTCTATAATTCTAGTCATGAATACGATTACCATCACCTAATATCCACAGTGTAAAAATATCACAAATAGAACTAAAAAACTCACTTCCTTGATAGTTATTTGTTTATATTGAAATGTAATGAAATAATTGACTTTGTAATTCCACACACTTTTACTATGTTATGCAAAATCCATAAAGTTACGCCTGGGACAACAAATTTTGTTAGTTGTTTAGTTCAAATTTGTTGGAATTCTAGTATGTAGCCACCGAATACGTTGGCTGATATAAGGCGTGTTCAAATAAAGATGAGACTGCTTGAATAAATTCTAGATTATATTAGCTATCCTTTAATTTTGCTTATCGCCTTCAAAATACAGCCCTTGGCTGCTAATACAATGTTCTAAATTTTGGAATTCCAAATGGAACGCTTATCTCAGGATAACCTTCAAGTCTTCGATACAATTTTGTTGGATGTCTTCGATAGATTCAAATCCTATCAAGGTGATTTTCAGCCTGGGAAATAGGAAGAAGGTCCGCTGAAGCAATATCCGTAGAGTAGGCTGGCTGGGGGATCACCGGTGTGCTGTTTTTGGCCCAAAACTCAGTAACAATCAGTGATGCCGGTGCGTTGTCGTGATGAAAACACAAAGACTTATTTTTCCACTTTTGTGGTCTCTTCCGATACATGGCGTGTCTTTACCTTCTCAAAACCTCTACATAGTGCTGTCCATTCACTGCTTATCCTCTGGGGACATTCACAACGAATAGTCCCGCCCCCATCGAAGAAAAAGATCAATATCGCCTTCACGTTCGATCGCAAAATCCGTTTTGGATTTTTTTTGAGTCGGGGAGAGATGGTCCACTGTGAAGACTGGGCTTTTATTTTTTAACGTTAGATTCTGCATTGCATGTGAATTGTTGTTTTTTTCAACTCGTATTTAATAAGCAATCAAAATTGAAGTGGATTATTTGGTGATGAATCACCCATTATTACCTTCTCCCACCACCTCTCCGCCTCCTCCAGACTCCTTCCTTCTACCTTTCCCCCTCCTTAATCTTAATTATCATTTTACAGGGTGTGGCAGTATAACTTCCTTTTTTTAAATGCGTGCCCATCAGGCTGTAGAGGTCGTAGGTAAGGTGAGGCTAGGTAAGAGTGGTCTCATTCGACACCCTGGGTTCTAAAGTTTTTCCTCTACCCAGGTAAGTTACCATCATGCGCTGTAACAGTGAGGAGTGTACGTAGTATGCCCAAAAATACGCGAACTGGTGCAATCTGGCGGCAATGACGTGGACTTTAGCCCCGCCGACTAGCGGCGCTATTTGCCTGAGACCCAATGAACCGTATGTGCTTGGCGGATCGTCGAGCTGTGCGCCTGGTGCCAGTTATGTTAGTTTCTGTTGTCCTTGTTTTTTACTGTTTGTCCAAAATGGAAATAGACGAAATCGCGGAGCAATGAATCAACATCAAGTTTTTGGTGAAGGGCGGTGTAAAAGTTATAAAGAAATCACTGAAATGTTGACAGCTGTTTACGGTGATAATGCTCCGAAGAAAACATCCGTTTTCAAGTGAATTAAGCGTTTTGAAGATGGCCGACAAGATGCCACGGATGATGCAAGGTCGGGATGAACTTCAACCACCTTTGTTGACGACAACATTGATCGTGTGCGGTCCCTTGTCCTTATCGATTGCCGAGAAACTATCTTAATGATAGCTGATGAACTGAAATGAGGAAAATCAACAATGCACACTACATATTTTAATCGGACATGATGGATGGACCCTTCACCATGACAATGCACCTGCACATTCAGCATTGATTGATCGCCAGTTTCCGGCAGAAACTTCAATCACCACCCTTGATCATCCTCCTTATTCGCCAGATCTTGCCCCCCTGCGACTTTTTCCTATACCCAAAATGCAAAAATGTGATGAGGGGACATCACTGGGAAGAAGTGGACACAATAAAAAAAGAAACGTCGAGAAAAATAAAAAGCCTTGCTACCGAGGACGTCAACAAGGTTGCTTTAAACAGTAGAAAAGAAGATGGAATAAGTGCATAGCAACGAATGGAGAGTATTCTGAAGGGGATAAAATTGATGAAGATTAAATTTTGCAAAATAAGGCTTTTATGGTGTCACTTCGCGCATTTATTGCATAGACCTCGTACTACGTGTCTCAGGTCTTCATCTAGTACTTCACCTCTTCAATGTCGGCACCGTTCTCTCCCCTCCTCTCTGCATTCTGAAGACTTAAGACCCGGAAGAAAAATTGAAGAAGTACACATAATATAATTGAATAAATGTCTCAAAACTTCATTTCAGATAAAGTGAGTGGGAGAAAAAACGACTCTTCAGGCGTCGCCCCAGCAGACTTCTTTATCTTTCCCCGGATGAAGGCAGCCCTGAAAGGAACCCGTTTTCCAACCATAGAGGGCATCCAATCAGCCCTGACGAAGACCTTGCGAGAGAGGTCCCCAAAGACGCCTTCCAGGGCGCGTACCGGTCATGGCAGAGTCGCTGGAAAAAATGTGTAGAGGCCAAAGAAAAGTACTTTGAAGAATTTTAAGTGTTTGTGAAAATCTGTTCAATATATTATTTAAAAAAAGCAATAGCAATACTTTCGGAATTTACCATTAATGAGTAGAGTTATAAGTGCTAAAGAGCTAAAGCAAAACCTCTTTCATCAAAAAGTAAGTTATGCTGCCACACACTATATCTGTTGTAGTTTAAACGCCGTCACTTAACCGCAATTTCTGAGTGAATCCTACTTGAAAGAAAGAGTCTATCATAGTGGTCTCTTAGGTAACCGAGACATTTAGCAAAAATTTCATAACTTTCTTAAATGCACTGTGAAACCTCCGATTTTTTAATTAATGTCAGCCTTGTCAAGAGAGAAACTTACGTTTTGACCTAATTGGGCGATGGATAAGGCTAGGACCACCATCTTGGTGTGTAAACGACCCTACATTCAGTACTCATCCTCCAGTGGTAGTGTGCAAACTATGGTTATTATACTTTGCTCACTGCTAACTGCTAAAGCTGTTAAAAAAATGCGCGCTACAATAAAAAAACCCGCGTGTTGTCAGCGAGTATTATATACAATTGAAAGGCACATTCTTAAACTATAGTTCTACATATTCGCCACTCAAATTGAGTCATTTAGTATAACAGTGCACAAGCTTTTCAATACCGTATCTTAAGAATAAAAATAATACAGACGCCCTGCCAATATGAGAGTAAACTGCAGATTTTTAATTATCTGTTGGAGTTACTATTTGGTAGTCCTTAACACCGCTGCGTGTTTCGTTCGTTTAATGAAAAATAATTATTTAGTTTTATTTTTCGATCTAAAATTCCAATGAATTCAACATATGCTTTATATTTATTTGATAATTACATACGATTGAGAGAGAAAGTGTTTTCATTTCATGCATTTATGACAATACATCAATAATGGCAATAATTCATTACCCCAAACAGTTACAGCAACACCGAAAAACAAAAGACAAGCCACGAACTTCAATAAATGTAAACATCATCGAGCAGCGACCACACCTTCTGTTTATGTTGACACCTAAAGCCGATAATCCTTCATTTTAATACGGGTCGCGCATTTAATTTGTTCCTGTTTACAGAAAAGTTTGCTCCAGTAGAACATTGTAATTCATAATACAACGAAATTACCGCGGAGCAAATTATATTTATGCCTAAAACTTCCATAGCATCGGTATGTCAAACTTCTCAATTAGTGATTAATAGTTACCAAATAGCGAATTTTATTTTTATTTCAAATTCCCTGGCAATGGTGAGTTTACCTTCTAAGTGCGTCATCAATTTCAAACGCGTGTCATTTTAATGAAAGAACGAGGGTGGTCCCAAAAGTAGCCGACCCAACAGAGAAAACACAAAATTTTTCGAAAAAAATGAATTTATTTCTCAACATTATCTCCTTTAAGCTCTAAACACTTTGCCCAGCGATATTCAATAATTTCTATACCCTTTTTTATAATAAGAACTGTCTTGCTGCTCAAAATAGCCATTAACTGCCGACTTCATTTGTTCACGGTCGGAAAATCTTTGACCACCAAGCCCTTTTTCAAGTTTGCGGACAGAAAATAATCAATGGGGGCTAAATATGGGGAATGGGGTGCATGAGGGAGCAATTCAAACTTTAATTCATGAATTTTGGCCAGTGCAATAACGGATTTGTGAGCTAATACATTGCCTCGATGAGGCAGCACTTTCTTCTTCGCCAAATGCGGCTTTTTTTGCTTGTTTTCTCGACTCAACCCTTGCAATAAAATCGCATAATACTCGCCGTTGATATTTTTTCCTTTTTCAAGATAGTCTATGAAAATTATCCCACGCGTATCCCAAAAAACCGACAGCCGCAGATGAAACGGTCTTCTCCTTCTTTGGAGTCGGTTCTCCCTTTTGAATCCATTGTTTTGATTGTTCTTTAGTCTCGGGTGTGAAGTCATGGACCCATGTTTCATCCATGGTTATGAAACGGCGCAAAAATTCTTCTTTAATGCTGTGAAACTTTGCTACACACTCAATTGAAATATCTTCATGCCACTGGTTTTGCTCTAGTGTGAGCACCCATCTTGCACACAGCTTTCTCATGTCCAAATTTTCAGTTAATATGCGATTTACTGCACTTTTTGTAATGCCTACTATATCTGCTAGCTCGTACACTTTCAGTCGACGATCCTCCAGTATCACTTTGTGGATTTTCTTAACCGTTTCTGAAGTCGTCACCTCATTTGGTCGACCAATGTGATGCTAGTCTTGACAGATCGTACGGTCTCGTTAAAACTCTGCTACCCAATATTTTACTGATGTTAACAAAGGGGCAGACTCACCCAGAATAGAATCCAGTTCAGCTTTTATATTGGTAGGACTGAGGCCTTTCAAATGAAAGTATTGTATCACATAACGATGACCAATTTTCTCCATTTTCATAAATTTATTGAAAATGTTCACTATTCATGACTGCCAAACAGATACTAAACAACGTGGCGTCTTCAAACTTCAAAAAATATGCTATATAGATTGCATTCTTTGTAATAGAGTGATATTTTTCAAGCAGCTGCCGCCCTCTCAAGGTTAGGCCTGGTATTAATGGGCCTAACCTCGTACGAGTAGCATGAATATTATCGTGAGTTATATGTATTAAATTTTCACAAATGCCGTTTCTAATGATGACGTATTTTATTTTAAAAGAGGGATTGGAAGGAGAAGTTAGCATTGAAATGATATTCAGGTGAACAAATTGAGCAGCGTTAGGCGTAATGTGGTGG
The DNA here is from genome assembly GCF_022747635.1 of Hetaerina americana. NCBI lineage: Eukaryota > Metazoa > Arthropoda > Insecta > Odonata > Calopterygidae > Hetaerina > Hetaerina americana. The sequence continues at coordinate 1,355,543 of NW_027287516.1, forward strand.
TAGTCGAACATAATGAATCAAGTGATCGTAGCACTTTTCCACTTGAAAAAAATTATTTTACGACCAGGTTACGATGTATTTCATCATCATATGTCATCAGGTCCTATATGACATCACGTCCTGATGATGATGTAATACATCGAAACCTGGTCGTAAATAAATTTAATCCAGTGGACAACTTCTACGATCAGTTACTCATAATATTCAGATGGCCGTACATGCATTTATTCTCGCATTACTTTAAATCTATTTCAGCCTTCTTTTACCTCAAGGGTGTAAATTCTTAAACAGATAATACCTCTTCATATTGAAACTCTCTCTCTCTCTCTGTCTCTCTTAAGATTGAGAGAAAGCTTTTTGGAAAAGGAAGCAATCTAAATTTAAGAGCAGAGCGGATATTTCAAAAAAAACTTCAAAAACGAGCGGAGAAACAGAAAGAAGAAGTTTTTCATTTAAAAATAAAATATCAAATATCTGAAGCTTAAAAAAGAGAAAAAAATGTAAAATGGAGAAGACAAAGGAATTTAATTGGTAAAAATGTCGTGTCCGCGTCAAATTCTGTTATACATATAATGTCTGTTGCCAATTGTGGCATAAAATGTGAAAGAATGTAAGCAGAATTAAATATCATATCATTTGATATGTTTCATTTACTTAAATTTTATTCATCTGTTGGTATAAAACTTTTATTTTGTTATTGAGACGAATATTTAAAAATTAATTTTTCTCTCAAAAAAATTAAGAAATGCGCGCGTAAGTTGTCATACCCATCGCATTGATATGAGAAATTTCTATTTAAATCTTATTTGAATGAATATAAAGTTCGCCATCTAACATTGTATTTCCCACAGAAAATATGGATGGATTTTTAAATTATTATATATTAATAATTAAGTCTATTAATATATTTTATATAAATGAATTTTAAGTTAAAAATGAATATTTTCGATGGATCAATTAATCAATTTAGATGATGATAAACGGACGAACTTCCTTGAAGGCAGTTCTAGTTTGCTTTTAAATGAACAAACGGAATGTTCGCTCCATTTAAACAGTTGCGCATGATTGCGCCTGCTGTAAGAACGTGATAGCTTAATTCAAATGTTTCGTTATAAATATATATATATATATATATATATATATATATATATATATATATATATATATATATATATATATATATATATATATATTACAAATGTTATGTTATACACACACACCCATATATATGGGGTTCGTCCGGAAAATAAGTGTACTGAGCTCAGGAAAAAAAATGTATTACACTTTTAAATATCTTAAGCTAATATTCCTCAAAATGTGGACCCTTGTGAGTCGATACACTTGTTCCAGCGGCGTTCCCATTCCTGGAACGCTCCCGCGAAGGCATCATCGGGAACCTCTCGAAGACACGTCGTCACGGCCTCATTGATGGCGTCCAAAGTCCCGTATCGCGTTCCTTTCAAACTCCTCTTTATCTTCGGGAACAGAAAGAAGTCCGGTGGTGCCAAGTCCGGGCTGTAGGGCGGGTGCGGCAGCGTTGCCACGCCGTGCTTGGCCAAGAAGTCCGAAACGACAAGCGCGGTGTGAGACGGCGCATTGTCGTGATGCAGTCGCCAGATGTTTTTGATCGCTGGCCGGACGCGGGCGACTCGTTTTCGAAGCCTGTCGAGCACTTGGACGTAAAATGCAGCATTTACAGTTTGTCGTTCAGGTACAAATTCGTAGTGGACGACTCCCCTTTTGTCAAAAAAGACAATGAGCATCGCCTTGATCCGAGATTTGCTCATGCGAGCTTTCTTTTGACGGGGTGATGATGGGGTGTGCCACTCCGCACTTTATCTCTTCGACTCCGGGTCGTACTCAAAGATCCACGTCTCGTCACCCGAAACAACGTTCTCTAAAAAATGTGGATCATTTTTGCAGTGATCCGCAAGTTGTGTCGCGATTTCCAAACGATTGAGTCTTTGATCATCACTGAGCACTTTCGGCACCAAATTTGCACAAATTTTTCGCATCTGTAATTGCTCCCTAATAATCTCGTGCACTATTGTTTTTGGCACATTACACTGCTCTGCTATCATCCGAACACTAAGACGACGATCAGAGTTCAGTACATCGCGAACTTTTCGCACATTTTCGTCGGTGAGTGTCGTTGATGGGCGTCCAGGCCGTGGTTCGTCGTCGACCTCTTCTCTGCCCTCCACGAACATCTTGTGCCACCGAAAGATCATGTTTCTGGACATGGCTGACTCCCCGTAAGCCTGGTTAATCATACCGAAATTTTCGGTAGACGATTTCCCAAGCTTTACCGCAAATTTGATGGAATAACGCTGCTCCAAAAACTTCGGCATCGCGTTCCGTGACGTGGGTCGAGCGAGGAGGTTCGCGTTAAAAGAGCTCCTCACTACGCCACAGCTCAGAGCCGACTGCCTTTTTCAGCGTCGCTTGCCAACATACCCCCCTCCAATCGCAGCCCGTCAGAGCGGTGCTTGGCGCGCCTGGAGCGGCGGGAAAAAATCAGTACACTTATTTTCCGGACGAACCCTGTGTATATATATATATATATAAATATATATATATATATATATATATATATATATATATATATATATATGTATAATATATATAAACCATAAACACAGTAATCAACCCGAAGGTCGGTTTAGTAGGTGATGGTAGAGATCACCCAGTACTAAGCCCTATACGGCGAGTTAAAATCCACACATCAGGGTAGGTAGCCAGTTCCTTTCCCTGTGCCGGTTATGGTTTCCGAGGAAGACCTGGTACCCGAAAAATCACAAAGCTGGAGGTGGAGCTGCAGGTGCCCAGAGTGCCTTGCCCGGGAATTGAACCCGGAACCCTCCGGTCAGCAGTCCAACGCTCTGGACTACCGCGACCCGCATATATATATATATATATATATATATATATATATATATATATATATATATATATATATATATATATATATATATATATGTATATGTATATATATATGTATATATATATTTATTTATATATATATTTATATTTATATATATACATATATGTACATATATACGTATTTAAATATACTTATATATAACAAAACATATATATGCTTAGGAAAATGTGGGAGGAAGAGGCTATATGGGCTGATTCGTTGTATCTATGACGAAGGAATCTGGCCGGAAGACTTCGTGAGATCAGTTTTAGTTCCTATTCCGAGAAAGGTAAAGGCTACATCATGTGAGGACCACAGGACTATAAGTTTGATATCCCACGCAGCTAAAGTTGTTCTCAGGATCATAAACAAAAGGATAGAGAGTAGGGCAAATGATTACCTAGGGGATGACCAGTTTGGGTTTAGGAAGGGGAGAGGTACACGTGATACCATTGCAGTAATGAGATTATTAATCGAGAGGAATATAGAACACAACCAGGAGGTATTTACCTGTTTCGTAGATTTCAAAAAACGTTTGATGGAGTGAATTGGGAAAAACTAATGAGCATATTGCAGAAAATAGGAATAGAATGGAGGGAAAGGAGGCTAATCCACAACCTGTACATGTCTCAGACTGCACAGGTGCGAGTAGGGAACGGGGAGTCCGGATGGGCAGTGTTAGGAAGAGGTGTAAGGCAGGGTTGCCCATTATCACCGATGCTGTTCAACCTGTATGCAGAGGATATGATTAAAGAGGCATAAGAAGAACTGGAGGTAGGAATGAAAGTGGGCGGGGAATTCGTAAAATCAGTTAGGTTTGCTGATGACCAAGCTTTAGTTTGTCAGTCAGCCAAGGGGCTGCAAGCATTGCTGAGTGAATTGGAAATTCAGTGCGACAGGTATGGGATGAGAATCAACATTAATAAAACAAAGGTTATTCGATTTTCTAGAAAGAAAAAGGCTAAGCTTAACATTAAAATAGGAGGGCAAAAACTAGAGCAGGTAGAACAGTTTACGTATCTCGGTAGCTATGTACGGTGCGGAAACGTGGTCATTGAAGCAGGAGTATTGACGCAGATTGGAGGCTTTTGAAATGTGGGTGTGGAGAAGAATGGAGAAGGTGAAATGGACAGAGAAGAAAACAAATGAGGAAGTACTTGGTATGGTGGGCGAAGAGAGGGGTTTGTTGGGAGAAATCCTATGTAGGCAGGAAAAGTGGATGAAGGGGGTAATGACCGGCATTGGGATGTTGAAGACTGTGATAGAGGGTAGATTGTTGGGCAAAAGAGGAAAGGGAAGGAACAGGATAGGGATGTTGGACAGGATGAAGGGAGGAAGAAAGTACTCAGAGCTGAAGAGGGACCTGATGTAGAGTAGGATGTTGTGTTTTGCTAGGGGCCACAAATTATTTAATTAGTAATTACGTCCATCCAAAAACCTACCTTAACCTGTAGATTACCTAATAATAATACTATATATATATATATATATATATATATATATATATATATATATACACACACACACATATATATATATAACCATAAACACAGTAATCAACCCGAAGGTCGGTTTGGTAGGTGATGGTTGAGTTCACCCAGTACTAAGCCCTTTACGGCGTGTGAAATTCACACATCAGGGTAGGGGGACCTTTCCCTGTGCCGGTTATGGTTTCCCAGGAAGGAAGAAAGGGAGGAAGAAAGTACTCAGAGATGAAGAGGGACCTGAAATAGAGTAGGATGATGGATTTTTTGTTTTGTTAGGAATAATGAAATGTTTGTTTGGTAGTTGTGTCCATTTAAAAACCTACCTTAACCGGTAGATTACCTTTAAAATATATATATATATATATATATATATATATATATATATATATATATATATATATTTACATAACGCACGTACGTAAGCTCAGCAAATTAGATTAATTTAAACGGCAGCTGTATATAGTTTCCCAAGAAAAATTTACTCATTCCATCTTCAATGCCCGTGATCGAGAGATACAAGGAGAAAGGTTATTGATCAGTGGGAATTTCGTTCATTAAATGCGGCGCAAATAAATACGCAAATAGCGATGAGTGCATTTTTTACACAAGGGCCCGTTATTTGGAATGCATTCATTCATCGCAAAAGGGCGCTGAAGGTATTTGCTCGCTGCCCGAATAATTCGAGTCACCAACCACTTTCGTCGGGCTTCTGTAATTGTCCCGCGGTCCTATTTTCCAAGCGGTAGAAGATTGAAGCTAACGCGATGCCAATGTAAGGAAGGAAGTCCTCGGGCGTTCCTAATCCAAGAAAAGAAACACGAGTGCATACTCAAGTCCTAAGGTTAAAGTATAAAAAAAGGACAATAAAAATATCAAGGCAATTTTCCACCCCATAAACTGCGGAAGATGGGAACTACGTGAAAAACATGATAAATGAAGATGGGTACCTATTTGATCCATATTTATGTAAATTTGCAATTTATAATGAGGCACTGAAGTCTCTGTTATGAATGGAAAAATGAATCCAACCTATCGTTCAATGAGTACTCATGATTTCAATCCCCTTAAGCATATTAAGTTGGTCTACCATTAAAGAGGAGCCTACTTTTTTAACGATTGAATTGATAAGAATAAAGATATTAGTGGGGGTGATTTTTGTTTTTTTTAGTTTATTAATACTATGTAGGTGCTATTTAAGGTATAATTTCATTAAAAAATATGAGATAATCAAACAAATTTCAGTATCGCTTATAAATTAGTATTTATGGTCTAATCCAGTATTCATTGCTATATTGGTGAATATTGATCAATAGAAATAATGAATATCTGAAAACAATACCAGCATTAAAATGTTCCAATCCGCCTGCAATAATATACATCACCAAATGCTTTACCTCCAATAATTTATCTATTTGGCAACGCTGCCTTCCTCATCACAAAATGGCGGAACATACGCAAAATTACGAGTTTATTAAACAACTTTCAGTACCACCCATAACGTAGTATTTTTGGTCTAATCCTGAATTCATTGTTATATTGATGCGCAGAGATAATTAATAATGAATTACTGTAAACAATATGAGAATTAAAATATTCCAATTCTCCTCCAACACTATACAACACTTGATACTTTCCCTCCAAAAATTTATCTTTTCGGCAACGCTGCCTTCCTCATCACAAAATGGCGGCACATTGACGTAATGGAAATTCTAAGTGTGTTCGTTAAATTTACTTATCTGGGTGATAATGTCGAATGCCAGCGGCGTTTAAAATATTTTTTTATATTTAAATCTAATTCAATCATCATTACTGTTTTCACAACTCCAATCGACCCAACGTGAGAATACACTATATGCGCATTATTCAAGATCACGAGAGTATATTTTCGCATAGCGATAGTCATCGAAACAGCAAATGAATGCCGTTTTCTCTATAAATGTGTCGTATTTACAAACTTCGATGGCTATCTTATTGAGTTGTTTCATCCAGGAAATATTATGAATAGAATTTTTAATCTTTTATCATTAACCATTGACCTATTTCACATAAGGAATAATACCAGGTGAAATTAGATATTTTATGCAAACATATTCAATACAAAGTTATATCTTCTTTAATCCGATGTAATACTGGATTAAAACACGGCTGGGATTGCATTTATTCCCGCGCATTAAAATCAATAGACATTTCAATAAAATATTTTTCATGGAGCTTTAGCAGGCATATTTTTTTAAACTGTTATTTTCAAAAATCTCATATAAGATAAAATGAAACGATAATATATTTTTACGATTTTAATATTAAAGGGCAAAACTCCTTAAATTTTGCATGCAAGGTAATTTTTCGTGCGTTATATTAACAGCCACGGCAAACAATCGTTGGATGTCCTGGGATTTTTTAAATGTTGCCATCATTTAAAACCCTACTTACATGTGGCATGTTTTTTATATGGCTCGGAAACTTGGCCTATTAGGACAAGAGGATAATAAGTTTAGAGATGGTAGGATTTTGGTGGATTGGGTGTGGTGGCGATTGAGGTGGTTAAATGGACAGAAAGAAAAACCAACGATCAATTTCTGGGTAATGGTAAGAGGCGAATAAAAATTGATAAATTCGGAGAAGAATACGACAAATGGGTGGAGGGGATACTGAGGGAGGCATTCGGATGACGAAGATTGATAAAAAAGAGAGGGGAATGATGGAAAAAGGAAATACATTGAGAAAAGTAGAATCGGCAGGCAGAATGGAGTATTAAAGCGGGTAGAAAATATGCGAAGCTAAATAATTAGTTGTTGTACAAGAGCTGCTATTTATATGTTGAGTCTTGGCAATACTAAGCACTTAAGGCGCCATTCGACGTTTCCATCTGAAAGTTTGTCCCTTTTACCGCTAACTTTTTTCAGAATATTTTAATGTTTGGCCATAACTTGTGTTGTTTACAGTGCTTAGAAAGTTTTGTCTGGGCGAAAAAATTGAGCTAACTCGTGAGCAATGTCGTGCGATGATTTTTTACGATTTTTGACGTGGATTAACAAGACATGGGTGCATCGATCAACTTACTTCCACTTTTGGCGATGAAGCCCCATCCTTTGCCACTGTGAAACCCTGGTACAACGAAATCCATCATGGCCGCCGTTCGTTCTGCGACGAAAGTCGTGAAGGTCGTCCAAATTCAATTGTTGTACCAGAAAACATTGATGCTGCTCAAGAACTAGTGAAGGAAGATCGTCATATGACTTATCGTGAGAATGAGGCATCCTTGGGGATTAGTATGACGAGCATCGATAAGATATTGCATGGACATTTAACTATTTGTTCGCGATTTGGATCCCGCATAATTTGACAAAAGCTCAAAAAGATGCTCGTGTCAATTGGTGCAAAGAAATGCTCAAGAAATCCAATCGCGGTTCATCAAAAGCTGCGCATAACATCTACACAGGTGAAGAATCTTGGATCTATGCGTATGAGCCCGAAAAAAAACAGCAATCCACTGTATGGATCCTCCAAAACGAGCCAAATCCGACAAAAGTGATTCGTGCACGAAACATATCGAAGCAAATGATCACCCGTTTCTACGGAGTAACTGGACATGTGGCACCCGTATCGTTAGAGCAACGTATAACCGTGAATTCTGAATGGCACACGTGTTTGCCAGAAGTGCTTGGTGGAGTACGGAAGAAGAATCGGCAACGAAGGATCATTCTTCACAATGACAATGCAAGCTCTCACATATCGGCTGAAACAACTACCTAGTTGACTGGCCAAAACGTCGAATTTGAAGGGTCATCCTCCATTCAACCCTGATTTTCCACCAAATGATTTCTTTTTATTTCAGTTCAAGAAAAAAAACGCGTGGCCAACTTATTTCGGCGCCTTAAGAAGCCGTTGATGCATTCAAAAACCATGGTTTGGCGTTTCATCAATCGGAGTGGAAAAAGTATTACGAAACTCGGTTGGAGCGTATGCAAAATTGTATTGATTATCATGGAGAATACTTTCAAAAACAACGAAGCCATTTTCAAACTTAAATTACTGTTTTTCCATTATTAGGCTGAAAATATAAATAGCAACCCTCGTATCATATTAGATGGGCTCTAAGGATATTTTCAGTATTAATCAGGGTTCAGGGGTACAGTGATGTCAGTAGGGTCAGGGTTAGTTAAAAACACACCCACATCCGGCAGAATATTGATAATATATACATTGAATTTATTGCCTTAAGTCTTTTAGCTACGTGACGTGTGTGAGAAAAGGTGATTTTTTTTCCATTTCATTGATTTCCACTTCACTTCACTTATCTCCTAAGAACTATTGATGACATAATTTTGTGTGCATTTGTGGGGTAAAATGTTCGGTGAATTTTCCCATTGGAGCGTAGTGGAAGTCATGGCTTCGTTTGTCAAGATGGCTACTATATTTTCAAATTTAATCCCGGGGAAAGAAGGAACGAGCTTTTGAGCCGGTGTTGGTCCAAGGGAAGGGGTGGGGGAGGGCGAGACCTGTTTAAGTGGTGAGAGAGGAGAAACAAAATTAGTCTCGCCGTAATGCACCCTGAAGGGAAGAAGCACTTTAGGTTATTGGACGCGGCCCGCCATGTTTGCAGAAAAGCATTCCTTTGTCAGAGCGAACTTCTCTTTGTGATTCGTATCGCGGCTGTTCAGAAGGGGGACCATAGCGTTTTCATCTGCGCTCTGTCGCATCAAAAGAGCACTTTTCTTGGAAATTGTGTGGTAAGCGTGCAGTAAAAATGTACTAAAATTCGATTCCCAGAAAATAAAACGAAGGAACTGAGCCTCGTCTCCAGGGAGAACGAAAATAAACAAAATTCGCGTGTTCGTGTAGCCAACAATAAGATCGAACTTCAATTTTCCATTTTATATCGGAGCGCAAACTGTAAAAGCTTTCTTACTTTCGTACGAATTAGCAAAATAGGAGTTTTTAATATATTATTAATTTTAAAAATTCAAATCAAGCTGCAAGCTGCCTCTTACTGTACTGCTACTCCACTATTACTTTACGCTAGTATTAGTTTGCATAATAAGAAAAGTAACTCTGAAATAAATACATAGATATCGGCTTTTCGTATCGTCGGATCGTTTTTTCGATCACTATGGTCAAATAGTATTGACGATGCCGTCCCCAGACCAGGCAGTTGGCAAAATAATATGTAAGCAAATATTTCTAAGCGATCATTTCGTCATGAATATATCCATGAAAAAAAGGTTGAAATTGTTTGCCGTATTCAGTCAATCGTAATTGACATAAAAATATCATCTTCCTCGGTTAATAACATATATAGCGAATGGTTAATCCAATATACGATTTAGAATAATCGTTTGGAAAAAAATTAGACTGCTTCTATTTTACGAATAAAATATCTTTCATTTTTTAAAATAAATAATAGATATATAATTAAAATTTCTTTTATTGAACGATCATCAATATGGCGTGCACGCGAAATTGTTAAACGGCCGGTGCGCACGCGCGTAGAAGGACCAATCAGCTGTGTCGGTCCATTAAGAGTTCATCCAAGTTCCCTATATTTACCGAATTTCACTGATTGTTGGCGGACGCATGCTAGGCTTCTGTGAGTTTTCTTAAACTATTCGTGAACACATTTGGACATGAATTCAACTCTCGATGCTTGCCCATGTGACGAAAACCTAGAGAAAGAAAAATCAAAATGATAAATATTTATATATATGTATATACTATATATATATATACACACACATTGGTTTTGTTGTCTCTCGCGTATAACATAAATTCGGCTATTGTTTAACGGAGAATTTTTAGCTGTTATACTTTGGTGGCGGTCTTCCATATATTACATATGATATTTTAAAGATGATCACTGCAGTTAGCGACTCAAAAGTTGGTTGGAATGGTAAGATGGATCTCATTTTATACTGATTAATTCACACATGAACAGCGCAATAGTGGGGGTCCGGTTCTTATTCCATGATGCGGCCGTGGTTTGTCAAGAACATTGGTAAGCGAACTATCGCACTGAGGAACGCCCAGGGACCGTCTGATATGAGTCAGTATGTGTGTGTGTGTCTATATGTATATATATATATATATATATATATATATATATATATATATATACATATAGGATATATATAATATATATATATATCATTTATATATATATATATATATATATATAAACACAGATGTAGATTTTTAGAATATAGAGACACAAAGAAAGGACACTCACAATTTGTTATTTGACGTTTCGACAGCACGGCTGTCGTCTTCAGAATATATATATATATATATATATATATATATATATATATACATATATATAGGGCAATATATAGGGCCCGTCATATAGGGCAATTCATTTATCACAGACGCGCAAAGGCGTCTCCGGAAGTCGAACACTGCCCCTCTGCTCAAAAGCCTACCGCTAACTACTGAACTACCACCGTCTCCCAGTAAATGATGAATCCTTTAAATTATAATACAAATATTTAAAGACATTTTTGTTTTTATTTTGCATATGAGAATCCCCGCACCCTCACTCAACTGTACATATGATTGTCCCTGCCTCTCCATCCTCCCTCCTTACCCTTGACCCCTTCCCTCACTGAGGTCCCAGCAGTTAGGACAGAAATGGAGAGGGTCGTGGCGGAAAGACGGAAGTGCGCCAGGAACTCTTTGTAAGTCGACAGATGGAAGAAAGGGCCTTGTTTGACCGACGCAATTGAGACCATTCCGCCATTCGCTGGGTCACACAAAAAAACACTCGCGTTTGTGTGTCTGTGTGTGTGTGTGGGTTTGGGGCTGACCCGACCTCCATTTGTGTATTTATAGCCCCTTCATGTCCTTTCCTGCTCTGTTGGTCATCATTGTAATCATTAATTTAATTACTGCGGCGTGGCTTGGAAGATGGAAAAGGATAGGCTGGGTTGTTTGCGCCAGATATATGTATATATACACAAAAATACACACACAAACATATGTATAAAGAATCTACAATGTGAGAATCTACATTGTGTTCTGTTTTGCCGTCCAAATTCCAAATGTTATACTGCTCTTGTGAGTGTTTCTACATCATCGATATATATACATACATACATATATATATATATATATATATATATATATATATATATATATATATAAATACATATATAAAACAAGCTTTCACAGCAACAAACAATATAAAAACACATAAAAAGATCACTCATACGCTATTTCTTGATTATTTCGACGGAATTCAACTCCGTAATCATTGGAAGAAATAGAAGTAAATATTACTTCAAGTAAGGATTACTTTTATTTCTTCCGATGAAGACGGATTTAATTCCGTCGAAATGATCAAGAAATAACGTGTGAGTGCTCTTTTTATGTGTTTTTATATTGTTTGTTGCTGTCAAAGCTCGTTATTCAACACTTCCGTGTTACTTCGACGAAAGCATATATATATATATATATATATATATATATATATATATATATATATATATATATATATATATATATACTATTTTGATCAAAAAGTTCCCGGAATAACCACCGTGTGGCGCTCCCATCGTTCCGATTTGAGTTCTGTTTTTTTTGTTAAATTGGTACATCTGTTGTTGATATTCCCTTTAAATCTTAGTGTCATAACTTGACATTTGCAAAAGTTGCAAAAAAAAGCCAAGAGTACATCTATCTCTGTGTGTGTTGGCGATTTTTTACAATTTCAGAAATGGATTTAAATTTGCAACAACGAACTTGTATTAAATTTTGCGTAAAAAACGGATTTAGTGGCGCACGGACGTTGGAAATGTTGGAAAAGTGTTTCGGCAACGATTCTCTAAAAAAAACGGTCGTTTACCAGTGGCACGAGCGGTTCAGAAGTGGTCGTGAGTCAATCGAAGATGATGAACGCAGTGGCAGACCATCGACATCGAAAGTCGGTGAAAAAATTGATAAAGTAAAAGAAATGTTGGTCAATAACCGCAAATTAATCATCAGAGAAATAGCGGAGGACTTGAACATTGCCTATGGATCCGCCCAAGGCATTGTGGTTAATGATTTGGGTTTCCGTCGTGTAGCAGCAAAGTTGGTGCCAAAAGACCTCAATTTCAAGCAAAAAAGAGACCGTGTTGACGTCGCAAAAGACATGATTTGCGAGGCTGAATCCGATCCCACATGCATCAAAAGGATCATTACTGGAGACGAGACGTGGGTTTATGAGTACGACACGCAATCCAGACATCAGGCAAGTGAATGGCGTTCACCAAATGAGCCGAGACCAAAAAAACCACGTCGTTTTCAGTCAAAAAAGAAGGCAATGCTGACGGTTTTCATGGATTACAACGGTGTAGTGCATCATGAATTTTTGCCAGAAGGCCAGACAGTAAACAAAGAGTATTATTTGGGCGTTATGAGACGTTTGCGTGAAGCAATTCGCCGAAAGAGACCAGAAATGTGGGCAGAAAACTCGTGGATTTTGCACCATGATAACGCACCGTCGCACAGTGCTATCATTATTCGTAATTTTTTGACGAAAAATGCAACTAATACCATCCAACAGCCACCGAATTCACCTGATTTGGCTCCCTGTGACTTCTTTCTGTTCAATCGAGTTAAAAAACCATTACGGGGAACGCGTTTTAGCAGCCGAGAGGAAGTAATGGAAAAATCGCAGGAAGCACTGATGGACATACCGAAAACCGACTGTAACTTTTGCAAATGTCAAGTTATGACACTAAGATATAAAGGGAATATCAACAACAGATGTACCAATTTAACAAAAAAACAGAACTCAAATCGGAACGATGGGAGCGCCACACGGTGTTTATTCCAGGAACTTTTTGGTCAAGGTAGTATATACACACACGAGGGCGATTCGAAAAGTTATGTTCCCTTTTCCTGAAAAATTAAATTTATTCTCAACCCTTGGAAGTCCTCCGCTGTTAGGCTTTTTATTTTTCCAGTCTCTTCTTGCTTTATTGTGTCCACATCTTCGCAGTGATGTCCCCTCATCTCATTTTTGCATCTTGGGGGAATAGGAAAAATTCGCATGGGGCGAGATCTGGCGAATAAAGAGGGTGATCAATGATCAAGGTGATTACATTTTTTGCCGGAAACTGGCGAAAAATCAATGCTGAATGTGCACGTGCATTGTCATGGTGAAGGACCAATCCATCATGTTTGGTTAAAATAGTGTGCACGGCTGATTTTCCTAAATTCAGTTCATCAGCTATCATTCGGACAGCTTTTCGAGGATCAGTAAGAAGGACAAGGGACCGCACACGATCAATGTTGTCGTCATCACAGGTGGTTGAAGGTCGTCCCGGCCTTGCATCATCTTTAGCGTCTTGCCGGCTATCTATAAAAACGCTTAATCCACTTTAAAACGATATTTTCTCCAGAGCATAATCAAAGTAAACAGCTATCAATATTTCAGTAATAGCCTAATAACTTTTTCTCCGCACTTCACCAGAAACTTGATGTTAATTCGTTTCTCCGTGATTTCGTCAATTTCCATTTTCGGCACACAGTAAAAATAAGGACAACAGAAAATGACATAACTTTCACCAAACGCACAGCTCGACGATCCCCTAAGCACAGACAGATCCGCCTCATGACCGCCAGATTGCACCAGTTCGCAAAAAAAATTTCAAGTGAAATACCATTGCTTTTGATAAAAAGGTGGCCAATTTGCAATACTTGAGGCTCACAAAAACAAGATAAACATGATCTTGTCACAAAAGGCCAAAAATGTCTGTGAAAGGATTAAAAATCGAAATTTGCATCGTCAGCAGACGACATATTTAAACGCTAAGAGCTGATTTGTATGGACGACGGCCTCTAAGAGATGGCAGCACCGTGGCAGAGTGTTTCATGGAGGCCCAAAGAGGAAGGGGTTTGTGAGCTTTCCGATAACTCCACTCCCCCTCCCTGGAAACCTTCTCCCCGTCTAGAGTAAACATCTTCCCGTTCGCGCGCTGCATCCAGCCGCCAGATGCAGACATTCCGTCCGTCGCACGTAGTAGCAGAAAGCAGAAATCTCGCGTACATTAACCAGAAGAAGGAAAAGGAACTGACTTACGAATAGCTTTTTTTAACAGGAGAAATATTTCATAGAATTCCCTCAGAAAATTCCAGGAAATTCACATAGATTAGTCGGAAACTAACATTTTCTCGAAAAACTGATTACCCACCTACTGTCACCCGAAATGACCTCTGGCTGGAGGTTTTTTAACCTATTTTTTTCATTCTCACACACAAAAAACGTAAAAATAATCCTCCTCTCGAAGCACTTCGGTCCCAACCGTTGCAAATCTCATAACACGGTGTGTGTCTGTGCGGTATCCTTTCGAGTTTTACTAGATAGAAATGAGCGATATGACTATATATCGAATTGATATTATTTCAAATTACACAGAAATAAATGGATATAATAAATGAATAATCGATTGATGTAAAAATTAATCGATATATTAATTTTGAAGACACGACTCATCGATTTCTTTTTACGTTATTTAGATGTAGCACAATTATCTGTTCATGATTATTTCAGTGTGACGATGTTATATGTAATAATGTTTACAAATTTTTCCTTCATTTTAAACCATCAGAAGTTAAATCGCTGTCGACGATAAGTGAATTCCTATAAATTTCAAAATTAACGTGAGAGAAACACAATTTAAGAAAATATAAAGCTAACAACATTTGTAAGCATTTGATCAATTTAATTTTTGGGTTTATTACATATTTTTAGCTAACCCATAGCAATAACATGGGGTTTAATTTTTTTAGAAAGAAATCTTTAGGACACTGTTAGTTCAAATAGCGAGAAAAGGAAAAAGAAGTCGAACGCAAGGACTGCACAACCACCATATTGATTTCACATGAAGCAATAGCCGTAATAAGGATCTTCCATCTGAGGGTAAGGAGAGGAGGGCAAAGAAATTGCTAAGGGATATGATCAGTTTGGCGATGCCTTTGCAGTAATGAGATCACTAAGCGACAGGAATAAAGAATAGAATTAGAACCTGTTTCGTAGACTTCGAAAAAGGATTTTAGTAGAGAGAATTGAGAATAACTAATGATTACGAGTGCGGGTGGGGAACGGGGAGTCCGGATGGGCAGTGTTAGGAAGGGGTCTAAGGCAGGGTTGCCCATTATCACCGTTGCTGTTCAACCTGTATGCAGAGGAAATGATCAAAGAGGCATGGGAAGAACTAGAGGTAGGAATGAAAGTGGGCGGGGAATTCGTAAAATCAGTTAGGTTTGCTGATGACCAAGTTTTAGTTTGTCAGTCAGCCAAAGGGCCGCAAGCATTGCTTAGTGAATTGGATATTCAATGCGACAGGTATGGGATGAAAATCAATATTAATAAAACAAAGGTTATGCGCTTCTCTGGAAAGAAAAAGGCTAAGCTAAACATTAAAATAAGAGGGCAAAAACTAGAGCAGGTAGAACATTTTCGTACCTCGGAATTGTTTTGGACCAACACGGTCAAAGTAGTAGGGACGTAAGGAGAAGAATTGCGCTAGGCAAAGAGGCTTTCTCAAGGAGGAGGGAGTTGATGAGAGGGACGTTGAGCAAGGATATTAAGAAAAGACTAGTAAAAACTTTGATATGGAGCGAAGCTATGTACAGTGGGGAAACGTGGTCATTGAAGCAGGAGGATAGACGTAGATTGGAGGCTTTTGAAATGTGGGTGGGGAGAAGAATGGAGGTGAAATGGACGGAAAACAAACTAAGAAGGGCTAGGTATAGTGGCGGAGGAGAGGGATTTGTTGGGAAAAATCATAAGGGGTCAGGAAATATATATGCGAAGTATATTGATCGGTAGTGGAATGTTTAAGACTGTAATAGAGGGGAGAATTTTGGGCAAACGAGGAAAGGTCAGGAATAGGATACGGATGCTGGGTGGTATGAAGGGAGGAAGGAAGAAGGATACGGAGATGAAGGGGAACATGTTGTAAGTAGGATGTTCCGTTGTTGCTGGTCAGGAGGGACCGGATATTTATATGGCTGTTGTGTCCGTCCAAAACGTACCTTAACCGGTAGATAACTTAATAATAATTATTATGCAGGTATATATATATATATATATATATATATATATATATATATATATATAGTCTCTCTTGAAGAAGGCCTCTGAGAGGGCCGAAAGCTCGAACAATTTACCGTGTGAGTGTTCTTTTAAATGTGTCTATTCTTTTCTATTTGTGTTATATTGTGTCAGCCCATTATATATATACATATATATATATATATATATATATATATATATATATATATATATATATATATATATATATATTAATCTTTTCCCTTATCCCTTATCCCTTTATCCCTTTTCCTTATATCTGTTTCCATAAAATGAGTATTTGTTCGCCGTTTGGCGGGATTTCGTGTTTGAATGTGTATTAGGCCAATGTGGCTCGTCTCTTCTTCTGGTTATGCGTGCCACGAAAGGCACTGTTCTTATCCTTTATAATGTTATATGATTGCTATACTACATTCCTTTCCTCTTTTGTGTGTCTTGTCTATTTCTCCTTTGGTGGGTGAAAACAGCTCCCTGACGCCATCTCTTGGCCAAAGAATCGGGGCACTTGGGTGCATAAAGCATTGCACATCTCAATACAAATTACTTTTCCTGGATAGCTCAAGTGGTTAAGAGCATCCGCCTGACAAGAGGAAAAATCCGGAGTTCAAATCCCGGTATTGAAAATACTTTTTCACTCGTGATCTCCCTGAATCCGCCTTCCCCACTTCTGTGTTTGTCCTTTATGTGTGTTCCTATCCCTTTTCCTTATATCTGTTTCAAAATAAGTATTACATGTATATATAATATATATTTATATATATATATATATGTATAAATGTATATATTTAAGCATGCTTTTATTTATCAACGCAAATGTACTAGTGCTCTCTAAAGAATTTTGTTGATCTTAGGACGCCGAGCGAGAAAATTAATCTCCCCCTAGCTTGATATTTTTATTCAGCGGAAATTAATGCACCTGCTAGTGAAAACTTATAGATAAGACCACAAAAATAGAGCAGGCTTGGAGACCGGTAGTTAATTGGAAAAAGCGAGTGACATCAGGTGGCTAAAGGAAGCGGTGACAAAAGAATAATTTCCGGACGAAATAAAAGTAATTAAGAAAAAACTATTGTTCGATAAAAAGTGTAGAACGTAATCTGGGACAATTTTTTTATAATTTCCATCACAGAAAGCAATATAATCATTGATTATACCATCGAATGGACTTAAGGCAAATTACAAAAAAGAAGAATTTATGTGCTTGTTTTTCATTGCTGGCCACCAAAGCAAAGGGACAAAAAATATGGCGCTGCACACATTTTTGATCAATCTTATTTACGTATAGGACCAAACTACAGGTACTGAAGCTCACCTGAGTTTCATCAATGTGTTTATATTTTGTATAATAACCGCCTAAATGAAGTTATTTAAGATTCCTTCGGGGTTGGGAAAAGTGCTCAATATTGCTGTTTGTGTGTATAAAGGCGCAAACACAAACGCACGCACACACATATAAAATAAATAAATAATTCCTTCACCTCATTGCCCGAGGTGTAGTGATTAGATCACCTTGAGGTCTTTCTTGAGTTGAGGAAGAAATAAAAATCGCAAGGCGCAAGATCGAGGGAATGAGGGTTCGAATTTCAGGTTTCGCAGAGCCTCTCCAGTTGCGCGCGAGGTGTGTGGACAAGCGTGGTCATGCTGCAAGATTATTGGCGCCAGGCTACCTTTAACACGATTAACTCGACCAATATGTTTTACGATACGCTTTTGAGTGTATTTTGTTTCATATCATCGATGGTCATTTTGATTCAAATATTCGACGAGTTTGCGATGTTCATCGTCTGTGGCAGTCATCGGACGTTCACAGGGTGTTTCATCTAAAACTATGGCTATTTCAGGCTCGTAACCACGAAATTTTACTACCCATCGATTTACAGTAGACCTATCAACAGCATCGTCCCCGTAAACAGCCTTTAAACGACGATGACTCTTAGCAGGAGTCACTTTTTAAGTCACGCTGTTTAACTCGCGTTGACATAGCACCAGAGAACACGTCTACATACTTCCGCTTCTCGAAGTACACTGGATGAATGTAGCGTGCTCAAACTTGCGCATGCGTGTTGAGGGGGGATGTTACTTCCACATGCCACCAGGAGTACTTCTGAAGGTCATTTTGGTTGTTGTCTGAAAGCAGGTGTGTATTAGTTTTCCGCTTATCCTCATATTATCGGAGAGAGAAAGAAAAAATAATCGATTTTTCATTAAACAGCATCTGATTCCACCTCTAACATTCGAAAAAAAAATTCCCCGTGCCCTTTTAACTCTTTCCAACAATGAAAACAAACTCTTGGGTGTCAAGTTGGCGATGACTTGTACAAGATACCAGCAGGGGATTACGGCGAAACGTTTTCCCTGCCGAATCACTTCACGAGCGTCGCAAATGACGGAACTGAAATAAAGTCGGTGGATTGAAATGAAAAAAAAATAGAAAGATAAAATTGAAACGCAGGAGTTCATCGCTCTGACGAGACTCTGTCCTACATAGCTTGCCTCCCGAGAGGGAGTTTGTTGCATCCCAACCGGGAAGGCCGCCCGGATACCGTTTCCGTGGCAACGCCCGTGGAATCACAACCATCATCCCCCACTTTTTTCCGATGGTATCACGCGGAGATTTTTTCCTGGTTTATTCCGACACGTATTAAAAAATAAACATAAAAAGAGCGGAAACGGAAAAGAGCAGATACATCTCTTTCACTCTGTCTGGTCGTAGTAGCTCTTTGACTTTTCACTTTCTTAGATGGATGACTGCTTTTTATATACATGTGGAGTGATTGGTAGAACAACATGAAACCTAAATATATAATACACCCATCTTTAATACCGCATACTTCCTTCCTACTCACTTGGTCCAACAAACCTATCCTAATTTTATTGTATGCCTAACTTATTTTGCCTAACGTCATTTCCTCAATATCCGAGTATTCTAACACCCCCCGCCACACGCCATTGCGGGGTATTATGTAGATGTAGATTCTTTGACATATCATTGCCAAAAAATTTGCATTGAATCAATTCTTCCCAGCTCCTTTTGATTCCTCCCAACAATCTCATCCTTATATCCCATCCAACAATTCCCGTATCCCATCCAAGATTTTCTGCTTGGAACATCTTGGTTTAAAATCCTGCAAAGATGAGTAAACCATTATATTTGCTCTGGTCTATCCACTGCTCCTTTAACCTCAAAATTAGCCTACATCATTCATGAAAACCTAATTAAATTTACTACATTGAAATCCACTCTTCTCTCATAAAATTCACAATTATTTCCTTATAATGATTGATTTCAATGCTATATCAATCGTAGACTCTATTTAACATCCATTTCCCTTCTTCTGTGAATTGATTTCCGAATTGGATCACGTGCAGCACAGAGTAGCTAAAGTCTGTCAATTAAATAAGCGAACTGGTGCAATCTGGCAGCTATGACGCGGACTATAGCCCCGCCCACTAGCAGCGCTAGTTGCCTAAGACCCAACGAGCCTTCTGTGCTTGGCGGATCGTCGAGCTGTGCGTATGGTACCAGTTATGTTAGTTTCTGCTATCCTTGTTTTTACTGTTTGTCGGAAATGGAAATTGACGAAATCAATGAATCAAGTTTTTTGGTGAAGTGCGGAGAAAAAGTTATTAGGCTATTACTGAAATATTGATAGCTGTTTACTTTGATTATGCTCTGGAGAAAGTATCGTTTTAAAGTGGATTAAGATTTTTAAAGATGGCCGACAAGATGCCACGGATGATGGGTGTAAGGCCGGGACGACCTTCAACCACCTGTGTTGACGACATCATTGATCGTGTGTGGTCCCTTGTCCTTATCGATCGTCGAAAAACTGTCCGAATGATAGACGATGAACTGAATTTAGGAAAATCAACTGTGCACACTATTTTAACCGAAAATGATGGTTAGATCCTTCACCATGACAATGCATCTGCACATTGATTACTCGATAGTTTCTGGCAAAAAATTCAATCGCCTTGATCCTTCATCATCCTCTTTATTCGCCAGATCTCGCCCTCTGCGACTTTTTCCTATTCCCAAAATGCAAAAATGTGAAGAGGGTACATCACTGGGTATCCCCCTCGGGGATTTCCCATATCCAGTCACTCTCCCTCTCTCCTCACGCTAACTCTAGGCTTAACCCTGAGGTGTACGCAGAATGGTCTCAGACTCAGTATAATAGTCAAACGAGTGAGGTCGGAATGGACCGATGCTACACCTCCAGCAATGCCAAATATCTTAGCTACGCAAAACACAAAATTAAGTACCGCCAAGACATTACTAGAAGTTAAAAAAAAAAATCCAACCCCACTCACGTGGTCTGCGCAGTAAATGCGCGTACTGGTGCAATCTGGCGGCCATGACGCAGACTATACTCCGCCCACTAGCGGCGCTAGTTGTCTGAGACCCAATGAGCCGTCTGTGCTTGGCGGATCGTCGAGCTGTGCGTATGGTCTCAAATTTTTTAGTTTATGTTGTCCTTGTTATTACTGTTTTCCGATGATAGAAATTAACGAAATCACGGAGCAAGGAATCAGCACCAGGTTTTGGGGTGAAGTCCGGTGCAAAAGTTATCAAGAAATTACTGAAATGTTGACAGCTGTTTACGGTGATAATGCTCTGAAGAAAAAATATGTTTTCAAGTGGAAGAAGCGTTTTAAAGATGGCCGACACGACGTCACGGATGATGCAAGGCCGGGACGACCTTCAACCACCTGTGTTGACGACAACATTGGTGTGCGGTCCCTTGTCCTTACCGATCGTCGAAAAACTGTCCCAATGATAGCTGATGAACTGAATTTAGGAAAATCAACAAGCACCCTATTCTAACCGAACGTGATAGATGGATCCGTCACCATGACAATGCACCTGCACATTCAGCTTTGATTGTTCGCCAGTTTCTGGCAAAAAATTCAATCATCATCCATGATTATCCTCCTTATTCGTTAGATCTCGCCCCCCTTTGCGACTTTTTCCTATTCCCAAAATGCAAAAGTGTGATGAGAGGGCATCACTGGGAAGATGTGGACACAATAAAGCTAGAAACGACGAGAAAACTAAAAAGCCTAACAGCCGAGGACTTCGAAGAGTTCTTTAAACAGTGGAAAATAAGATGGAATAAGTGCATAGCTACGAATGGAGAGTACTTTGAAGGGGACAAACTCGATGTAGACTTAACTTTAAAAAATAAAGTTTTTATGGCCTCAGTTCGCGTACTTATTGGACTGATCTCCTAAATATTATTTCAGTGTTTGAGGTACGTCCAGACGAAGCGGAAAGAAAGGATTTCGTTTAATTCAAGTGTGAAAAGAATCCGGAATCAGGAAAGTGCCAGAGCGTTCTGATTTCCATCTCTTCTCTCTCTCTCTCGCTATCTCAAAAACGTTATATAGTATTTCGACTCGGCAGGAAGTTTTTATCGTTGAATCGTTCGTCGCATTCCCTCACATCTGGTATAATTTCGGCCTCAGGAGCATCTACGTTGATCCCCGTTGGTAACGGTTGGTCGAGATAACTGTCTAAGATCGCTGCGAGTGACCACATGATCAAAAATCGTATTATCGATATCCAACGTCATTATCGATCATTTCATATGCAATCGGTCGAGAGATAGCTCAAATCGATCTAATTTTCTGACCTGTTCTTCATAAAAGGAATTGAGGTAAGATGGAGTGATCACGACGTCTCTCAAAGCGGTTCCAAATTCGTCCTAAGACGACACTCACTTCACGTGACTTTTTTACGTGGTCGCAGCTGAGGAAAATATTTGGAATTCGTTTTATTAATATCTCTAGTTAATCTTCAAGATAGTATTGAAGTCTTGAGCTCAACATAAGTTATGTCATTACAAGTTTTAGCCATTGGAAGCGTGTACAACATTTAATGTACTCGATGCTAGTGCCAAAGTGGGCGATACACGAAGCATGAAAAAACAAGATAACCGCCAAGCGCAACGAAAACTTAGTTCACAGTGCTGCACTATCCTTATTTTTGTTTTTTTTAGAAATCTGTTAATTCAATATAAATGTCTATCCTTTTCCAAGAATAGTTTCTGTTGCTAGAATATTATTGTTGCGTGATATTATTGTTGCCGCCATTTTTTCCTTCGTGAGCAGTAGATGCCCACTCTATGACTGGATTTTATTTTACAAAGTAATAAATGTTGCTATCTCCAAATATCATAGAATATACTTAGCAACGGTTCCTCGGAAGTTATGATGCTGAGTCATTAAGTTCGCGTTAAAAAAATATTTTCTGTCAATTAATTAGCCTTCGAAATCAATAATATTATAAATAAGGCAATCAAAAATTTTATTACAATGAACATATTTATATATGACAGTTATAGTGGATATGGAAGGGGTATTTATGACTCATAGAATTCAATATCTATGATTCCGAATCAATTTAAGGTGGACCG
Organism: Hetaerina americana; assembly: GCF_022747635.1. NCBI lineage: Eukaryota > Metazoa > Arthropoda > Insecta > Odonata > Calopterygidae > Hetaerina > Hetaerina americana. Next base: position 1,378,448 of record NW_027287516.1, read on the forward strand.
TCCGTTTTCACGTGAATACGTGCATCGGTACTCTCAAAGTTAGTATAAAAATATTTGAAGCCATTGCCTTATGTTTAGTACATTCTCCTCTATGAGTTTAAACGCGTTATCAATTAAAAATAACCAATTTTCCAATTAGTGCTTATTTAGGGATCAATTAAAAATTAAATAAATCGACCAAAGCAAATGTTAAAATTTCAAATATATATCATAGTTACGGAGAAAATAGTGGCATGCTTTAGGAGTGAAAATACGTGAATAAAAAAGCGGTAGGTCATCGATGCATATGTATAATGCATGCATACATAAATACATGCATTTTGAGAATATTTAAAATTGGATTAGCTCAAGGTTATTGGCTTAGGGGATCCTCCCGCTACCTGAAGCATTGGGTCATATTCCCTACCTGTTTCCTTGGCGGAGGAGACCGTTGTATGTTGTATTTCCATGTGGTGGTGGACTTTCGACTTCCTACTTTTTAAATTTTATCCTGCACGTTATTGGATAAATTTCTTAATGCATCCTATGGTGCAATTATTTGTTAGATGATAGTATGTGTAATTGCATGCTTGTAGAATGAAAGATTTTATACATGAATGTATACGCCCCTGAGGGTATAGTTTTGCATGTATGTATTGATTTTGCATGTGGTTTTGTTCCTTTTTACGGGTGGTGACCCAAGACCCTCCGCCACACGCCCTTGCGGCGGCTTGCCGGTTATTATGTAGATGTAGGTTGGCGCTCTTGCCGTTATATCACCTGGCGACCTGGGCTCATATATTGCATACGTTAGTAAACAAACACTGCTTACTGCAGAGTAAAATGATTATAGCATTATTTGGATGAAAATTATAGGGGCACAATATTGAACTGTGTTGATATTTACTGAGCACAGGAAATACCGAACGCAATTATCACACAAATGCACAGAAATCACGTTAATGGAACACAAACTAGTCTTGGGTTTAAGTTAGCTCATGATAAAACTCGATCCATTATCACGGGATACATGCGTCCATTCACAACAAGATTCCCATATATTTTTAAATCTGGATATGCAATTGAAAGTGATACGGAAGCTGCAGAGAGACTTAAATGAAACTCCGATTAAGTCAATACGAAAAGTTTGGTTGTGGTCCGATTCATGGAATCCTCAAGTCAATTTTTGAACGGTATATTTATTATCGTGAAATACCAACGATCACCATTAACGATCTTAATAGCGAAAATGAAATATTACACATATTAAGTGTAAATATCGTCAACGGCGTTGATTTATTGCATTTTGCTAAAGCATAATTACACTTTTTAAAGCGAAACACGGCCGCATTGCTTGACTGACTTTCAGTTTTGTCCTCATTAGGGATTTCGTTCTGAAATTAAATAAACTGTTTGTTTTTAACGGTAATCAAGGTCCTAACAGAGTCAAAATGCACTCTTTATATTTATCAGGTAATCAGGGCGTTAAAATGACTGTGACAGAGGGTCAAAATACTGATTTATTACACTTCAAAGAAAAATTTAATGGCAAGCAGTCCAGGTGCCTCCCACTCAAAAACCTTTGTCAGCATTAATATAGAGATCGTGCATCCAGTACCTCAGCAAGCGCTTGTTTTCATACGCACCGGTTCTCGTTTTATCGTTCATGCCAAATCGAAAGTTAACCACAACTCAATTTGAAGCGATATTATGCCATTGGCAGGAGGTGTACACATCAGGCTAATTTTCACCCGAATATGACCCAACCGCGGTCGTAAAATATTATCCTGATCCCTTTTCGTTCGTTGAAATAAGATCTTCAATCTTTCTTTATCTATCTAATTTCATTGGCATGATCTCTCCTGCCGTAGTACGATGGGGGTAATAATACATTTTCAACAAAACTGCTAGAAGGACCTCTTTCCAATTGATTCAAGAGCTTCGATTGTAATTCAACCTTGGCTTCATTTAGTGATTTCCAGCCTTGCTGCTCTAATATTTTGAATGCACTACTAAGTATATCATAACAATGTTTTAACAAGTACACAGTAAAAATAAACCACTCATTCATTTCTACCCCATCTCCCAGCAACCTACATAAAACACTATGGGTCCCAGGCATGATTTCGGGATAGGCAGTTGAAGACAGTGGGGGCCTTGCAGAGATGAAAGGACCACACGAGCGAGGCAGTTAGTTGGTCGGTGTCTCAGCAAGGCAGTTCCCCACAGATACGCTATCTCCATTCCGGAGGTGTGTAAATAATACTAAAGCAGCTGACTCGGGGGAGATGCGTTTACACAAGGATACGGCGCACAGACACAAATTCAAACATCTCGGGGTGGAAAATGGGGACGCCATACATTTCCAAGATCTTAAACACCATAAAAATCAAAATTCCTTCCAATCAATTTGTTAGCACGATTTTTATTTCAACATCGAATGGCAATACTTTCTGAAAGTTTCACATAATTACATCTTGAAAGGGCTTCGGCCATTCTTTTACACATACAAGGAGTTCTGCAAATTAAAGGTAGATTTTTTTTAATCAATCCTCGAAGATTGAATTTCTTGGACTCTTATTCATGGACCAACCACCCGTTCATTAAATGTGTACTCCATATCCCAGCACCACATAAAACACCTCATCCTCCTTCCTACTACCCATAAAAAGACACCATGTGACCCTCGTATTTTTATTTTTTCTGGCATTTGAATTAGGTTGTAAAAAGATCGAAGCTGTTCGACGTTTTCAAAAGGTATGTCATATTACTTGGTTGGACTAATCATTCAGCTATCTTTGCTTTTCGGATGGGCTACCATGTTAAGTGCGATTTGGTTTTAGGTACCGTTTTTATTTTGCTTTAGATCAGCTAATTAAAGAATCACTTAACAAAACACTTAGCATGCTGGATACCAAATGCTCGTGATATAATACATGTCAACTTTTTAAACATAACCTAACTTAAAATTTTCATTCTTTTATCTCATGGCCTCCGTTTCCAAGGTATAAAGAATTTTGAAATTTATTTATTTTTGCATTAGCCCGAAAACAGCACTTCGACCTTCACACTGGACTTTGAACATGGATATAAAAATTTGACAATTACATACACCCAAGCCCTAGGAGGAGGAAAAACCACCTAGGCGGGAATCGAACCCACGACCTCTGGGTTGGGCAATGAGGACGTTACCCTGGTGCCCCTGGGGCCGGATTTTCATTCCTATATAAACTTAGGAATGAAAAGCAGCCATATTCGGTGCTGAAAATCAAATGCATGATTTATTAGGATGAATTCAAAGTAGCATACACTATTTTCCAAACAGGATAAATATTGAATATGCGTGGAGACCATATTATATACAATACATACTCAAGTTCTAAGGCCACCAAATTTTTCTCTCAGGACTGAGAGTACGGCTAATAGATTTGGTCGAGATTGATATACCAAAGCAGTAGTTGTGAATATAAAAAATAGATGGCTGCACAGTACATTCCATAGAGTTTGTTAAGCTGCCCCAAAAGTGACAATTTTCAACAATTAAAATATTTGTAGACGCAGCAAATAGATGGCTGCACTGTGAAGTTTACCTGTTTTTTTTACATCCGCTAGAGTGAAAAACATTTCCAATAATCAAAATTGGGACGTTTTAGAACACAAGAACAGCGAGCAACCATTCATTTCCTCTTCACTTGATTCTGTGGTTCAACACACATATCAAAATTCATCGTCAGTTGACTAAGAGACATGCGATAAATAGCTTTCTGGTTGTGTGTATGAAATGTGCGTTATTGGGTGCGTGATGGCTCTAAGAAGACCAAACGTCGTTTGCAATAACAAGACTCAAGAAGCTTCGACCACGGACCATCGGTAATATTCCAGGTGGTACGAAAAGCCACGACTAAATAACAGAAGAATAACCGAAAGGCAACCGAATATCGCTGTAAACAGCGTCTATCGATCCATACCAGACGACAGTTATTATTAGTCCTAAGGTTGGTCTGATAAGCAATGATGCATTTCCCATTATATTGATGCTACGGCGTGTGAAATTGACACAGCAAGGTAATAAGGAGGGGCAGTGGGGGGGTCAGTTCCATTCCACGTGCCGCTTGTGGCATCCGTCAGCTTGGGTGAAGTCAAGGGGGTTCACGGAGGTGTCACCGGTAGTTGACACCGGGTTATCTTGTAGTCCAGAGCTCTAACACCTAGGTCCACTTTCTTTCAACAGTGTGCGTTCGAAAACTTTTTTTAGTTTTCTTCTTAAGAAAAATAATTAATGAAAAAGAGTTCTTAATTCAAAATAATGGATACTCATATGTGAGCAAAAAATATGAGTATCCCTCTGCACTGTTGTTCCAGTATGCCAATACTGATGTACTGACGCCGAAGTCGAAACCGAAAAAAAATAGAAGGAAATCATCATTAATTCGGCACATCTTACATCCGAGATGGCAAAAAACCCCTTAAGTGATTCTTCGCACTTCCTTCCTCCTTTCATTTCGCGGAAACCTTGCCTCCCCCCCCCCCCCCCCCGTGGCAGTGCACGATGGGCGACCTATTGGGGCGAATCAGCTAGTTACCAGGAATTATTTCCTACATTATGCCCATCATTAAATTCTAGGGATGAATAATTGAGCAGAGATGACGACCAAGGAAGTCTTGCCTTTCCCACTGCAGAGCTCAGTGGGACGAGTCCCATAGTTGCCAGGACCCATGCTCAATTATACGTACATCCATCATTTTTGGACGTAATCATTCATGCAAGCCTTAGGAGACATTTCCGTATTCAATGGTGTTTTTAACGTGACACCATCACTCATCACTCCATTCTGGTCAACACATTTGCAGCCGCCTCACTGAGGAACAGACGCTGCGTGGACTACCTTTCGTCTGGCTCCTAACCTTCGACCTATCTGGCATCGGTGACCCTAACAGGAGCAATTATTATTACTCCCGCCAGCACAGCTCTAGGGGTCATCGAAACGCACAAGCCCTTCCACCTCGTCAGGATTCCAGTCCTTGGGGAAGGAATTACCTACTTTGTTTCCTATTTGCTCAATACTTATATGAGCCAGTGGAAAACCTGATATCCGTTTTTTTTATCTTCTTGTTGACTAAACGGTACGTCGTAATCACGTAAATACTCGATTTTTGTCGTACGTTTTAGTTTAATCTTTAGCATCACTTGCCTTGATTAAATTCTCACGTGCTTCCAATATTACATGAGCCATTACATTGCATATCAAATAATGTTTTTTTTAATTCTTGCGCAACTTTGATCAGCATTATATATAAGCACTCTTGCCTTGATTGCGCTGATGCTTCTTAGGAAATTGATTCCTCAAGTAATATAGATAATGCATTTTAAAACGAATTAACCATAGCTCATTCATCATAGTCGGTGTCACTGATCTTTATCATATATCAGATTTTAGTACATATCAATTTTCTCACGCCTAACTACCGCGCGCATAGGCATTCAAAAAACTGTACTTCCATCGTGGGCATCGTCAGAATGCCATTGATTGATCATGAGTGCGATTCCAGGGCCGAGAATCATAATCCTTTTAAATTTAGCAATCATATATTTTCGGAATACGGGTCAAACGACGCTCTCAATAGATACTTAAACAAAACTATAAACACAGAAAATAACCCAAATGTTGGTGTTTTAGTTGACGATGGAGTTCTCCCAAAACAAAAAGGACACATGCATACACGAAAGTGTGTGTGTACATGTATATACTATTATATTAAAATACATATACATATGCGCAACAATATAAATAAATATGTATATTATTATAATTATAGTTAATCTACCGGTTAAGGTAGGTTTTGAATGGAACAACTATCAAAGAAATATATCTTGTCTTTTTTAACAAAACATAATCCAACATCCTACTCTACAAGAAGCTCCCCTTCAATTCCACAATTATTCCCTCATCCCTCCATTTCACCTTCCCTATTCTTCTTCACCCCCACATTTCAAAAGCCTCCAATCTACTTCTATCATCCTGCTTCAGTGGCCACGTTTCCACGCCGTACATAACTACGCTCCATTTCAAATTTTTCTTAGCATCCATACTATGTCTCTTTTCCTAGCGCAATTCTTCTCTTTACCTCCCGACTGCTTGGACCTTTGGACCGTGTTGGTGAAAAACACTTCCTAGATGCGTGAACTGCTCTACCTGCTCTAATTTTCACCCTCCTATTTCAATGTTTCGCTTCGCCTTTTTCTTTCTAGAAAATCGCATAACCTTTGTTTTATTACTATTGATTCTCATCCCATATCTATCGCCCCGAGTTTCCAATTTACTCAGCAATGCTCGCAACCCCTTGGCACCTCTGCCTTACACCTCTTCCTAACACTGCCCATCCTGACTCCCCGCTTCCCACCCGCACCTGAGCAGTCTGAGACATGTACAGGTTGCGGATTAGCCTCCTTTCCCTCCAATCTATTCCTATTTTCAGCAGAATAGTCATTAGTTTTTCCCAATTCACTCTATCAAACGCTTTTTCGAAATCTACGAAACAGGCAAATACCTCCTGGTTGTGTTCTACATTCCTCTCGATTAAAAATCTCATTACTGCAATGGTATCACGCGTACCTCTCCCCTTCCTAAACCCAAACTGATCATCCCCTAAGTAATCATTTGCCCTACTCTCTATCCTTTTGTTTATGATCCTGAGAACAACTTTAGCGGCGTGGGATATCAAACTTATTGTCCTATAGTCCTCATATGATGTAGCCTTTACCTTTTTCGGAATAGGAACTAAAACTCATCTCACAGTCTTTCGTCCAAATTAATCTCTCGTAAATACTATCCAATTCCAATGCTCTTCTTGTTCACTATCACATCACCTTTTCTGCACTTGTTTCATAAAAATTATTCCACATGGCCCCTCGTTAAAATGAAGCCATTCAGCATTACTTGTATTTCTTGTGGTTAATCCTCATCCAATAACACTCGTATCGGTCCTATGAGCTAAAGCTATAGCTTCAAAATGTCATTTGTCTGCATCAATAATATTTGCCATATGTGAAGGCATTAGGCTAACAATTTGAAGGAAGATAAATTGAATATTTTGGCGATTAGGATAATTTATGGCCCATGCATCCCGCACAGGATTGCGAGAAAGTAAAAGTTATCAGGAGAAATACAGTCGAGGATGATTCTAAGGAAAGCTGAAATCCTTGCATAACTGCTTTGAAATTTTTTGAGAAACTTGTTATGAAGGTATTTATGGACTAATTCTATTCTATTCATGAATGAAGAATTGACCAGAATCGGTCGTATTTCAATCGCAAATTTCCCGTTATGTGTTTGGAGTAGTTGAAATCGAATGTTTATGACTTCAAATTATCTAACCTACAAATGATCATCCCACAAAAAATAGGATTTGTTGGAAGAGTACTTGGTAAATGTGACGAAAAAATCAAAGAGAAATGTTGTCTTCCGTTGGTTAGGCCTCATTTAGAATAAGTATGCTGCAAGTGTATGGGATCCTCAGGAAGTTGGATTGATTGCCGAATTGGATGGCGTGCAGCGTACAGGAGCAAGATTTGTAAAACGCTATGATGAACTTAGTAGCGTATCCAGAATATTAAAGCAGCTAGGCTGTTAATTACTCACGGAGTAAGATTAAATTACAGATTGAAGGTCTTGCATTAATTATAAGGATGTATGTTTAGCAGTGATGTTGAAGACGTATCACTATCCCCATCGTACTACGGTGGGAGAGATCATGTCAATAAAATTAGAAAGATTAAGTGTAGAACGAATGGATTTTAGGATGCCTTTTTTTCCACGATTGTTTAAGGATAAGAATAGCATTGTCCGTCCGCAGTAGAGTCGTATTTGGTTCGTATGACGTATTCACAGTGAAGACAATGGTTCTGGAAGCGTATCGAATGGATGTTTTTATTTTTTATGGGTCCTCCAAAGGCGCGTAGTGCCCTGGGTGGGCCATCGGCAGATCCCGCATCGCTCACCCGCTTGGTTTTGAAGAATGTGATCGAGTTTAATCCGTATTGGGCAAGGCTTCTGGTCTCGGGTCACGAATGAATTTTCAGGACGGATCATGGCAGGGCGTAGGCCGTGGAACTCTCCACTCATAACACAGAACTCTTCGTTTCTAAATGTCTTCAAAATATCGGTCATTTGCCTCACCTCCTTATCATTACCATGGCAGATGATTTCTCCCTTATCTTCAACACAACAAATCAACAGCTAACGGGACTTGAGATCATGGAGATGTATCTGTTAATAAATGTTTCCAACCAATGGGTTCGAAAATGGCACAACGGACGAATGCTAACTCGATTAATTTGGAGGAACAAAACACTCTTTTAAAAGAATTAATTTTTAAAAAATTTAGTATTTTACAAAGATTATCGAATAATAATTTTCGAGAAAAAATATTATGTGATCGTGATTCAGGCAATGAAAATATGGTGATTTTAACAGAGTGAAAAAGACTCTCCAGAATGAAATACGTCAAGTGACTCTCAGAAATGTTTCGAAAATCCTAACGAATATATACATTCAACAACCATAATATTTTTTTCAAAATGCCCCATAAAACACTTAAGTTAACAGCAAAGGGACTTAAGGAAACGTTTCTCTTCTCTAGAAAAATCAGGCATTCTCGATACTTTTTATCGAACCGGAAAACTCTTTGAGAAACTCGACATATATCACTGAATTAACTCCACCAGATTATCCTGTCGAATAAATAAACTTCAGCCTCGCCTCTCTCCTTTGTGCCCGTTCACGCTTTGAATACGAATTTGTCGAAAGGACACGGATTCGTGCCTTAATCAATTGCGACATTTGTGTATAATTTAGAATCATTTGTAACTCACCTCTCTCTTTGTCTCTCTCTCGCTTTCTCACTTTCTATCTCTCGAAACCGTGTAATTTTCGTCACACCATCGTAAATCAAATTAAATCTGTTCCTGGATTTCATTAGTGAAAGCCATTTCTACCACAGATTATCGTCAAAATTAACAGCCTTCTAAGGCTCTTCCTCCAAGCACACACCGCCGTCGTCGTAAAATATCCACTCTTAACCAAAAAAAAACGAAAAAAAGGAAAATGACTGCGTTCCGCTTCGCCCGACTGGGAAAGAAGGAAAGTGTGTTAAAAAAAAGAGCAGGGAAGAATGTTTGTCAATCGCCGATGTTTGGGTAACATCACTTCTGAGCGGTATTAAAATTATTTGGGATTGTATCAAGTGATTTTTCGCACCATTAAATGGGAGCCGAGATGTGACCCTTGCAAGTGTGTGTGTGTGTGTGAGCGGGGTGGGGGGTGGGGGAAGGGTAGCATTTTTTTCGCGAAACAATATGAAAAAAAACTAGAAATCGCGGAAAAGCGTCGGTGCTCGAGGATTAAGCCTGGGGCAATAATGAGGCACTGAGGACCACCTGAGCCGGTAGACATTGCGAGACATCGGCTTCGGAGGAAATAGGGACGATATTTTACCCCTCCGTTCCTCCCTCCAAAACCTCCCCCACTCACCCTCTCTCTCCAGCCCCTTTTTACTCCCCCCCCCCGTCCCACACCTCTCCCCGGTAGGAACCAATTTCCGAATAAATCTTTCCCGGTGACGCGATAATCCCTCTGAAATTCAGTTTTACATCTCGCGGGAGAAAACACCTGTTTAGAAGACATTCAATTTTCTGCCAAGGGAGTCGCTGGCTGCATTCGCGTGTAAATTAAAAACTTAATGCCAACGGTTATGCCTTTGCGTTGTTATTTATGGCTTTGGTCGTCAGTGAATATTTATGGGCGCTGCATTTTATTTGTCTCGCGAATTAATTAATAAATCTTATCGGTTACAGGAGGAGGTCTCGTCTGCAAAACGACAGTTTAAAGTCCGAGAAGATTATGACCCTCGTGGTCCAGTCGATGAGCCTTTAGTTGTTATCAAACAAATCTTGTGTTAGTTCTAAAAGTATATGTGTCCCCTTTCATAGCAACGAATACCTGTGAGCATATGTTTGCACAGAGCTGATCGTATTGGCATGGATACACGAATATCAGGGTAGTCATGCGAGTCGATGCAGTTAGCTGGAACGGAGTGGAAGGGACATCAGGTGTTCCCCAAGGAAGTTTTAACGGACCATTTTTATTTTCACTGAACATGAAAAACATTAACTCCATGGTTAACATTTAAATCCGTTTCTTTGACGACGATGCAGTGGTTTACCATGGTATCCGTGATCATTAGGACACAGTGGCTTCATCAGATGACCTTAATGCTATACAACGCCAGTGCAACACTTGGAAATTAGAATTAAATTTTTTTAAAGTGCGTCGCGATGAATTTTTGGAAAAAGAGCAATTCTCTCCCGAACGCCTACTTCATTGTGAACACCGAAATAGAATGTGTAGACACAATGAAATACCTAGACTTTACCCTTACTCACGACCTTTCCTGGGTGAAACACAAACGAGGAATATAGGGGCAAGGTGACATAAAATTAGGATTTATTAGAAGAGTACTGGGTAAATGAGATGAAAAGGTCAAAGAGCAATGTTATCTGTCGCTGGTTAGGCGGCAGGTTGATGTCTTTCTTGACACCCTATTTATTACACGTATACGCATTTGATTTAACCACTGGCACTTTGGTAACGTTTAAGCGTAAACATTCATTTCCATTCAAAACGATCTTCAAATAATTCTCTTGCTCATTTGAAGACTCCTAAACGTCTCGAAGATAATCTCTGTTGCCAAGCAATAGCCACTCCATACTTATGCGTGCTTCTAGCCTTCAATATCCGATAACTTCTTATGGCGTTTCTTCAATCTGATCGGAGAATACTTTGGAGAACTTGAAGGAAGCTGAAACAATAAATCGGTATGTTATATTTCAAACTCAGTCTCGCGACCTTCATCTTTTCATCATCTCCCGATACATGACCAGGAATTGTTCCACTGATCTGTAATGTTGTTTTTAGATGTGCCACAGACTTTACTAGAGATTCACGCCGTTAAAGAAAGGTTCAAGTACTCGTTCTTAACTCGCAAGATACGCGTTATCATCACCAAGTCGAACAAACGCACCCGATTACATGCACTTAGGGGAAAATAGTTGAAGGCATAGGGATGCTGTAGTGATTAATGTAGTGACTTCTCACCCCGAAGGCTAGGGATTGCATCCCGGAGTTGGCAGTGTACTTTCCAGTACTATCCCGATCCCTTGCATGCCATAAGGACAGCAATGTGAGTAAGCCGTCCGTCGGATGGGACGTCAAATCGTGGGATCCCTTGGTATCTACCCTTAATAGAGTATGCTAATTTCGACTTTGCATATCTCTCCACCCTTCCTCCTGAACACTCTGCTTCTACCAAGTTACCCACTGGTCCCTAATGGCAAAAATGACCTTAACTGTTGGTCGTCTCCTCTGATAACTAATACTTTTGCCTATTTGCCCAAGTAATATTCGTATTTAGGCATGAATTCGCGTACAGAATATTTTTATAGGAGCTGCAGTATGTTCGGATGCATGTACTATGGAATAATATTTGTGTAAGTATGAATGGTGACCCAACATTCCCTGCCATACACCCTTCCGGTGACTTTTCCCGGTACAGCGGTGACTAACGGCGTCGGGGTCGTCTTCTAGAAAGCTTCCACCGGGTTTGGAAGGGAAGAGAAGGACAGAAAACTGTATGCGATTATTTAAATAGAAAGTTCAAATCTAAATGCATTCCCGAAAAAAAAAGGTGAAAAGTCGTTGAAAAAACATAAGGTGAGGCGTTTCTTTAAATCCGAGATAATCCGAATGCTTATTCGTCGAAATCGGATCTCGTTCCCTCACATTCTTTCCCCCCCCCTTTCCCCACTCGTGGAGAGGGGGTTGAGGCGGGGTGATGTCCCTCCGTGCCTGGAGTGGAAGCTGGGAGATCATCCGAATTCCACTCGGAATTTGATAGGAGAGGGAGGAATCACAGCTTCCATATCCCCCTCGGGGATTTCCCATATCCAGTCACTCTCCCTCTCTCCTCACGCTAACTCTAGGCTTAACCCTGAGGTGTACGCAGAATGGTCTCAGACTCAGTATAATAGTCAAACGAGTGAGGTCGGAATGGACCGATGCTACATCTCCAGCAATGCCAAATATCTTAGCTACGCAAAACACAAAATTAAGTACCGCCAAGACATTACTAGAAGTTAAAAAAAAAATCCAACCCCACTCACGTGGTCTGTGCAGTAAATGCGCGTACTGGTGCAATCTGGCGGCCATGACGCAGACTATACTCCGCCCACTAGCGGCGCTAGTTGTCTGAGACCCAATGAGCCGTCTGTACTTGGCGGATCGTCGAGCTGTGCGTATGTTCTCAAATTTGTTAGTTTCTACATCTACATAATACCCCGCAAGCCGCCGCAAGGGCGTGTGTCGGGGGGTGTTAGGTCACCAACCGTAAACAGGAAAAATACCACATGCAAAAAAACAACACGGAAAATTACACTCACAGCAGCGCACACACTCATGCAAAAATCCCTTCATCCAATACTCATGCAAACACATATACCGCAAAACAACTAAAAAACTGCACCCCATGATGCAGCACGAAAGTCATCCTACAACACGGAAGCCAGGACACAACAAGCAAGAAATTGAAACACCACATGCAAATGCACCACGAAACACTCTACCCCCAAAGAGTCTGTAAAAGGCAGGGAATGCGACCCAACGTTGCAGGTAGCAGGAATTTGCCCCGCGGAGAGGGACGAGGGATTGAAAGGGAGACTTAAAAACAGATGAACAGAACACGAATGAGGTCATTCGGAAAGAATGGATTATTATAGCAAAACACATAAGGTTAGTGGAAGAGCATGCATTTAAATACAACTAATTATTTTTTAGACGCTGAGAGTGGTAGTTTATGTTGTCCTTGTTTTTACTGTTTTCCGATGATAGAAATTGACGAAATCACGGAGCAAGGAATCAGCACCAGGTTTTGGGGTGAAGTCCGGTGCAAAAGTTATCAAGAAATTACTGAAATGTTGACAGCTGTTTACGGTGATAATGCTCTGAAGAAAAAATATGTTTTCAAGTGGAAGAAGCGTTTTAAAGATGGCCGACACGACGTCACGGATGATGCAAGGCCGGGACGACCTTCAACCACCTGTGTTGACGACAACATTGGTGTGCGGTCCCTTGTCCTTACCGATCGTCGAAAAACTGTCCCAATGATAGCTGATGAACTGAATTTAGGAAAATCAACAAGCACCCTATTCTAACCGAACGTGATAGATAGACACCATGACAATGCACCTGCACATTCAGCTTTGATTGTTCGCCAGTTTCTGGCAAAAAATTCAATCATCATCCATGATTATCCTCCTTATTCGTTAGATCTCGCCCCCCTTTGCGACTTTTTCCTATTCCCAAAATGCAAAAGTGTGATGAGAGGGCATCACTGGGAAGATGTGGACACAATAAAGCAAGAAACGACGAGAAAACGAACTAGCCAAACTGCCCAGAACTTCCAAGGGTGCTTTAAACAGTGGAAATGAAGCTGGAATAAGTGCATAGCAACGAATGGATATTACTTTAAGCGGAAATAATCGATGTAGACTAAATTTGAAAAATGAAGTTTTTATGGCCACAGTTCGCGTATTTATTGGACAGGGAAGTACTTCATTCCGTCTCAGCCTGTTATCATCTTTTCCTCAACCTCACATCACTCATCCTCCTCTCTCCTCTATGATTAATTTCAGCATCCCTTTCGTCTATACTTTCCCTCCCTTCCTCGAATATTCAAACCCCCGCCAACATTTTTTCTTCTTGAATACCTACGGAATTTTTCGTATGTTTTCCTTCGTGTCTCTCTCTCTCTCTTTCCATTTCCATTCTTCTCCCTAGCAGCGCATCTTTAAAGTCAAAAATTCAAATTTGTCGAAATACCAGAATAACTCAAGCCCTAGAGTGAGTCACAAAAAAAATCCAATTGCACCGTCGCATTAGAAGTAATTAGTTTTGCTAAAGTACCATGGGAGTATATATATATATATATATATATATATATATATATATATATATATTCAAGTTTCTATTTTCGTATCTGCTGGAAGTATTTCTTTTGAGGCGGTTCGAATATTTGGTTTCTTGTTGAGGTACATTATATTTGTGTGTGAATAAACTGAAGTGTAAAAGGAACACGACAGGATACTATTAAAAAAAACGTTTACGATCAGTAAAAAAATCCGAACGTTTTCAGGAAATTGGAACTCGTAGACGCACGAAAATTGCATTAATAGGACATTTTCTATTTCCAAAAATGGAATCCGTTGGCCAGTTTAATATTTTTTACCGATTAAATGACAAATGATTTTATCGTATTGCAATGTCCAATGGGACTGTGAGAATTTTGAACAGATTTTTTTCTAGCCTAATTTACGAAACTGGAAAAAATTAGCCAAAGGGTGGTTTGGAACGCGCATCTTAATTTATGTGATTAAGAAATTTATTGATCACATAAAAATGACCTTTTAGTTGATGAATCTTTGAAGATAACCTCTGTCGCCACGAAATAGCCAAAAGTAACAAGTCTTCAATGATAGATAACTTCTTATTTCCACTGTTCTTTTAGACCTGTCCATTCTGTTCACTGTTCTGTCCATTGTGTTCTCCATTTAATGAACATGAACTTCTACGAAGTTGAGCTAGAAACAATTGAACTTTTTATGATGTGAATTCAATCTCACTGCTCACTGGCATGAAACCTTTGGAGAACTTGAAGGAACCTGAAACAATAAATCGGTGTGTTATATTTCAAACTAGGTCTCACGACCAGATCAATTCTTCAACATTCCGTTTATATCATAAAATCTTCATCTTTTCATCATTTCCCCATACATGACCAGTTAACGTTCCACTGATATGTAATGTTAATTTTGCACGATTCATTTGATAATTCTGGAAAAATTATTGACGCGGAGCATCGAACACATTACTTGAAATGTTTTAATAAATTCTTTCCAGACCTATTATTTACTTTCAGTTTGAAATATTTACGAATGCCCATCAGTCGTCAAACGGGAGCGAATCAATAAATTAAGATTTTCATGTTTTTATTAATATTTTCAACTTACGCAACGAGGAAACAGAAGTGAACAAATGAACTGTGATGCACGATGATGGAACGTGATAAATCAAGATAGGTAATAACTATGGCAGAGCAAAGGACGAAAAAACAATAATAAATCTCTCTGTTGATGAAATTTTGTTGCCATGGACAAGTGAGAACATTAAAGAATAAATACGAGACGTGAATGAATAATATTAAAGGCAAAGCGTTGAGTTTCTCATTTATGAATGAAGTCTGAGATAATTAAGAATGCATTGAAATATCTAGAGAACTACGAAAAGACCCTTTACTGAAAATTATTTTACACAGTGAAAGTAGAAGTATGATAAAGTACTAATTTAGTGTGTAGAGAGCTAAAGGAGAAGAACTATTGGCGAGTAAAGATGTTGGGAAAAATTAGTAATTACTTTCATATAGAGTTGCAGAGTTCTGAAACCTGACATTTGGGGAAAGAGACAGTGAGAGAGTGTCTTTCGAGGGGCTCTTTCATTGTGGGTGTGGAGAATTATGGTGGAAATGTGGAGTGTAAGAAGAAGTATCGGATGTTGAAGGGGAAGAAAGGAAGTTGCTCGAGGAAGAGGGGAATATTTTAAATAAGATAATTCGAAGGAAGGAGAGCTATTGAGGGAGAGTTGGTTGCAGGAGGTTCTGTTGAAAGAGAGGAAAAGGGGGTGAACTTTAAAGAGGATGAATTGGGCAGTTCGTTAAGAGAAATAAATAAAGAAATTTTTGTGGGAAATATATCATTAATGAGTATACGAACGGGATGGTGTGGTGGCTAACGTACCGGTTTCCCACCGACAGGGCCCGGGTTCAAATCCTGTAGACAAGTGGTATCCCGATCCCTACTTGAGCTGCTCTGTGGAGAGCACTTTGAGTGAGTACGACGAGTCCGACGGATGGGACGTTAAACAGCGGACCCCTTGGCACCTTTCGACGAGAGTTGGCTAATGCCGACGCCGGGTTTCTCTCCACACTTCCTTTCCCATCCATCCCTAACTACAGCATGGCAACTGTCATGCTACAAAAGCCTCGCAAGGACACCAAGAAAGCCGAGATGGTAAATGGTTCAAAAGAATTATCGTGGAACGAATGAAATCCACCTTTGAAAATAACGGAGCGTTTCCATCGCATCAGCACGGTTTTCGAGCGGGCAGATGCACTGTTGACCCCCTGGCACTTATCACCACGGAGGCTGCGGAGGCAATAAACCAACGGAAATTCATGGCGGTCCTATTCGTAGACATAGAGAAGGCATTCGATGATATACGAGGGTCATCCGGAAAGTAGTACCCGTTCGTGCCGCATGAAGTGCTGACGACGCGAGTAGCCGCTGGACGAGGTCAGATAGCTTCAGTGGCTTGTCTGCCTTCTCTGAGCCAAGTTGCGTGACGCTAGCATTGCCTGTGTTGTTTCTGTGATTGTTTACAATGTTTAAAAAAATTGAGAACGCCGCCAGTTGTGAAGTGAGGGCAGTGATTAAATTCCTCAATGCAAGAAACGTTCGCCCATGTGATATTCATCGCCATTTAAAGGAGGTGTATGGAGACAATGTAATGGACGAGTCGTCTGTTCGGCGGTGGTGTCGCAACTTCAACATGGGGAGGGGGAACACACACGACGATGAGCGTTCGGAGAGACCGTCTGTCATTACAGACCAACTGGTGAGCTCAGTTGACGAATTCGTGAGGAACGATCGGCGCGTCACAATTGATGACATCTGTGAGCATTTTCCCAATGTTTCTCGAACAATTGTTCATGAAATTGTTAAACACCATCTGCATTATGCAAAAATTTGTGCAAGATGGGTCCCTCGCGTATCTCAATGAGCTGGCGGCGAAGGACTATGCAGCAGGAATACAGAAACTTGTCACACGTTATGACAAATGCCTTAATTTGCTTGGAGATTATGTTGAGAAGTAGTTTAAAGTATCCTCTTTCAAATAAAATTTTTTATGTTTGTTAATATTTACTTTTGTGTCTTTATTTCACGAACGGGTACTACTTTCCGGATGACCCTCGTAGTATGGCACAACGGGCTCCTCTACAAACTTTCAAAAATGCCCGGAGTCTCACAAACTTTCATGGCACTCATAAATACTATTCTCTCCGTTAGGCTTGCCAGGGTAAAAATTGGCGATAAATACTCATCCCCCTTCTTTCTCATAGCTGGAGTGCCTCAGGGTACCGTACTGTCTCCGCTGCTCTTTCCCCTATACTGCTGGGACATGCCAACAGATAAAAAGCCGCGACGAATAGTGACTACAGCAAAATACGCCGATGACACGGCCATCTGGACGTCAGCACGGTGCCAGGACAGGGCGCTTGCAAATGTAGAGGCGCAGGTGAAGGAGCTGGAGGAGTGGTTTCGGAAATGGAGACTAAGAACTAATCCAGACAAGTCCACACTCCTTATATTAAGAGTAACCTAGACCGAAGGATGTTGGGGGCTACCGGAACTTACGATTGGGCTTTGGTAGCACCGGATCACGACGTATACCTCAGTTAAATACCTGGGGGTCGTACTGGACAATCACCTCACATTTAAATTACATATCAGGGATGTGTGGGCAAGACGCAGCCGCCGAAGTGGTCTCATACGAGCAGTTCGGGCGAGAGGGAAGGGGGTCTCCGACGACTGTGGCCTATATTCTGTGCATAGCCTTTATACGCTCAGTTATGGAGTACGCAGCGCTGACGATCCTTCCCTGCGATAACATCATTAACGCATTGGCCGCCTTGGAAAGAAAGACGGCTGCATCTTTTGATACCCACATTTCCCAGCGCCGACATTTATAGCCTTTCTAATACCGATCCTCTACTCCACAGGTTATTCCGCCTTCGAGCACGAGCCGCAAACCGAATCGCCAGCTATAACAAAACCCTGTTAGAGGACATCATGAAGTGCACCCGCGGAGTACTGGGGAAACGCCCTAGGCAGAAACTCCTCTCCAGCACGCATCATACATGACCAGCTTCAGATCTACTACCCGGAGGGATCTCTTCCACGACATCGTATTGGCTTCTCTCTATTGAGTCCGGACATTCTACACCCCAGCAAGGACCCACCCCTCTCTTTCTCAAGAAAAAGAAACGGATGCGCAAGATGCAAAGTGATAGTGAAGAATCCAGTGATATAGTGAAATAGCAAGAAAAATCTAATTTAAATTAATTATTTAATGTGAACTGAATCTCCTGTGAAACTTTATGCTCCCAGTGAAAGTGAAGCGATAAATATTCACAAATCTAAAGAGACGTCACTTTTTCAAATTATTATACTGTTCATTTCTTCTTCTCTTCTTCTGTTCTTTGGCGGCCTGCGGAGGGTTTTTCGGGTTTCCCCTCCACCACGGGAAAATCTCAGGCCAATGCTACCCCGAAGAAAAGAGTTCCTGCCTTAAAAAAATTCTTTCTGCAAACGCTGAATAAAAACTTCAACAACGGCCATTCTAGACCCTGAAGAGATATACTGCCTATAACAGGGGTTTCTTGTCAGCTATACTGTTATATTTATAAAACTGTTATCGTTATACTTGTTACTGTTAAACTCTGTACAACTATTTGGATAAATAAACACCTTTGAAGCTGAAAAGAAAATAAATAACCTGAAATCGGTAATTTTCCTACTACCTCCTCTCCTACATTTATCTTCGTATCCTAATCGCGTATCCCTTTTCATCACTTAAAAAGCACTTAAGTATTTCCTACCCCAGCCGAAAACCCGTTTCAATGATATTCCATCACAATTTCCACCATAACTAGATGGCTTTATGTATTCAACCAAAGTTAATTAAATTCCGTAATTGTCATTGCTAGATACTTAAATACGTCTTAACATGTCAATTAAAAACGAAGTTGTGTTACAGTGATTTTAAAATAGAAAAAATCAAGCATTAATTCTTCCAAGACGTTACGTCTACCTCCACCTACTGCTTATAATTGAAATCGTTGAAATTTCCAATTTCTTACCCTCTATGCTGGCAACAATTATGGCCTTAAGTTAAATATCGTGCCTAAGGATGTATTCAATGATTTCTCCTATTTTATCTTGTAAGTGTCCTCCGTAGCCTCCTTGTCTTTTCTTACTCTTCGGGGCACTTCTTCATTTGTCACTCTTGTCTATTCCTTTTATTCGTTTATCATTCCCTTCCAGGGCCAGTTCCAATTATCTTCTTCCTGATTCTGCCGTGGAAGATTAAAACTTCATGTATAAGTTTTAATGAGTTCCTCATTCATGTCTAGACTAGTCCTTAACTTTTAAAATATGTTCTTCAAAAGCTGGAAAGAGACTTACAACAATTTTGCATCCGAAATTATATCTGAGAGACAAGGAATATTTCACACAATGGCGCGATAATTGTTTTTTTTAAATACCCAAATATTAAGACACGTAATTGGGATGGTAGAATTGACACTGAACTTATTAACTCGTCTTGTAGAGCTGATAAAGTATTATGCTCTAATTTACGATTGAACTTATGACCTTAAAATTGTGAGAATTGAGCAAAACCTACCAAGATATTTTGGGGATATTGTTGGAAAGGAAAATTCTATAGATAGAGCCTTGTACTAAACTTAAAGAAGGAAGCTAAACTCTGAATTACTGCTGATTGCATACGAATAACAATATGAATTGTAACAAGCGGTATTTGGGTTACGGTAACTTTCACAAAGTAATAATTGTGTCGACTCCAGTGGTCATTTAATATGCCAAGTAAGTCCCAAAAAAAGTTGCATAATCCTAGGAAAAAATGAATTGCACATGAAAGTACAACTTGCTAAAATTCTTCATAAGAGCACCCTTATGTATCGACACACCATTGCCAGTGTCTCCGCCATTTGTGGTATGCTTCCTGTAAGGAATCAACAGAACCCTCGTTCAGGAACCTCGTCACGGCCTTTTGACATTATCCAGCTGTCCAAAATGGTACCCATAAGGATTATACTAGGGTCATACTCAAAGACTCATGTCTTGTCACCAGTAACCACCTATTCTAAAAAAATGGGGTCACTTTGACAGTGGTTCAAGAGGTCCAAGGCAAGATTTTCACTCAAGCAGTCCTCCCACAGCACCACCTTAAGGACCATCTTGAGGCAGCATTCTCATGGCTAAATCTTCCGTAAGAATGCAATACACTGTGGTTTTCTGAATCTATGTACTCTTCTGCTAGCATCCTGATATTTAGAAGTCGATCCAAATTGAGCATGACCTAACCCCTGGCACATTTCCTTTGCTGTGTGCCGTTGATGGATGTCTCCAGGGCATTCCTCATCGTCAACCTCCTCTCTACCCTCCCAGAACATCCTGTGCAAGCAGAAGACTATCACTTGGGACATTTCTCCTTTTATATAAACATCCTTAACCATGATCATGGCCTCTGAACCCAATTTTCCATGCTTAATGCAAATTATTTCTCCATGGAAAGTGTTGGTGTCATGAATTCGTGACGTCACCGTCGAACAGGGGTCCAGTCTATTAACAATCCACACACTGTAAATACCCACATTTAATCGACTTGGGTCGGGTCGGTTTCCCAATATCTCCCGTTACTTTCCCCATTACAAATCACCCCACTCCAGCCACCTCCGTTGGCGGTGGGCACAAAATCATTCTACAAATGTTTGAGACAGACCCTGTACTTTTGCAGTAGTATATAGACGCACGAAAACATTTACATTAAATCCATGATACGTTCTCGGGAATGTTTAAAATGAGAGTTCCTTCTTTAACATTTATGTTACTTTAAAGAATTATGTCACACAACCATGGAATTCTGAAGCACTTCTTCATAATAATGCCTACAGTTTTTCCCAACAGCATTTTCTTCTTCAGTTCTTCATGTATCCTAACCAAACTTCATTCTGTCTAAAACTCACCCTTTAACCTTCTCACGCCAGTGCCCTCCCGTAAGACTTATTCCTACGAATCTTTTGCAATTCCCGACTGTCCCCAAACAACTTCCTACAGTCACCAGCCATCTTAATTCACTTATTCATTCGTCTTAATCTATTCCGCTTTACTTAACTGCTTACTTAATTCGTTACCACATACCAAAGGACACCGATCTTAGCTCCTCCTCTTCCTTCCCTGACTAATATTCACCACCATGAAAGGCATTGGGTTGCGTATTTTTATTTAAAATTCTTCAGGATCCCGTTAAGATTACTCTAAATGAGTGAGTTGAAGAAGTTTATATTTTTTTATCACTCTAGTAGGTCTATACCTTTTTATGTTAAAAATTATTTTCCCTTAGCCTGTGGCACTCATATGTGTCCATGCCAACCGGTATTCGTATGCTAGTGGCAAGTTGCTCATTGTCCATTACATAATTTGAAAGGTCAAAATACATGACTTTAGCTGAAAAGGCTGGCGAAAAGTTATAATTACAAGAAAAAACCAAACCAACTTCAGGATAATTGGATTGAAGAATCTAGGATAAAGACCAAGAAGAGGAATATCTTTGAAGATTTTCAATGCCTTTTTTACTCGCATTAAAAAAGTAAAGGACTGGAAATATCAATAATTCCAGCAGTATTAGAGATAAATTGTTTAACTTGGTATTCACTTCGCAGTCATCAATGTGTGTCATAGTTCAACTTATGTCCTGCTTTAAATCAATGCAAACAACGGCCTTTTTCGCAAGAACTCATTAAGTCTTAAAATACCTCAATTACTTAAACGTACCCTTTGCAAATCAAAGGTACTCGAGTTGCAACTTTTTAATGAGTTTTGTGACTATTCGCTCGGCATAAAAAAATGATTCGTAAAAAATGCAGACCAGACCCAAACAATTAAAAAAATACCGATCCTAATGTTTCAGTATCTTTCTTCCATTTCGTAATGTCTCATCTATCCAAGTCAATTTTTATGATTAATGTTCAAAAATTACTAAAATAAAAAAATACAAAATTCGAATTCAATAGATGGTTAAAAAAATTAAAAATTAAAAAAATAAAAGAACTTCAAAATCAATGTCAAAAAAATTTTATGACGGCTCGTGTTCGTGTTCTCCCGATCTGATGGATTTAATATTTCCCAAAAATATTATCATGGTGCAATAAGGAAAAAAATAAGAGAAGTTTACGAAATACACGTACCATGACGACGGCGAAGTAAATATAAAATATAATAAGTCATATCTTATACGGCTGACATTACAAAGTTTTTTGCTCCGTTATTTTTAAATCGAATGAAAAACTACATATTAAAATTTTTAAGATCTTCAACTCTTTTGTCTTTACCCGCGAATGCCCCACTGTTATCGAAATTTGCTTCATTTTTTCTTATGATTAAATATTTCGCGGAACCCTCTTAACTAAGAACATGCATTTCTATGGTGAACTTCCGATTTTCAATTTCGATTAACCAACTCGCTTCATCTGCCAATAGTGCATGTGTACCGGTTGACATGGAAATAGAGTATGGGTGGTAACCGGAAAACAGTTTTAGAGAAACAAAAAAGTCGGACTTACCAAATGGTCAAATCTGTATCAGAATATTTAAGTATCAGACCCAGGATATGATTGAATCTTCTGATAAATCGTCACTGTTTATCACAATATTATATACACTTAATTAAGAGGAGGAGAACGACTATTTCGCGAATGAGGAATAGATTTTCTCTGGTGGAATGTAATGTGTTACAGAAGATCTTTCGGAACTAAGATATAATGTGTCTCGGAACTAAATGAACAATGTTCCAACCACGCAAGTCTGGAAGTGGCGAGATTGCTTCGGAAGTTTAGACGTTTCCAAGGAGCGGAGAACGAAGAATTTCACTTATTTCCTTCTCAAAAGCGCACCGATCTAGAGAAAAGACCTATTTCTTTCATGTTCACGAAAAGGATATCGATTGTTCAAGGTCTAAAAAACGAGTAGGCCACAGTTTTAAGCATTCATTTCGAAGGCTATGAAGTAAACAGATTTAATAATGATTACCTTCAATTCAACCGGGTATTTTAATTTGATTAAGTGTAATCTGGGAGTGCTATGTTTGCAGAAATCGTGATTAGGCTATCATAATTCAATGAAGTTTTTAAAACTAACGATAGAAGTGTCAATCTATCCACTATTCCATCTCGTTAGCCAAATAAACCTATATACGTACCTGTAATTTGCTGCCATAATACGATGATTCTGCCGAATTCCTCATCGAACATGAGTGTTCGACACCTGTCTAAAAGTCTTTTAAGACTTGAATGTTCTCCCTCGCGAATCATGAAGCTCTTGAAATATGGTCCCAACACACTTATCGTGCTAATCCTCTATCCTCTTTGCATTTTTCAACAAACCTATCACATTATTTCCGAGCCTTTTCTATTTCCTGAATTAACGTGTTGAGGATCCCAAATTTTCGTCACGTATTCCAATCGTGGCTAGGCTAAAGCGAAGTAATAACGGCTTCATTCTCTACCTATTCATGGTACACAATAAGCTACCACTCTATGGTGTATGGCAGGGGTGATTAAACATTCGACTTCTCAATTAATCAGGGACATTTGTATTCAGAAGCAAGCAGGTGAAATATGCGAAGGACTTCTCTTTTCCGATAGACTGTTTAGATGTTTTGCCCTCCGGTGAGATATGACAATATAATGAAGGGTACATTCGAAATAGTGCAGAGGATATCAATGTAATGACATAAACATGGCTCGAAGTTATCTACTCACCTGTATATACAAGGCGTCTTGCAAGCCACTAAAATCAGCTGGAATGTGTGGCAGGGGTTGATTCCACAACCGGTATTCCCAAATATAGATAATGTGTGGCTAATTACCAAACAAACATTGGTAATACAAAAGGGTTATTTCAAAAGTTAGATCCGATTAGATATAAATAAATAATATATTTATTAAAACGCTTGCATTGACGGTTTTATCCTCCCACAAACCTTTTTCACATTTCGTGAT
The DNA here is from genome assembly GCF_022747635.1 of Hetaerina americana. Taxonomy (NCBI): domain Eukaryota; kingdom Metazoa; phylum Arthropoda; class Insecta; order Odonata; family Calopterygidae; genus Hetaerina; species Hetaerina americana. The sequence continues at coordinate 1,402,451 of NW_027287516.1, forward strand.
GGTACGACAGTCAATTTAATCCATCAGCATAGAATTTGATATCTTGATATTTGATATGTTATTTCAGTACCTTGCGAGCCACCGCTAGGATGTGTGGCAAGGAGTGAACACACAGCGGGCTAATTATGACACGATTATGACCCTACCGTGGTCGAATTATGTTGTTCTGATCCCTTATCGTTATATTATCATTATATGGCATTTCAAATGTCACTTTTTCCACGAAATTATCTATCTATATTCATTGACGTGATCTTGCCCACCGTAGTACGATGGGGGTAATACAGGGTCCACTGAAAATCTGTGCGCCTTCTCTGGGAAAAATAGACTTATTTGTCCTACTAGTGCAAATGAATGATATTCTTCAAAATACTCTCTCCCCCTGAATCAATATACTTGCGGAGACGTGTCTGCCATGCCTGTAAGGTACTCTGGAACTTTTCGACGGGAATATCTCTCAGAAACGTTGTAACATGCTTTTGGATGTTTTCCACGATCTCCCAATGCTTTCCTTTCAGCTTTTTCCTTCAGTCGGGGAAACGAAAAAGTGTCGCTTGGAGCCATGTGGGGACTATAAGGGGGCTGGGGGACCACAGGGGTGGTGCTCGGAGCTAGGAAGTTGGTAACGATGATGGACCTGTGGCTGGGGGCATTGTCATGGCGGAGTTTGACCGTGTCTTTGCCGTATTACGAAATCAAAAAACACACTTCACCCGGAGTCAGGTCTTTCCCCTCAGACTGCTCGGTGCAAACTGGTGATCAGCCGCTTTTGAAGGTCAGGCCCACCCATTCATTCATTCGCATTACTTTCATAATGGGCCATGTAATAAATTTCCAACATCATTGCTTAAGAGATGTCCTTCCAAGGAATGTCATTTAACGAAAGAAATTAGCAGCTCCCTATTGACGCTAGAGCATGTAATTAAGGAATTTCTCATTCCAAATGAATGTCTAAATTACTTGGTCCAGCCGGAAGTTATTTAGGGTATGGTTCTGAAGATTAAGAGGGGCATCTTATTATTGTTGTTATTTTTCCTATTTTTCAAATCAATATTTTTCTCTCCACTGTCAATTTTTTTGTTATTTTTTACACTTCTCTCTTCGTCTTCTCATCTTCTTTCTTCAACAGCTGCTTATAATGATATATTTTTCGTCTACTCAGGGATGAGGGGGGACGTGTTCCACAACAGTGGCCTTGGATCTCCAGTATATGTTTGTATCGTCTGTTGCATAGCCCCTTAGGTTAATAAATGTGGGGTTTTTGGTCTTGGACAAGGAATGCTCCATGCCCAGGGCCATAATGGACCATGCATGTGTTCCTTCACGCTCCCTGTGTGGAGAGCGATGTAAAGGCCACCTTTCCGGCTTATCAAGCCGGAACATAAGAAATATAATAATTAATAAATGATTTTAAGGAATACTCCTCAACTACTTTTACCTTTAATCCACCTTATGAATACTAGAATCTTCCAGGCTGTACAGAATATTGCTTCAATGTGTGCACTCCGTGACAGGTTTGAATGTTGTTTGACCACCAATTTTAACATTGTCTCGAAATAGAAAGAAATAAAAGAGAGAAACCCCGCTGTCGTCACCTCCCTGCAGATCCTCCCACCGTTCTTTCGTTTCCCATCCCCCTTCTCCAACTCTCCGTCACACACCCCCTTCCTTCCCCTAGAAAAACGTCTTCCAGCGTCACTCTCCGGCCGCGAGCGTATACGGATGGACCCTCCTTAATTGGAGCACCCTCGAACGCTGGCTTGATAAAAAAAGAGAAAATAAAGTCTTCGAAGAAACGACAAGAGAGGGAGAGCGGGGAATAACGTACCACCCGTGTCAGCCCATTCTCTACTCCACCCCCACTCTCTCTCTTTGTCCTTTCCACTCCAAAATTCATCCACCCTCCTCCCAATTCCTTCGATATTTTTCGGTCCATCCCCCCTTCCCACCATTCAACTTCCCAAGGCCATGTCCCAGGTATTGAGCGAAAGATAGAGAGATTTGTATGCGGAAGAAAGAGGGGCGCACATCTCGAGCGATATTCGATTTTTCATAGTGTCAGTAGAACTGAGCGATAGGACAGTATGCATATGTATGTAAACAAATATATATATATATATACATATATATATATATTTCTATATATATATATACACACACACATAGTAAGAGACTGGATTTGGTTTTTTGTTAGGGGTCCCAAAATATTTATTTATCTGTGTCCATCCAAAAACCTACCTTAACCGGAAGATTACCTAATAATAATAATAACACATACGCATTTATATAAATACACACATATATATATATATATATATATATATATATATATATATATATATATATACATAAACTTAGACAGCAAGAAAAAACAATATAAGAACACATAAAAAGAACACACACGTTATTTCTTCATAGTTTCGAAGGAATTTAGCTCCTTATTCCTCAGAAAAACAGTAATACTGCCTCAGGTATAAGAAATAACGTGTGAGTGTTCTATTTATGTGTTCTTATATTCTTTGTAGCTGTCCAAGTTTTTATATTCAACACATCAGTGTGTCCTCGAAGAAATCATATGTATATACATATATATATATATATATATATATATATATATATATATATATATATATATATATACACATTCAAACACGAAATCCCGCCAAACGGCGAATAAATACTCACATATACAGAAACATATATAAGGAAAAGGGATAGGAACACGTATAAAGGACGAACACAATAGAGGTGGGGAAGGCGGAATCGAACGGATCACAAGAGTAAAAATATTTCCTCAACCGGGACTCGAACACCGGATCTTTCCACTTGCCGGGCGGATGCTCTTAACCACTTGAGCTATGATATAAATTATTTTATTCGGTTCAGAATATTACAGAGTTTGTTAGCATTATGCATAATATCAGGTCACAGATTATGGGTACATCATGTTTTTCTTTAGTATAAGTGTATACATGGATACATATATGATACATATACCACATACATATCCACTTGTACATACATACGCACACATGCATATCCACACGCACATTCATAAACATATGCATACAGACGCATACTCGTGAATTTGACCATTAACATTTAGAAAGAAAAAAAAGAAAGGAAGACAAGGTCCACAGATATTAGGAGGGAGATTTTAGCTAGCAGTGGAAAATTATGTATTGTAAGAAATTATCAATGGCAGGGTTGAAATTATCGATTCAATCAGTCATTCAGCAAAAAAAAAAAAAAAAAAACTCTTCAACGATGGACGAAGTGTGTCCGGCACCGGGTGGCTACCGGACATCACTTCCCAAAGTTATGATCGTGGCTAGCGTCGCTCCGGTCGCGACTCGACCCCGGGCGACGAGTGCTTCGCCGTTTCCCGGGACGCCTCGTCCAACGGGTCGACGAGCGAGGACGCGGCATTTCGCCACATCCCTCCCCCCCGGCCTCGTCCGAAGAGGAAGAGCCAGCCGTGGTCTCCACGAAGATCGGGTAACTCGGCAGCGTTCCACAGGGGGCCTTCTTCGAAGGAGCACCGCTGGGGGCCGCCAAGGGGCAGGACGCACCCTCGGGGAGGGTCGGAGTGGCGGACTGGGGCTCATCTGCGGAAGGGTTGTGGTCGGGAAAAATCAGGGGAGATAGTTGCTTGTGGTCCGTATCTTGAGAAGCGCTGGGAAGATCGTCGACACATTGACTGTCCTTAATGGGGAAAGAAGATGGGGTATGTGGGATTTTTGACTTTGGGAAACTTGTATGCGGGTCGACTTCCGGGGTCGGTGACGCTTCCTTTACAGTCAATGATAAAGGGGTCGAGGGATGAGCTGTTGGGGACTGGAAAACATCGCAATCAGACGCATCCTCCTCACCTGTCACCAGAGGTTCTTGGGGTGTTTGAAACCCTTGATGCAAGGATTGCGTAGCGAGGGCGTCGATGGCGTGAGCGGGGGGAGGGGGGGCGAAAGACCATCCCTCCTCATTTGACGAGCTCACGGAGACGGGGGCTGGAGGTCGTGTGATATTAGGCGAGGTGGTAGGTATGTGAACCATTTGTAGAACGGTATTCGAGACCAGGAGCTTGGGTTTGTCTGTCCTCTTCTTTTTCGGTTCCCTTTCCTCCGTTGACGATTTTCGCTCCCGCTGACATTTCCCTCCAATTGAAGGGAGATGCGGGGGACCAACGGGAGCAGCCGGGACCGCACCCTCGATGAGTAGAAGCGACCGCGCTCTCTCCTCCACAGCCACTTCGGGCTCGTCCATCTCCACGGCGACGTTAGGGTTGGAGGGCATCGTCATTGCCTCCACATAGCTCTTACCTACCTGGTTCCGAGGGCAGGTCTTGCGCTCGTGGCCTTCTTGATTACAGCGGGCGCAAGTGCGGCGCTGACCCTCATAGATGATGATGGCCCGGTTGCCGCCGATGTGGAGGTACGAGGGGATATTTCTCTCGACCGTCATCCGCACAACCCTGGTGCCAGTAAGCACCCGCGCCATATTTTCTCCCTCCCACCTGTTCTCCCACGAGCGATGTATTTTACCAAAGCGTTGGAGCTCGCCTGTTATGTCTTCCAATGGGGTCTCCACGGGGAGACAAAGAACCCTGACATTACACGGGCTGCCGGAAGTCTCGTCAATTGTTATTGTCGTCCTCTGGTCACTTAAAGACGGAAACGGTAGTTTCCGCGGAGTATTGTCTAAAATCCTAGTCATTGTAGCTTCGGTTGCCAACTTCAGGAATATCAAATGGCGATTGTATCCAAATTGGATCGCCACTATCTCTTCGGGTGTGAGGCCCAGCGACTCTAACGTGAAGAGGTGGACCTCCAACGGGGTAGGGGGCTTCGCCTTCTCGTCAACTTGCAAGGCGAGCGTGTTTAAACGGCGCACAGCCATTTGAAGAAATCAAATTCAGCACACTAGCATGAAGAAGGAAAGCGCAACAAAAAAAACGAGCACTTTAAAGGGAAATAAAACACTCACGAACGCTCCCTCCCCGCCACACGCACCCGGCGGTAGCAAACAAAAGGAGCCTAAGCTCTACACCAGGAGTCAAGGTCAGTCTTGATCCACTAAACAAAACAAAAGTACGGCCTTCCCGGCGGAAGAAGTCGAGAGTCAAACTGCGCGCTTCTTGATGAACTAGGCGGTCAACCGCCGCTCGAAACAAAACACGATCGGAACCTCGATTTCCGAGAGAGTCCGGCAGTGCCGCTCTCCAAACCCCGGCGACCGAAGCCTCGGACGCCGGCGATTTTAGACATTCGGTGAACACAGGCACGTCCTGCTATCAAGGCAGCTATCGAGGATATGTAATTTACCCTGAGATCCGTGGGTCTTATATGTCGCCAAGCGCCCCGATTCTTTAGCCAAGAGATGGCGTCAGGGGGCTGTTTCACCCACCAAAGGAGAAATAGACAATACACAAGAGGAAAGGAGAGTGGTTAGAATTCATACAACATCATACAGGAAAAGAACAGTGCGTTTCGTGGCACGCATAGCCAGAAGAAAGAGATGAGCCACATTGGCCACAATGAACACAAAACACAAACACACACAATGTCATGTGATCTGAGCAATACCTAGGGACCAGAAAAAAATGACATCGGTTTGGTAATTATAGAGGGAGTGTTCGCATAGGCTTGGCCATAGATCCGAGTTGGGTACCGTATGAAATCTACCTATAAACAGTTAGAGCACAGGTAAATAAATGATTACCAAACTACTGGCTTTTAATAAGGAATCAAATTGCTATCAACGAATCCGGAATAAATAATGAAAGGGACGAGAAAAATTAGATATGAGTCAATTACTTCTATTAGGAATGTTAATTAAATATAACACCATCGACATAAAATCTAAATTTTACTTACATTAATTTAATAGAATACTCAAAGCTTTATAGGTAATATAAGTGGCAGATAGATTAGTCGAAATTCCTCAGGGTTATCAATAACTTAATCGTGAATCTAGGTCAGCCACAGGTCCTGGTAACGCTGCATTTTGATGTCACACACTTGGGGTATGAGTGATTGGGGGCTAGGTGGGTCAGTAGAAGTAGCTGGAGTCCCTACTATGTAATTGTGACAGCAACGTAGAGGGAAATTTAGTCGGTCTCCGGGATTGGGTGCAGATTGTATCGGATCCGAATGACGTCATCAGAGGTCCAAATGGTTTACTGCGGAATACTGATGGAATGCGAGGACGTCCATCTGCATGCAGCTAATTTAATGGTCGCAGGTCAGGGAAATAAATCACTCGGGAGATTTGTCCATTCCGTAAGACTTGACCCCCAAAGGGTTGTAGTCCTTAAGACAATTATCCTTTAGACTTTTCTTTCAAATATATTCCTCATCAGTCATTTTGATTCCGGCTGGTTATATGGTTTCATAAATACAAATATGTTCAAAATATCAATTTTAACGACTTGGATTAGCGGTAAGATACCAGACTCACTTACAAAAGGCTGTCAGTTCACTGTCGTTTTGGGTCTTCTTCACCACTTCACTTGGGCAATCACACAATCTTAGCAGAAGAGAAGGGTTCCTCAACGTTTTTTCGATCTAAATAATTTAAACTATCGCCCCAACCTAATTAACGGACTCACTATTGGCCAAAATCAACATTGAAGTTTCGACGTCATAAAACCAGCAAGCTTGCGATTGTTCTTTCACAATTATTTTGACTTCTGTCGTTTTATTTACGTCACATTGTTGACATTCGAGTGTTCCGAGTCCATTCTCTGTAAACCCTCCGGGCATGTAATTATTCTTCGACGGCCATTTTGTTTTTGACGGAATTTGGGATTTCCTTAACTGGAAAGGGATGACCCAACAATACTCCCGACCAACTTGAGCTAGGGAGTGCTGACCTCTTGGTAAATATGGGATTACCCCGTACATCTAACTGCCTTGGCTGGCAAATGAAAATTAATGCATACCCCTTTCATTCCATTCCATCAAGGGGTGAGAAACTAAGACAAATAAGGCCAGTTTGTATGTGAATTCAGGAAAATTACACCATTACGTTAATTTCTTTAAAACATGCTCTTCGGTTCCTTTTGCATAAAATACTACTCGTTTTGAGTCTCTTATTAAAGTCTCTCATTCATACGCTAAGGAAAAATAAAAAAACAAGAGAAAATTAAGATGAAATTTGGCCGGTGACAGTAACTTCTTACATCAGTTTCATTAAAACTAGGTTTGAGCAGCATCTGAATTACATGAAAGCATTAATAAACATGGTTTTTACGACGCAGAATTGGCGATTCAAATACCATACCATTATGCTTTCTTGGGAAATTTTGTTCTGCGAAAAACGGATTCCAACTTTCTTTAATCGGCCGTTCTTAACCTTAATGGCGTTGACAGTTGAAGTACCTGAGGGGTGAGTATTGCGATTAAGCATAACACTTTATTACAGCATGACCATGGCTACATTAAGGAATTTTACAAATAGCGAAGTAAATTCAAAAGAAAAAGGTCAGCGAGAAATTTGAAAGAGAACCCGAAGGTATTTTGGTCATACGTCAGAGAAGTTCTGGGAAATTATTCAATTGTTACTTCAGTACAACTTAATGATAAAGGCAAAAGGTTAAACAGCATTGCAGAAAAGGGCTAACTGACTAAATTCCTTCTTTCAAAGCATCTTCACTAATACACTCACCGAATGCCTCCGATAGCATACCAAATCGTGCAGGTCAACCGATGCCCAAAATTGTAATTTCATGTAATGGAGTGCACGTTTGCTGAAGAATATCAAGCCTAATAAATCCTCCGGGTCCAATGAAATAACGGCTCGTATACTTAAGGGTCTAGCTTCGGAATTTGCGCCATGAATAGAAATAATATATAAGAAGTTGTTGGTAGATCAAAAGGTTCCCAGAAATTGGCAAACGGCTAAGGTAACAGCAATATTTAAAAACAGAGACAATGGAGGAACCGAGCAATTACAGAACTACAGGACCCTCACGTCCATTTCGTGTAAGGTCATGGAACATATAATTGCTAATAAAAAGAGACGTTTCAGGCGTGTGATAGTGGAATATCAATATTAATTAAAAATTGGCAATTTTCCACAAAATAGGATTAATTACGACCGGTCTCAATGTAATTACATCAACATCAGGAGAGGATGTAGTTACATTGAAACTTGTCGTAGATAATTTGCATCACCTGATGATGATGTTGCTACATTGAGACCGGTCGTAATAAGTCTATTTTGTGGAAAATTGCCAATTTTTAAATAATATAGTTGCTAGTTCGATCGTGAGACACCTCGATAATCAGGAGTTGTTAATGAAAAATCAGCAAGAATTCCGAAAAGGTAGATACTGCGAGAGACAACTTGCGTTTTTGGTTCATGATATTCTTACTTTGGGAGAGAGCAATGTTACTGTGGACGCGATTTTTCTGGATTTTAAGAAAGCCTGCAACAAAGTACCCCATAATAAATTACTCGTAAAGCTAGAAGGTTATGGCACAGATAAAAATATTCGGCGTTTGATTAGGGACTTTTTCAATATTCTGGGAGAAATAGAAGTCATAGATGGAGTTAGCTCAAATGCAGTAGAAGTTGGAATGGTCTGAGGCGTCACTTTGTGGAAGCGATTCATATCGGAATAGAAATGCTTAGTTCTTCCAAATATATATTTTTTTAATTAAAAATGACCTAGGTTTCGACTTAGAAAGTTATCATCAGGTCCCTGATGATGACTTTGTAAGTCGAAAACTAGGTCGTGTATAATAAAATATATGTGGATTAACTATGTATTTCTTTTCCGATCAGTAAAAGTTACTTCAGGTGTTCCCCAGGGAAGTGTTATCGGACCTCTTATATTCCTAGTAGTTTTATGGGAGGCGGCCGACAGCTATGGTCATTTGCGCCATTTTATGTATAAACTTCCACCAAATTTAAGCCAGAAACCGTCGAATACATACCCTTCCCCTCCCCTAGCTCACTAAAAGGTTGCTGATCCTGCACTTAACTTACCCCCCCTCTCCCTTACTCCCCCTACCTTCCTCCCATCTTGGAACCAGGCTAATATAAGTTGAAAATTTTGTTATGTATTTCACCTGATGATGAGGCGAGATCATGGCCGCGTGGAGTATACAATCTTTGTGTGGAAGTGCAAAGTTTCTTTTTTACCCTCATGTAACTTTTCCATGATCACAATGAGTGAATACTTGTAATTCGCAAAGGGTTTCTGAACGCACCCAAGTGATTGAGTGAATGAGCGAGAACCTGTGTCCATTCGTTTAATTTGCTTTTGTCTGATTGACGGGTCCCTGGCGTAGGAGAAATCCTTGCAAACCCTGAGCGAGTGAGTGAGTGCGATTCACAAAGGTCTAACGCACCCGAGTGATTGAGTGATTGCGATCGTGAACTTGGGCCTCTTTTTTTCTTTTTTGATCTTTATTTCATTTTTTTCATTCCTACGTAAGTACAACGGGATCCCGGAAAAGGAGATATCCATGCAAACCCTGAGTGTGTGGGTTTAAATACGATTAACAAGAGTGACTGTCATCCCTTAACACCCTTTAATGAACTAGTGGTTGTAAGTTTGCTTCCGCTATTCATTAATTTTGTTTTGTATTGTACCAGGCCAGATGATCGCGTATAGAATGACTCGTGGCATCCCTGGAGATATGAGGATTATTTCATCCGCAAAACCTACGGTGCAAGAGGTGGGGTCCTCCGAGGGGATAGCGGGAGGTCACCATTCTGGCCAATACCGAGGGCATCTTGGGCTCAAAGTTTAGCTAAAGAGAAGCGGAGATTGCGAATCTCCGTCGCTAACGGGTTACCTCAGTCGCTGACGTGTCCCTGTTTGTGACTAGCCCCAGAATCATCCCGGGCAAACCAAAGAGCAGATGTTTCCGCAGGATGTGTTCATAGTCCGAATATATCCCTCAGATCCAACCAAATTGGTTCTTGCCACCCTTCCCTGTCCAAGATCAAACACCCCACTCTAATGAACCTATGGGACTACGCGCCAGACGATACAAACAGATACTGGGGACCCTAAGCCGTTATTATGGAGCACGTCCCCCCTTATCCCTGATTAGACGATAAAGACATGATTATAAGCAGCTGTTGAAGAGAGAAGAACAGATAATTGTAAATTATAACAAAAAAACTGACAGTGGAGTGATAAAATTGATTTAAAAAATACGCAAAATAATAATAAATAATAATAGGATGCTCCATCTTGAGAACCATACCCAAAACAATCTCCGGCTGGATGCAGTATTTTAGACAGTCATTTGTTCTGAGAAATTTCTTCCTTCCATGCTCTAGCGCCAATGGGGAGCGGCTAATTTCTGTCTTTAAATCACATTCCTTGGAAGGACGTCTCTTTAGCAGTGATTTTGAAATGTATTACATTGCCCATTATTTAGTAAGGCGAATATGTTTATTGTTATACGACTATCTATGGCAGCGTAAATAGGTCGGGAATCTGCCCTTCCAACGCAGCCGGTCGCCAGTTTGCTCCGAGCAGTCTGAGGGGACAGACCTGACTCCGGGTGAAGTGTGTTTTTTGATTTCGTAATACGGCAAAGACACGGTCAAACTCCGCCATGACAATGCTCCTAGCAAACGTCAATCATCGTTACTAACTTCCTAGCTCCTAGCACCACCCCTGTGGTCCCCCAGCCCCCTTATAGTCCCTACTTGGCTCCAAGCGACACTTTTTAGTTTCCCCGACTGAAGAGAGGGCTGAAAGGAAAGCATTGGCAGATCGTGGAAAACATCAAAAAGCATGTTAAAACGTTCCTGAGCGACATTCCCGTCAAGGAATTTCAGGGTGCCTATCAGGCGTGGCAGGCAGGTCTACTGAAGTGTATTGATGCAGGGGGAGAGTACTTTGAAGAATTAGAAGTTTGTTTCAAGTTCGATCAATAATATCTATTTTTTCAAAAGAAACTGCGGGAGATGCCGCAACAGTAACTATTAACGGAGTCATCCGCATCCGATTTTTAAACTCTGAAATTGTTGCATTGAAATGCACATTAGCGAATGACTCCGTTAAAAGTTACTGTTGCGGCATCTCCCGCAGATTCTTTGGAATTTGTCAAGGTATAAACACCATATGTGTTTAAAAGTTGGCTTTAACCTCGTGGACTGTGGCGCGTCGCGCACGAATACGAATGCCTGTGGCATTGTATGTACGGCATTTCGTCACAACATCTAGTTCGTTTAAAAGCCCCGTTTAAAAGAGTTTAAGAGGACGCCTCGGTAGCTTAAGAGGCTAACGCACTCGACCGGGTATTGAGGGATCTGGGTCCGAATCCCAGTCAAGGCGAATGATTTTTAAACTCTGAAATTGTTGCATTGGAAGATCTATTTCCCCCAGAAGCACATTACCTTTAGTGTGGACCCTCTGTTACCCCAATTGTACTACGGTAGGCAGTATCAGGTCCAAAAATATTAGAGAGATTAATGCGAGGAAAATATTCACCTAAAATGTAATACATGAATAAGAAAACTGAATAAAATTAACCGCCATACACAAAGTTGGTTATTGTTCAACTATAGAAAATCTTCCGCAAGGCGCACACATTTTAAAGTCAAAGCCATGATTACAGGACTTCTGAGAACGCTTCTTAATCCGTCCCTTCTGGGCCAAGTTATTTATTGTTGATGGTTTGTGGTTAAGTTTTCTCGGATTCGATCCAAACTACCCTCAGCATTGTTTGAACAGAATTTTAAAATATGAATTTAACAACTATCCAAGAATTAAATATATCAAATAATATATGTATATACATATATGTACATATATACACACACATATATATATTATATATATATATATATATATATATACACACACACACATATATATATATATATATATATATATATTACCTTGATCAAAAAGTTCCCGGAATAACCACCGTGTGGCGCTCCCATCGTTCCGATTTGAGTTCTGTTTTTTTTGTTAAATTGGTACATCTGTTGTTGATATTCCCTTTAAATCTTAGTGTCATAACTTGACATTTGCAAAAGTTACGTAGCCAAGAGTACATCTATCTCTGTGTGTGTTGGCGATTTTTTACAATTGCAGAAATGGATTTAAATTTGCAACAACGAACCTGTATTAAATTTTGCGTAAAAAACGGATTTAGTGGCGCACGGACGTTGGAAATGTTGGAAAAGTGTTTCGGCAACGATTCTCTAAAAAAAACGGTCGTTTACCAGTGGCACGAGCGGTTCAGAAGTGGTCGTGAGTCAATCGAAGATGATGAACGCAGTGGCAGACCATCGACATCGAAAGTCGGTGACAAAATTGATAAAGTAAAAGAAATGTTGGTCAATAACCGCAAATTAACCATCAGAGAAATAGCGGAGGACTTGAACATTGCCTATGGATCCGCCCAAGACATTGTGGTTAATGATTTGGGTTTCCGTCGTGTAGCATGCCAAAAGACCTCAATTTCATGCAAAAAAGAGACCGTGTTGACGTCGCAAAAGACATGATTTGCGAGGCTGAATCCGATCCCACATTCATCAAAAGGATCATTACTGGAGACGAGACGTGGGTTTATGAGTACGACACGCAATCCAGACATCAGGCAAGTGAATGGCGTTCACCAAATGAGCCGAGACCAAAAAAACCACGTCGTTTTCAGTCAAAAAAGAAGGCAATGCTGACGGTTTTCATGGATTACAACGGTGTAGTGCATCATGAATTTTTGCCAGACAGTAAACAAAGAGTATTATTTGGGCGTTATGAGACGTTTGCGTGAAGCAATTCGCCGAAAGAGACCAGAAATGTGGGCAGAAAACTCGTGGATTTTGCACCATGATAACGCACCGTCGCACAGTGCTATCTTTATTCGTAATTTTTTGACGAAAAATGCAACAAATACCATCCAACAGCCACCGAATTCACCTGATTTGGCTCCCTGTGACTTCTTTCTGTTCAATCGAGTTAAAAAACCATTACGGGGAACGCGTTTTAGCAGCCGAGAGGAAGTAATGGAAAAATCGCAGGAAGCACTGATGGACATACCGAAAACCGAATATAAAAAATGTTTCGAGGATTGGATCAAGCGCTGGCATAAGTGTGTTGCAGTCGATGGGGATTACTTTGAAGGGGACAATATAGATTTAGATGAATAAACTTGTATTTTTAATTTTCTGAATAAATTCCGGGAAATTTTTGATCAAGGTAGTATATATGTATACATAGTGCGTGGAGGTCTAGTTTGTTGGTTTGTTGGAGATCGTGACAAGGGGGAAACGTAAGGTAAACAATGAAAGGGTTAGGAAAGGATAAGAATGTTGACGGAATGTTTAGAGAAAGGAAGCATGCGAAATTGTGGAAGAATTTACAGTGGCATGGGAAGTCAATTTGTGTATTCTGTGACGAGGCTAACAGATGTCAAGATGCTCATTTTTACTCCATTGATAAACATACCTAAAAAGATTTAATCTTAATAATTTTCTTTTTATTTCCTTACAGTGATTTGGAAGGTACGTGAATGGTTGCTCCACCACATACCTTGCGATATAGAGTAGTTGGTTTTTAGTGCAAATGGGTGACCTTAGTTTCTCATCGTAGAGAGAGAGAGATATATAAAGAAGTTGAGATATTCTGGTCCGCCAGTCTGAGTTCTCTTCGATTGATCGAAAAGTCTCTTCCACTCTGAAGTATTATCCTTTTCAATTTTTTATATATTTTTTCCTCTCTCCCAGCCTTGATATTTTTTTTTTATTTTTGCCCATTCTATTCGAGTCCTCCAACTCCTCCTCTTACTTGCTCCCCATAACGACGCTTATACATACACCCCTTATCCTATCTCCATCCCTACCCTTCTTATTATTTTCAAACCAAAACCTACCCTCATTCACATATTTCTTCCTCCCGAATCTTACTCTGTGCAACTTTAGTCCGATAAATGGTTACCCTGATTATTTTTCCCGGAAAATTTCCTTGCAAATAATGATTATTTTATATTTATTTCAATGCCGAATTCATTGTGAATTTTTGGAGCGAGTTTCATTGATTTAACTCGTGCGTCATCAACAGCCGGTGCAATTTCGAATAATGGTCACTCCGTGAATGCCAAATTTATATTTATATGTAAAAATCAATAATGAAGGTGAAATCTTTTTATGTCTATCATATTATACCATACAGTTGGGGTACAGGGTACTTTGTTGAGGTACATACCTCAACAATAAAGTGCTTCCCTTCCTTATGTATGACCAAAATCGTTACTAGGCGGAACATTAAATCATTCTTAAGTACGTAAAATATATTTTTGTTTGACCATCATAATTTTTTATTTAATTCAGAGAACAAAAAATACGTGTATTTTCACTACGGTAGAGGAAAAAAATTAAAGTTTCTTTCATATGATAAAACTTTTGTCAGTATGATATGAATGTAATATGAGAATAAGATATTTCTGACTAATTAATACTTGCATTTCAATAGTATTTTCGACTTTATCAATATCTGGGAATACAATTCATTTTTTTGTTAACTTTTTGAAATGCAGTGATCACTTGAATGTTTGTTTATTCCATGGTAAAAAAGCACCGCCTATTCTTTCGCGTGTTGTGCTTGCAATCATGGCAACGATTTTGTGGAATATAATTCTCTTTTCATTTATTTGGTCATGTAAAAGTTACCATTATTATTACGATAGATTCAGATTCAGGTTTTTTTAATTTTTATCAAACAGTTTACAGTTTTATATAGACAATTACTCAATCAAACGCCTTTTCAATATCTACAAAATAGGCAAATATATTCTGATTGTATTCTATTTTCCTCTCGATAAGTGTTATCAAAACTACAATAGCATCACGCGTGCCTCTCCCCTTCCTCAACCCAAACTGATCATCCCCTAAGTAATCATTAGCTCTACACACCAGCCATTTTTTGATCATCCTGAGAATCACTTTAGCTACTTGTGATATCAAACTTAGTCCTAACCTTTTAAGGATTCAGGAAAGGCAGACATAGATGGATAGATAGATACATAGGGGTTTTTATTTGGGCGAAATTGAGACCAAATGGTCCCTTCTTCCATTTAACCCATCGTCGTATACATATTATATTAGGCATTAAACTTATAGTTACATTCATATGTACACATAAAAGCATATAGACAGACATCAATTCATTTAGCACAGATTTGCACATCGAAAAGAAAAAAGTATACACACGTGTATATATATATATATATATATATATATATATACACACACCCACACATACATATATGTATGCACAAACATACATGCATATACATATTTACACACATATACATATATTTATATATATATATATATATATATATATATATATATGTATGTATATATATATATATATATATGTACATATACATGCATACAAACATATACACATGCACACACATACATACACATACACACACATACATACATATATGCATGCACATACCTACACATAGGAGGCAAGAAATAAAGATGCAGAGTATATTATTTGGAAATGAAATTTTGAAGACTGTGATAAGAGGGGAGAGGGGAGAGCACATGGCAAACAAGGAAAAGACGAGTAGGATAGGGATGTTGGACGGACGGAAGGGCGGAAGGAAGAATTTTGGAATTGAAGACAAACTTCTTGCAGATGAGGATGCTGAGTTGGGTTTTGTTAGGAGGGTCATAGAAATAGTAAATCCGCACCGTTTGATAGATTATGCCCATTCTAAACCTACGATAACCAATGTATCACGCATGACAATGCAAGATATTTTGTTTTTAACCCCTACCTATTAGTGTCAGTTCTTTTATTGCTGACCAGTTACCTTCTGGTTTTGAGGTCTTCATAATTTTTTTTACGACAACTTGCGCAAAAAAGGTTGTTGAAACTTACTCTTGCGTTAGTGGTGAGGATGGAAAATAATTTAATCCTATTTTCGTGCGCAAAAGGATTCAGTCGAAAACGATTCTCACTCCAGAAACAGCTAAGCGCCATAGTAGCTGTACGTGTGGCCATCTATACCTTGTATTGACAACTATTGCCTAAGCATTGTAATCTCAAACACAACTCCCTGAATTAAGAAAAATACTGCGATTCCTTGGAACTTTAAGTCACTTCGTACATCGGAGGAACAATAGGAGTGAAATGAAACATGATGCTAACCAAAGGTCAACCGCGATCCCTGATTAAAGTGATGTTGTAAGTTAGGTCTATCGGCCTGCACAAGGAAGTTAGCGATGGAAAGAAAAGAGTGGAAGACCAGAGACTACCAATATTTGGATTTAAATACTCAAGATGATGCGCAAAAAGCATTCTATTAATAATATCCGCCATCCTCCAATCGGATGCCACGTATCCTTCGCCAGCTCGCAGATTTCATTATCTCCTCTGCCCCATCGGGCTTATCTTCCTTTCCCAATCGCCTTATTTTTAGCTTCCCTTTCCCTTTGTCATGTGTTCCAAATCTCTTCCAACTGCTCCATTTGCAAAAACATCCCCTCCGTTTGTTTTCCATCCTGGTCCTTTGTCCCCTTCTCGAACACCTCTTAAAGATCGCCGATTAGCAACTTTTTCGACCGTTCTAAGAACCTGCTAGTCTTTTCTTTGCCTACGAATTCTTTTGAATAAAACACCTTCAAGACCCTCAAAAGTATACATATTGGAAAGTGTAGAGTTTCTATTTATTCATACCCTCCAAGCCACCGCCAGGGTGTGTGGCAGGGATTGAACACACACCTGAATAATTTTACCCGTACATGGCCCTACCTCTCTCGAACAATGCTATTATGATCCCCTATCGTTCGTGGAAAAATGACTGAATCTGTTCTACACTTAATCTCTCTAATTTCATTAGCATGATCTCTCTTACCGCAGTAAGATGGGGGTATAAATACATTTTCAACATCACTGCTAAAGAGACGCCCTTCCAATTTATGTAAGAGACTTAATCTGTAATTTGACCTTCGCTCCATTGAGTGATTCCCAGCCTAGCGGCTCTAATATTTTTCATACGATGGTAAGTTCATCACAACAAAGTTTTACAAATCTAGCTCCCCTACGCTGCACGCGATCCAATCCGGCAATTAATCCAACTTCGTGAGGATCCCATATACTTGAAGCATAATTTAAATGAAGTCTGACCAGCGAAAGATAACATTTTTCTTTGACCTTTTCGTCACACTTACCAAGTACTTTTCTAATAAATCCTATTTTTTTAGCTTGTCCACACATTCCCCGCATGTGTTTCACACAGGAGAGATCGTGAGTGAGGGTAACGCCTAGGTATTTAATCGAGTCTACACATTCCATTTCGGTGTTCCAAAACACAGCCGTTAGTAGCCGTGCAGTAGCCGTTCGGGAGGGAATTGCTCATTTTCCAAAAATATACGACTACGCACTTAGTACTAAAGTTTAGTTGTAATGGCCAAGTGTCGCATAGCCGCACAGTATTGATTGTGCAGGCATGGCAGGTGATCTAACACCCCCCGCCACACGCCCTCGCGTCGGCTTCCGGGGCATTATGTAGATGTAGATATATAATAGTCTTCTTAATTTATGATTATGTAATTAAAATTTAACACTTTTATCATAGCCCTAGTGTGCCATTTTTCGCTAAAATATTTGTCCATATTTATTTAATTGCAGGGCACAGGAAGCACAGCAGCTTGATATCCCAGTACGTGGGGCGTACATCTTCTTCTAACTGCACGATTTCTTGTTCAAATATGAACGATTCAGCTGGACCAACTATGCCAAACTTTTTGAAAATTACACTCCCCATTCTTGCCATGGGTGTTGAGAAATTCTCTGCAAAATATTCACAGCGGCATCAACAGATTGGTGTCACACTTTGTTTTTTAAGTCGCCAAAAGAAACACGATCCCCTTAGCAATTTTCTCAGGAGTCGAAGAAACATAATTTGACCATTAACTGTAGAATTTCACCATGATGAAGTCATCATAAATAGTGTGCATATAACCTTTTTGGGCACTCCAAAAATATTAAACATTATTATGGACGTATGATGATGTTTAATAAATTTACCCTCAGCGTCTGGGGAATAATTAGTTCTTCCTAAATGCATGCTCTTTCACTAACCTCGTGTGTTATGTTATCATGACCCAATCTTTCCGAATGAACTTATTAGTGTTCTGTTCATCCTCTTTTTAAGTCTCCCTTTCAATCCCTCGTCCCTCTCCGCGGGGGGAACTGCCTGCGCTACCTGCAATGCTGGGTCGCATTCCCTGCCTTTTACAGTCTCCTCGGGGGGTTGAGTGTTTTGTGCGGCATGTTCATGTGGTAGTGGTGTTTCGCATTCTTGCTTGTTGTGTCCTGGCTTTCGTGCTGCATCCTTGGGTGCAGTTGTTTGTTGGCTTCTGGTACATGTGTTTGCATGAGTGTTGGATGAAGGAATTTTCGCATGAGTGTGTGCGCAGCTGTGGGTGTAATTTTCCACGTTGTTGTTTTGCATGTGGTATTGTTCCTTTTTACGGTTGGTGACCTAACACCCCCCGCCTCACGCCCTTGTGGTGGCTTGTGGGGTATTATGTAGATGTAGGTGCATGAGCACCTCCAAGCGGTAATTCGTTTCCTCATTCAATAAACTCCTTTTTTCAGGTTTTTTACCCTGTCCTTCCTCCTTCAAAGCTGGTTTCCTCTCCTACCCTCTTCCCCACTCGCATAACGACCTTCAACATCCAGCAGTATCAATTATCTCTCTTATTATCTTCTCCTCCTTCCCGGAATTAGACAGAAAGGTTTTCTCTCCTACGCCATTATCAGGGAAACGTTCTACTTTTTCCTTCGCCTATTAATTGTATTGTGAAATTTGAAATCGTAAACAATGACAAGTATCCATAGCAAACGGGGAGTTTCCATTACAAACGGGATGGCCTCAGTAATGCGTTTTGGCGGTGAATCTTGCCCGGTTTTTTATGCATAGATTAAGATCACGTCTTTTATTACAATCGTAAATTATCAAAGTGAATCGAAGCTTTTCTTGCTCCATCGTAAACTAATGAAGATTAATATTTAACGAGGAGGAAAGTATTTTCTACACTTAATGTACTTCATATATATTCATTCTTCAGTCATTGAAAACTTGAGCATTGGCGTTTGGATATTCCTTGTTCTATGATAACTTATAGTTTTCGCTTTTTTCTCCCATTCTAAAGTTATATAAATACCAAGGAGCTTTATCACATAGATTTATAATATTGCTTAAGATTTTTAAAGAATGGCAATACAAATTAAGTAGATGTGGTTTAACAAAAGTTAGCAACGGAACGTAAAATTATATAAAACCATATGTTACGATAATACTTGATACTTCATGATATGCCGTGGCATGAAATGATATGATATCATATCTCGTGTTATTGCAGTATATGATATAAAATAATTTTGGTATGGTGTGCTCTGATATGATTTCATGTGATATGATAATATAAATAATATCTTATATCATTATTATTCCTCCGTGGAAGGTAGGTTTGTGTAGGCACAAATATGGCGCCCCTCCATTTCTTAGCCTCTTCCAATAAGACACAACCTGTTCTTAGTATCTTTTATCAGGTTACCTGTCATCAATTCCCTCGTCATTGTGAAATCTTCTTTGCCTAACGCAATAGTCTTCCTTTGATAATACTTGTGATTTTACTGACTATATTGGTCCAAAACACTTATCAAGGCACGTAAACTGTTTTACCTTCTATGTAGTTTTTGTCCACCTATTTCAAGGTTTAAACTTATTCTTCCTCTTTCTCGATAAAACATAGCATTACATATTTACTTAAAACCTTTATTACTTAAACCGTAAACGTAGTAATAAACCCGAAGGTCAGCTTAATAGGTAATGCTATGGTTCACCAAATACTATGCCCGAAGGCGTGTGAAATTCACACATCAGGGTATAGGGACCAGCCAGATCCTTTCCCTGTCCCGTACACGCGTTCCCAAGAAGGTAACACCTGGAAGGATGGACCTGGGGGTGCCCAGAGAGTCCCTGGAATCAAACCCAAGCCCTTTGGTCAATATTCCAACGCTCTACCCCCTAATTATAAATGATATGAAAATTATAATTAGAAATAATGAAATAATGAAATGGCATATGAAAATATGATATGGTATATGAAAATGGTATATGAAATGGTATATAATGAAAAACGGTAATTAGAAATAATATAATAAATATATTCCTCTTTGTATGCCTTGTTCCAGGTATTCTTCTAGATTTTAAGAAAGACTTCGAAAAAGTACCTCATAGTGAACTACTCGTAAAGCTAGAAGCATATGGCATAGATGAAAATATCGGGGGTTAAATGAAAGACTTTTTGTGTGGTCGGGTCCAAAGAGTAGTGATAGATGGAGTTAGCTCAAATGCAGTAGAAGTTACTTGAGGTGTTCCCCAGGGAAGTGTTATCGGACCTCTTTTATTCCTACTTTATGGCAACGACATTGGGTCCGTAGTAACTAGTAAGACACGTTTATTTGCCGTTAATGCAGTGGTTTACCGTGGTATCCGTGATCCTGAGGACATAACAGCTTTGTCATATTACCTAAATGCCCGAATGCTGTTGCGACACTTGGCAATTAGAATTAAACTTTCTTAGAATGGGTATTATGTAGATGTTATGTAGATGTAGAAACTTAAAAAAAGTGCGCAGTCATAATTTTTTTGAAAAAGAGGAATTACCTCCCGAACGCCTACTGCATTGGGAATGTGGAAGTGGAAAATAATTGGAAATGGAATGTGTAGACTCGACTAAATACTTAGGCCTCCCTCACGATCTCACCTGGATGAAACACACACGGAGAATATGTGGAAAAACTTACATTAAATTAAGATTTATTAGAAGAGTACTAGGTAAATATGATGAAAATGTCAAATGGTAATGTTATCTTTCGCTGGTTAGGTCTCATTTAGAATATGGTGCAAGTATGTGGGATCCTCGCGAAGTTGGATTAATTGCCGAATTGGATCGTGTGCAGGGTCGAGGAGTTAGATTTGTAAAACTTTGTTATGATAAATTTAGCAGCGTATCCAAAATATTAGAGCAGCTAGGCTGGGAATCACTCAATGGAGCGAAGTTTAAATTACAGATTGATGCTCTTGCATAAATTGAAAGGACGTCTCTTTAGCAGTCATGTTGAAAAGGTATTATTAACCCCATCGTACTACGGTAGGAGGGATTATGTCAATAAAATTAGAGATATCATTGTAACAAGGATAGATTAAATCATAGCTCCACATAAATAAACCCGTGAAAATACGAATGCGTAATTCCGCACGGCATTGACCACAGCACTCCTCGCTTTCACTGGGCACATTAAAAACATTCAGCGCAACGCTAGGATGTCGCTTGTTCGAACGTCGTGACTTGGATGTAAACACCCAAACATATGACGCACATCGAAGGATTACCCTGGAATCGCGTTTATTGATATGGTGCCAATTAATGCCCACGACATCCGTGCCAGTCACCGAATACGAGAATAGAATCCTTGGGAGATCAGAGCGCTCAAATCCGCCCCTGGCTACGTGCAGGTCGCTTTCCAGAAATCCTCGTCCGCGCGTCACGTTCCTCCGATGGCGCGATTTCTGTCGAAACAAGTTAGCAACGACGGGCGTCGACCAGTTCATCATCCCTGAAGCCATTCGCCTCGAGCGTGATGAATGCACATCCGCCACCCCGAGCTCCGTGTGCTGGGACACACACAACCCTCAGCATTCCGGATGTGACAGGGGTGGGTGTAATGAGATGGAAGAGAACCCTTGGATATTACACGAAAAAGGGTTGTAGGGGAAGGACGGAGATGGAGATGGTTTTCCGGGATGAATTGTGTTCTTTACTTTTGAAACTATTTAGAAAAACGAAGAAACATTACACTTTCAGAAAGGTCTTGGAAACCTCTTGACTTTTCTTGCGACACACAGGGAATTATAAAGGCACCAATTGGATTGATTTTTCCGAACACCAAGATTAAATAAGAAAGATAGACACCGACATAGGCACATTAAAAATCCAAGCGCCCAAATATAAATATAATTATAAATATATATATATACATATTTCATTCAAACACGAAATCCCGCCAAACGGCGAACAATACTCATTTACATAGAGATAGATATAAGGAAAAGGGATTGGAACACATATAAAGGACGAACACAGGAGAGGTGGCGACGGCGGAATCAGGCAGATCACAAGTGTAAAAATATTTCATAGACCGGGACTTGAACTCCGGATCTCTCCACTTTCCGGGCGGAGGCTCTTAACCACTTGAGCTATCCAGAAATGAGATCTGCGATGTTTTATGCAACCAAGTGCGCCGATTATTACACGCGTGATCTGCCTGATTCCCCTTCCCCCAAATTCCTTGGTTCGTCTTTTACGTGTTCTATCCCTTTTCCTTATATATATATATATATATATATATATATATATATATATATATATATATATATATATATATATATATATATATATGCTTTCGTAGACGTAAGACGGAAGTGCCGGATAGTACAATACACAGTAACACACAATATAGAAACACAAAAAAAGAAGAACACTCACAAGTTATTTCTTGATATTTCGACGGAAACACTCCGTCTTCATCCGAAGATATAGAAGTAATGAATGAATTATTTTTTTGTGTTTCTATATTGTGTGTTAGTATATATATATATATATATATATATATATATATATATATATATATATGTGTGTGTACATATATCTATATATAGATATATAGAAATGCACACACACAGCCATCTTTGTTCATGCATACGTACAAATTTTCTCTTATTCAAACCTTTCGTATGCATAAATGCCTATATCCATCATGCAGTAATGTTTGTGTATGACAAATTCATCAAATTATGCTATTCAAGATGATTTAATTTCTCCGGGTCTTGGCTTTAATTTCGCTTCCAGTGCGCGAGGGAAGCAGAAAGCTTGTTATTCAGAAAAAAAAGTAAGAGAAAGCAGACAGACCACGCTGAAATCTTCTACTTAAAGTAGAAACTCGAATCATCTGCTACTTCTACCGTTCCGTCAACTCCCTGGAAATCAACACTTTTTCGCGTGAATACAAGTTGGCCAGAGTTATGAATTTATTCAGTCGATACAAACCCAAAAAATCCATGAAACTTTCAAACGGTGTGAATGAATTCGATCCAGCTTTCAAAAGTATCATATGGAAACAGAAGAATCTTTAACGAGGGGAATTCGCGAAACACGGTCTTTTTGATTCGCGAATAATCCAATTTTTTTAGATCGTGCTCTTATTCTTTCAAGGTTCAGGGACTCGCTTTCTCGTCTCGCTGATTCCTCCTGTAAGTAAGAGGGCAAGAGTCGAGAGAGTTGAAGGCGGTCGAAGGAGAGGAGAGATGCAGACGGATGCAGGAGGGAGACGGGGGAAGGGGGGGGGAGGAGACGAGACGACCCCTTCAGGGACTTTCACTCTCCCAGCACCAGCCAACCAGCAGCACCCCTCTTTTCCTTCCCAGGGTCATCTTCTTATCCCCTTCACTTTCTCCCGCCACCCTTGAAAGCACACTTACCTCATCCCCCCTTCCCGCCCCTGCCCTCCCTTAAACCCTCCACACGCACGGGGGTGCGAACACCCGCTCCCGTCTGTCTCCACCCACCCCATTTCTCACTCCTTTCACGCCCCCTTTTACCCTGAACGCAGGTCTCCCCACCTCCCTTGCATATGCATGCATTTATGCATACATCCACATACGTGCGTGTGTGTGTGGTCATATATATATAAGTTAGCACTAGTGGACAAAAACAAGATCACAGAAACACACCAAAAAGAAAAGAAACACTAGTTTCTTTTTTGTGTGTTTCTGTGTTTTTGTTTTTGTCGACTAGTGCTAACGACATATACATTATTATTAACATTCGTGAGACAGAAGTGTTTGTGTGTATATGTATATGAAAATATATATATATGTATATAGATGATTTCGTCGACGAAACGCGGAAGTGTTGAATGATACATTGGACAGCAACAAACAATATAGACACATAAAAAGATCACTCACACGTTATTTCTTGATCATTTCGACGGAATTCTGCTCCGTCTTCATTGGAAGATATAGAAGTATATATATATATATATATATATATATATATATATATATATATATATATATATATATATATATTTATTTATTTATATTAATATTTATATTTATATATATATATTAATATATATATACACACACATATATATGCACACACTAACACGACCTATGTACACACGCACACACGTTCATTGTGTGTGTGTGTGTGTGTATATATATATATATATATATATATATATATATATATATATATATATATATTAATATATATATATATACACACACATATATATGCACACACTAACACAGACGTATGTACACACGCACACACGTTCATTGTGTGTGTGTGTGTGTATATATATATATACACACAATATATACATGTGTGTATATAAAATATTTTTTATATATGTACGCATGTACATCCCACGCTCAGGACCAACCCCGTTCCCTCTCTTAAAGTAGTGACTCTTTTAGTCCTATCCAGAAAGGGTCGTGTCGCAGACACGGCGCCTCTCGACTTGGCGCCTCCATAAGGGAAGAGGTCCAGCGGGGCGCCGTCGACGCTTCCTTCACTTTCTCCCCCACCGCTATTCCTTTTAACCCTCTTCCGTTCCGCTACCGGCCCTTACCGAGGGATTTTCATTTGCGACCCGACCGACCGACTACGCGCGTTGATGAGGGGTGATGAGGTCTGGGCTGTGCAGTGTTGGGGGGGCCGAATATTATGGGAAATGGAACGAACGTATGTCTATTCTTGGGAGTTTGGTGGAAGGGATGGCTGAGGGTGTGGGAAAAGGGGTTGAGAGAAAGGTGGGTAGAACGCCCAGCCGACCGACGGAGAGTATCCATACTTACCAGGGATGAAAATATATCGTGGTCCGAGGGAATAGAAAGGGATTAAGGATTCAGATGAGGAAATTCTGGGGGAGGGTAAACTAGAGAGAGGGCATTCAAGAAAGTAAGGGTTACCAACAGCGGAATATTACTTTCGTGCAACCAGATGGGACCAACTGATATGGATGGGGAGAATACGATTAAATATGTCTGGGGTAACTAAGTCAGAATGTTTTCCATTTTGAAGCAAAAAGACTAGTTTATGTTTTTCGCAGTTAATTAATCTGACCACTACACGACCTAAGTTTTGATAAAAAAGATTAGCATTACGAGTCGCTTCAATCATTTAAGAATAAAAAAATTAACGGCAATATTTCCATAACATCCTCACCTATCACCCTCTCGTTCTAGTGAGAGTCCATGATGAATAGGGAGAACGCGGAATAAATTCTTGTTCAAGCAAACTTTCAATTTGGCAAAACTTTAATAGCATTCGTGTTTGGCCTTTTACACTTCTTCTTTTATAGAGATATGGTAGGAGAGTTCATGTCAATAAAATTAGAAAGATTAATAGTTAAACAGATGAATTTAAGATGTTATTTTTTCCACGATCTATCAGCGATCAGAATAACATTGTTTAGTCGTGGTAGGGATCATATTTGGTTCAAAATTAGTCTGGTGTGTATTCATCCCCTGCCACACATACCTTAGCGGTGACTCTTAGGGTACTAAAATTACTAAATTACTAAAATAACCGGACTACGTCAACCTTTAAACAGCCTTCCCTTAACCCTCAACCACTCCATATGGTGGTTGAACCCCCTGCCACACACCTATTAGGTGGATCGCGCGATATTTGTGTACATGGAGAATGTAAACTTTGAATAGCAACTGGAAATATCACAGTGTTCAAAGCCATAGACGGTTGAGTAAAACTCTCCCAGTGCCCATGACCTCTGCGTTATCAGGCTATGAAGTTACACGGAGCAAATTCGTAAGACAATTTCTTAAATCCAATCCATTTGAGGACCCCATGTCACATGCAAAAGTGAAATCCGAGTCTCTCAAACTTTTAGACTGATACACTACACATCGGCCAAGCGTTGCTGGAATATAAACATGGAATAAGCTGACGTGTGTGTTCTGTTTCTACTGGAATAAGAAATAACGTGCGACTGTTCTGTTTCTGTTCTTATATTGTTTGCTGCTGTCCAAGTTTCGTCGAAGGCACACTTTTGTATTACATCGACGTAGTATTACATTTTATATATTATACATTGTATAAATATAATGTCCCTCCCCGGACTACAACCTTGACGTGGTGGAAGGGCTTGTGCGTTCCGATGACCCCTAGAGCTGTGCTGGCGGGAGTAATAATTTTTGCTCCTGGTAGGGTCACCCATGCCAGATAGGTCGAAGGTTAGGAGCCAGACGAAAGGTAGTCCACGCAGCGTCTGTTCCTCAGTGAGGCGGCTGCAATGGCGTCTGACGCTAGTGGGGCGGCCAATAAGTGATGGTGTCACGTTAAAAACACCATTGAGGAAGGCAACGGGAAACCACCTCAATTATCATTCCCTAGAAAAATATGATGGACAATAGAGATATTTTGAGTCCTGGCAACCACGGGGCTCGGCCCAATCGGCCGTGTGTCGTGCCCGGCAGCGGGGGAGGCAAAGCTTCCGCGGTCGTTATCCCACGAAACCCTTGCAAGGGAAAACCAGCAGCAGCAGGACAGAAGACACAGGAGAAAAGACCAAATAAGTTAGAATAGGAACGTGGAATGTTAGGACAATGATGAGGACAGGGAAATTGGAGAATGTTAAGCGAGAGATGCAAAGGGGAAATATAGATATTTTAGGTCTATGCGAGGTGAGATGGAAAGATAGCGGGGATTACTGGAGCGGTAAGTATAGAATAATATACAGCGGTGGGGACAAGAGCCAACGAGGGGTTGTCATAGTATTAAATGAAGAGGTAGGAAGAAGCGTAGTCAACATAGAGCAGGTAACGGATAGAATACCACTAATAGAGATAAAAGCAGAACCGACGAACTTAGTTATTATTCAGTTATACATGCCACCGAGCAACCATAAGGAAGAAGAGGTCGATAGGATACTTGGTTTAGACACCACAAAAGACGCAGGCATACATGGAAAATGCCAGGTGACTCAGGAGGATATCAGCTAGATTATATCCTGGTTAGACACAGGTTTAGGAACAGTGTGATAAATTCGCACAGCTTCCCGGGAGCGGATGCGGACTCTGACCACAATTTAGTTTTTATGAAATGAAGCGTCCGTTTCAAAAAGATAAGGCAGGGGCAGCGAGTTAGAAAATGGAATGTAGAAGCATCAAATGGGTTGAAAAGGAAGGAATACAAACAGGCGGTAGAGAAAATCATGGAGGATGGCAAATGGCTTAGTACTATCGAAGAAAAATGGGAAATGATCAAGAAAGGGTTGTCTAAAGCCGCAAAAGACACTATTGGAACCGTTAACACTAAAAGGACTAGGAAACCATGGATCACGGATGAGATGATTACAAAGATGGAGGAGCGGCGAAAACGGAAAAATATAAATACAGAATTAGGCAAAATGAAGTACAAAGAATTGAACAATAAATTAAGGCGGGCAACAAATAAAGCAAAAGAAGCATGGTGGAAGACGCAGTGCGAGGATATGGAAAGTCTGCAGAGGAAGGGTGAAATCGGTGCGCTGTACAGTAAAGTTAAATCGTTATCGGGAAGTAAGAAAGGAAGAGCTATGCTAACAGTTAGAGATAAGGCGGGTAAGGTAATAGTTGACGCAGGAAAGATCCAAGAGAGATGGAAGGAGTATATAGAAGAACTGTATAGTAAAGAACTCAGACCAACAAAGTTAGACATTGAAAAAGAAAATGACGTAGAGGAAGACAGCTTAGGTCCAGGCATAGTAGACAATGAGATAGAAAGGGCATTAAGGGTGATGAAACTAAATAAGGCCGTGGGGGTAGATAACATACCCGTGGAACTCTTAAAATGCTTGGGAAAATGTGGGAGGAAGAGGCTATATGGGCTGATCCGTAGTATTTATGAGGAGGGAATCTGGCTGGAAGACTTGGTGAGATCAGTTTTAGTTCCTATTCCGAAAAAGGTAAAGGCCACGTCATTTGAGGACTATAGGACAATTAGTTTGATATCCCACGCAGCTAAAGTTGTTCTAAGGATCATAAACAAAAGGATAGAGAGTAGGGCAAATGATTACTCAGGGGATGATCAGTTTGGGTTTAGGAAGGGGAGAGGTACGCGTGATGCCATTGCAGTAATGAGATTATTAATCGAGAGAAATATAGAACACAACCAGGAGGTATTTGCCTGTTTCGTAGATTTCGAAAAAGCGTTTGATAGAGTGAATTGGGAAAAACTAATGATTATATTGCAGAAAATAGGAATATATTGGAGGGAAAGGAGGCTAATCCGCAGCCTGTACATGTCTCAGACTGCTCAGGTGCGGGTGGGAAACGGGGAGTCTGGATGGGCAGTGCTAGGAAGGGGTGTAAGGCAGGGTTGCCCATTATCACCGTTGCTGTTCAACCTGTATGCAGAGGAAATGATTAAAGAGGCATGGGAAGAACTGGAGGTAGGAATGAAAGTGGGCGGGGAATTCGTAAAATCAGTTAGGTTTGCTGAAGACCAAGCTTTAGTTTGTCAGTCAGCCAAGCATTGCTGAGTGAATTGGAAATTCAGTGCGACAGGTATGGGATGAGAATCAATATTAATAAAACAAAAGTTATGCGATTTTCTAGAAAGAAAAAGGCCAAGCTTAACATTAAAATAGGAGGGCAAAAACTACAGCAGGTAGATCAGTTTACGTATCTCGGTAGTGTCTTGGACCAACACGGTCAAAGTAGTAGGGGCGTAAGGAGAAGAATTGCGCTAGGCAAAGAGGCTTTCACAAGGAGGAGGGAGTTGATGACAGGGACGTTGAGTAAGGATGTTAAGAAAAGACTCGTAAAAACTTTGATATGGAGCGTAGCTATGTACGGTGCGGAAACGTGGTCATTGAATCAGGAGGATAGACGTAGATTGAAGGCTTTTGAAATGTGGGTGTGGAGAAGAATGGAAAAGGTGAAATGTACAGAGAAGAAAACAAATGAGGAAGTACTTGGTATGGTGGGCGAAGAGAGGGGTTTGTTGGGAGAAATCCTATGGAGGCAGGAAAAGTGGATGAAGGGGGTGTTGACCGGCAGTGGGATGTTGAAGACTGTGATAGAGGGTAGAATGTTGGGCAAAAGAGGAAAGGGAAGGAACAGGATAGGGATGTTGGATGGGATGAAGGGAGGAAGAAAGTACTCAGAGATGGAGAGGGACCTGATATAGAGTAGGATGATGGATTTTGTGTTTTGTTAGGAGTAATAAAATATTTGTTTGGTAGTTTTTTCCATCGAAAAAACCTACCTTAACCGGTTGATTACCTTAAAAAAAAAATATATATATATATATATATTTTTTATGTATAAAAACATATATTTTGTCTTTCGAGGTCAAAGAAAAGGGATAGGAACACACATAAAAGACGAAAACAGGAGAGGTGGGGAAGGAGAAATCGAGCAGATCACAAGTGTGAAAATATTTCCTTGACCGGGATTTGAACCACGGATTTTTATCTATGTATTTTTATACATGTACTAAAATGCATTTCTCTCCTCCATGTTAACGACCCATTCCAAACGAGATTATCAAAACGATCTTGAGTCTGCTGAACAATTGACATATTAATGTCATGTCGACTTTTTCGCAGACCATCGTAAAAATCCACATGCAAGTAAACCGCAAGTCTCCAATTATATGCTGATATCCATTCTATATCTGATACATTCCCATCCAATTTATCTTCATTCTTAAATATAAACGATATGATTATGGCCTTCGACGAGGAGCAATAAAATATAATGGGGTGATAATATTCAGGATTAATGAAATCAGAGCCACAGAAAATAGTATGGAGAGAGCTTATTTTTATTCCCACTCTTATTATGAGAATCATTAAAATGTTATATCGGTACCCTCTACGTGAGCATCGACTTTCTCGAGGACAGTCATCATTAGGGATTGTGGCGCCCTCATTCGATGTTACGGCCAAAATGTACGACGCCACGCCGAATGAACATGGGATTCCGAATATTGCTAAATGGTGAAAACGCAATCTCCCGCTAACCCCTTTCCAACCATATATCTTATCTCCATGGCTCTCTGTAAACAAAGATCCCGAAACTCACTGTTGCCTCCCCTTAATCTAAGGACGCTGAATCCATATGTTTTGCAGTCTGCTATGCGAAGATGACTGACGGCTTGGGAGAGGAGGGAGTAAGACTGCGGGACACGGTAAACGGAAAGAATACTTTGATCAAATAAGGAGAGAGATTGTGTATTCAAGGATACCAAAGAGTAAGGATAGAAAAGATAAGATAAGGAGTTTCTAAGCATCGCCACAGCTTGGCTTAGAGCCGGGGGTTGTTGAGTCCAATCGGCAACGGTATTCTACGAGCTTACGACACGGCATCTATATTAAATTGAGAAGAAGATTACTAGTACAGCTGAAATGCGGTACAAATGCAGTTTTGCACTGTTATACCTACTGGATATAAAAACCTGCCAATAAGTTTGGGTCGTTTTAATATTTATTTCGATTTAGCAATCGCTGAGGTTTAATAAAGTATCAATGCATTTTCGAGTTACTTATATGTCATCTGCAACTCATAAGATTTCCATTTCAAGACGTTGGCAGGGATCATTAGAAATACACAAACTTAGGAATTTGCTATAAAATGATTTATCACGTCGATATCGCTAATGTCAGTCAAGCGAATTATCGAGGTTTGATTAATAATCTTCGATACAATAAGACTAATGGTCTGTTTCGCTACGAGGGTAGGCTGAAAACTAATGCACACATGCTTGTAGACCACAAACAAAATAACCTTTAGAAGCACTCCTTCTGGCATCAGGAAGTAACATTTCTCCTCAACATGCATGCAAGAGTTTACGGTCGTTTCATTCATCCAGTTCATTTTGAGAAGCGGAAGTATTGAGACTTTGTCTAGTGCTACGTCAACGCAGGTTAAACAAAAGTGCTGATATCGAATTTTTAACTGCTTAAAAAATGACTCCTACTGAGATTCATCATCGTTTTAAAGCCGTTTATATTGATGATGCTGATTTTAGATCTATTGTAAATCGATGGGTAGTAAAATTTCGTGGTTGCGAGCCTGGAAAAGTCATAATTGTAGATAAAACTTCTTTTGACTGTGTTTTGGGATGCTCATCGAGTTAATGTGACCGATTTTCTGGAACTAGGGGCAACGGTAAATTCTTCTCAGTATATACAGACTCTAAAACAACTTCGACGTTGAGTTTTTCGTGTTAAAGGCAGCCTGGCGCCAATAGTCTAGGAACATGACAACGCTCGTCCAGGCACCTCGCGTGCAACTGGAGAGGCTCTGCGAAACCTGAAATTTGAACTGATTCCATAGCCTTCTTATTCCCCCGAACTTGCGCCTTGCGATTTTAATTTTTTTCCTCAACTCAAAAGACACCTCAAGGGTAATCATTACAACTCGTACGATGAGGTGAAAGCAGAGCTGTCAAGTCCTGGATTCGAGAAAAGTCGGAAGAGTTTTTCAGTGACGGAATGAACTAACTTGTTACACGTTGGGAGAAATGTGTTAGCCTTTTAACGGTGACTACATTTGGAAATTAAATATATGATTTTTAAGCTTAAGAATTTTACTTTAATGTAATTTTTTCCCGATCTTGCTATTTGTTTTTGCTTACAAGCATGTGTGCATGAGTTTTCAGCCCACCCTCGTATGTGACTCGCTCAATATGATACGCTCTAAATTAACAAAAATGATCGCGAATATGGGAGTTTTAAAAGTGAATGAAATTAATGCTTGTTTTCCGCTAATAAAGATAAAGTTTTGTCGCATCTTTTTTGTGTTTCTTAATGAATGTTAGTTTCCCTTTAACCACCCTTTTCCTTCTTTATACCGAACCAATTCCACTTTATGCTTTTCCCTCCTGCCAGAAATCCTTTTGTTGGATATTTGGGTAATTACTTATATCTAGTAGTAGATGAATCATAGATACATCGCCTGAG
>NW_027287516.1:1439503-1481397 GCF_022747635.1 Hetaerina americana
CAACGCATAAAGCAGTAGGCAAGTTAACTATATTTATTTGCGATAGGGTTTCCTCCTGGTCATTTGGGTTTTGTGCCAGATACAGGAGGATATTGGTAAAACGATACATAATTATTTATCGACATAGTTACTGAAAATCTAGCTCCGTCTGATGAACATCGTTTAGATAGTAACCAACCGCCTTTTATGCCATATCAAATGTTTTATAAGTTGTTAAGTAGCTCATCATTAAGAAATGATTTCTGTAAAAAAATTTCATTCAATGTAGCGTATTACGTCGTCATTATTTCAATTAAACAATTATTTCACACTTTGGTGTCATTGCGCACCTGTGGTTATCATGAGCTACATTACCTAAATTATTTTTATGTATATTTTTATTTACTGTTACGATAACTTTATTTTTGAGCCTACAATATTGTTGTTAAAAAAACCCTCCCACACACCTTAGTTGTAGTTCACACTCTACGCGGCAACTCTACACAGAATACGTTAATCTAAGATGTTAACTCAAAATCGGAGGGGAGGTTAAATTACTGTCCAAATCTCTTGCATGAATTTGAAAAATATTACCACAGCAATGATGCTGGAAATGTATTATTCGGTACGTCATTCTACGGTAGGCGAGATCATGCAAAAAAATTAGAAATTTAAAGTCTTGGAAATATTTTTAATACGTCGTTTTTCCCAAAAACGAAAAGGGATCAAATTAAAGATGCCCGAATGCATTAAGGAGAACAACATTCGGATCACAATTAATCTGGTGTGAATTCCCCTCCTGTCATACTCCATATTGTTGGCTTAAAGGAAAAAAAATAAAATCGTAGATAGAAAAGAAATTTAATAAATTATGATGTTCATGACAGCTTTGTTAAAACATGAACCGCTCCCAGTAATGCATTGGTTAAAATATGACTCATAGTTAGATGCCACTTTGCTTGTGCCTGTGGTGTAATTATCTCCACTATTAAATGGTTATATTTATTTATTGGCGACTAGAATTAGGAATAACTTGACTTTTGATGTTGTATACGCTATCTCGTAGATGTTTACTGAAATCATTCCGGGTGTTGTTGAAAAACTTGCATTGATATCCTCATGAAACGGTAATTGTGCTCATGCGTGCATTTGCTAGATATTATATTAATATTCCGTGAAACTTTCCGGCCAACTTGTGATTCTTAAATCCACGGCGTCCGAACTTTTTGAGAAGTCTTCTGGAGCGGAAACCATAATGGCAAAAGACAATGAAATTTTCCCCTGGCCTCTCTCTCTTGGCGCTTAAATCTTTCCATTATTACGTAATGGCACTCTCTAGCCCCCCCCCCTTCCCAGAGCTCACCCCTTCCTCAATGGGATCCCCATTTGAGAGCCAGGTATAGGACGAGGTTTGCGCTGAGGCTAAACCCGAATTGTTCCTGCCAATCCGTACCACCCTCCATTCGCCATCCATTCCACTCTCCGGTCAAACATCAATTAGCCCATTGCAAACATCGCGCGCGGGAGAGACAGAGCTCCTCCATAAACTGAGATTCCGAAAACCGCTGAAAGTTTGACCCAGTTGGGAGAGAGGCGCCGGCGCTTCCCGACTACTATCTTCTCGCACTCCACTCCTATAACCTATCGTTGTGGAATTTCCTTCCGTTGCCCGGGGATAGGTGAGATGCTGAGGATTTAGGTGGAGAGGAGGTGGTAAACGTGAAGTCATTGTACCATTGCACGAGAGACGAATAAATACTGAGGCCGATCCACCGCCTTATCCTCTCTCTCTCTCCCAATATATATATATATATATATATATATATATATATATATATATATATATATATATATATATATATATATATATATATATATATATATATATATATATATACATACATACATACATATATATATATACATATATTATATATAACTTTATGCATAACTACAATTACTACTGTTCAGTACTGCTGTTTCTGCTGAGGAAGACGGAGCTACTCTCCGTCGATATTAAAAAATAACGTGCGAGTGTTCCTTTTATGTATTCTTATATTGTTTGTTGTTGTCTAAGTTTATATATATGTATGGACAAAAACACAGATTTACATTTTTAAAACAAAGACCATCATCCATGCAGTTTTGATGTTTTGACGGCACGACCGTCGTCATCAGTTTCTGATTGTGACCACCCCCCTTGTTTCTGATTGTGACCACCCGTCATCAGTTCAGTTTGTGACCACCCCCCTTGGAGTTGGGCAATTTTCGTCATCGTTAAATTGCATTTTACTCCTAAAATTCAAGGATTGCATCGTATTCGTGATGTTTTTCCAGTCATTTTATTGCTCCTCGTCCGTCAACATTCATTTTACCGTCAATTTATTTTCAAGTACCCGCCATAGTGGAAAAATGGCATCCTCATTCATTTTAAATGCAACTGGAACTAAATCCTTCTTTATCTATCCTCCTATAATAAGTACCTAACTTCATTTCGTCACGACGCCCCGCGCACGACTACGAACGCCTGTGACATTGTATGCACGGTATTTCGTCACAACATCTTGTTCCTTTAAATGCCCCAAAATTTCAGAATTTTAGAGGACGCCTCGATTGCTTAACTGGCTAAAGCACTCGACCGGTCCGGGTTCGGATCCCGGGCAAGGCGAATGATTTCCACACTCTGAAATTTGTGCATTGACCAACTTAATGTCATTCGATAGATATTTTTGATATACTTTCCTCACCATCCTGGGTGGAATCGTGTTATTTTAGTACCCTGAAAACTACCGCTAGGGTGTGGCAGGGGGTGAATACACTCCAGACTAATTTTTACCTGAAAGTGACCCTACTGTGGTCGGATAATGTTATTATGATCCCTTATCGTTCGTGAAAAATATGGCATCTTAAATATATCCATTCTACACTTTATTTCTCTAATTGTATTGACATGATCTCTCCTACCGTAGCACGATAGGGATAATAATACATTTTCAACATCACTGCTAATGAGACGTCCTTCCAATTTTTGCAAGAGCTTCAATCTGTAATGTAACCCTTCTCTCCGTGATTGACTCTCGGCCTAGCTCCTCTAATATTTAGGCTACTAAGTGTATCATAAGGTTTTACAAATATGGGTCCTCTACACTACACGCGATCCAATTCGGCAATTAATCCAACTTCGTGAGGATCCCATATACTTGCAAAATATTCTAAATGAGGCGTAACCAACGAAAGATAGTATTTCTCTTTGACCTTATCATCACATTTACCCATTTCTCCTTCTAATAAATGCTAATTATTTTTTGGCTTGTCTACATATTCCCCGTATGTGTTTCACCCGGGAGAGATCGTGGGTGAGGGAAACGCCTAGGTATTTGATTGAGTCTACACATTCCATTCGGGGGGTGTTTGGTCACCACCCGTAAAAGGGAACAAAATCACATGCAAAATCAACACATACATGCAAAACTATACCCTCAATGCCGTATACATCCATGCAAAAATCCATTCATTCTACACGCATGCAAATACATATGCTATCATCTAAGAAAAAATTTCACTTTAGGATGAAATATGAAATTTATCCAGTGGCGTGCAACTTGGAGTATGAAAAATAAGAAGCCGAAATTCCACTATCACATGAACATGCAACATAAAACGCTCTCCTCCCCAAGGACACAGGTAAGGAATGTGATCCTACGCTGCAGGTAGCGGGAGGCCCACCCCCCACGGAGAGAGACGTTGGATGGACAGTGAAACTTAAAAACAGGAAACATCGTATGTGGTCTGACATTAAGGTCATCTGATGAAGCTGCTGTGTCCCCTGGATCACTGAGGACACAACCTCGGCTGTTGGAAGACTCGGTTCACCCTCTTCCCTCTTTGATCCTCAACTTCCTTCTTTCCTTCATCCACACTCGAGATTCACTGGAGTTTTATTCCCTTATATTCAGAGTCGACATAGTTTTCCAGCGCTAGTTAGTCATAAGAGAGAGAGAGATAGATGGAGAAAGAGAGAGAAAGGGGAATGAATTTTGAAGGAAAAGAAAAAGGAAGAAAGAAAACACATAATTTATGTGAATATTCATGAACGCGGAAGTTGGAATTCGCTCGGTACGATTTTATCATGAGGCGAAAATTGAGAGGGCCCTGGTACGTTTTCCTCGTGAAACATACTTTAATTCCCTCATAAATATTCATTCGCGGATGGAACAGATTAGTCATGAAAATTGCGGAATGACTCTTTTCATTTTTTTTTAGCGAAGTGAGTCGTCGGAAATGGAATGAATGTCTTGGAAGATTTTGCATTGTGATCGGAGACGAGCTTTCAGTTCTTGACTGGGATCCGTAGCTGCCACAATTAAGGTTAAAAAGAAATATTTTTTTTCAAAGCAGTAAAGGAAAACTGAAAGGAGCGCCTTTCATTGGATTGGAATCGCATTTCCTTCGTTTCGCGATCTCCTTACTGGGAATTACGGATGTCAAACGTATGGAGGACATGCATTTTTAATTCTGAGGAAATGCGGGAGAGTATTGATTCCCAGTGGAATTTATTATAAACTGGATAGTCAACCGTTCCCTATTTCAAAATTTTATTTCATATTCATTCTTTTAATGCATTTACTTCGCTCATTATATATTATAAGGCATTTCCTCAAATGTTTAAATGTTCCCGTATTCTATTCAATTGAATAATGTCTCAGTCTACTTAATAGTAGTTGTGAAATGGACGCGTAATGTTGGGGGAAACTTGTTTTTTTTTCATTTAAAATAACTTTGAATGTTACCATTTCTTTATCTTACCCTCTTTAAATATTTTCTAGCTCCCTGAGGTGGCTCTTCTAACGAAGGTAAATATGGGATATGTCCGGAAACTATTCAGCCATGGAATATTTTGAAAATACTAGCTTAATTAGGGCAAGGAGGCCTAAGTACCCTTCGAAGTACTCCTCTTGGGATCTCACACACTTATCCCACGCCACTTACACTTATACAAATAAACAGCAAAGGCCTTTTTTATCGGCCGCCTCGTCGCATTCTCCTTTATCTTGCCAAGCGACTGTTGGGAAGACAGGGCTTTAGTTTAAGGGTCATAGCTGTAGACCCATGTCCAGT
Organism: Hetaerina americana; assembly: GCF_022747635.1. Lineage (NCBI taxonomy): Eukaryota > Metazoa > Arthropoda > Insecta > Odonata > Calopterygidae > Hetaerina > Hetaerina americana. The sequence continues at coordinate 1,444,601 of NW_027287516.1, forward strand.
TATGAACTTTTTTAGAAAACCTGAGTCATCGTTTTTAATTTGGATCAAGTCCCATACGACTGCAGCACGAAGTGGGTTTAATTTTGGAACTACATCGAGTGCAACGAAGATCAGCTAGGTTTGTGAAAAGTCGTTATGAACAAGAAAGTAGTCTCACGACACTATTGGAATAATTAGGATGGGAGGCATTAGTTGAACTTGGGGTTAAATACAACCTGAATTTATTGTAAGTAAATTTGAGGCAGGTTACTTATCTGAGGATGTTGAAGATATATCACAGGCCCCCCACTTATTATGGTAGATCAGATCACCAACGTAAAATCATGGAGATATACGTATCATATAATGGATAGATTTCAAATGTTTTTTCCTCGAAATATTAGAGATCAAAATAGATATGACAGAAATAGCGTAGGAGATAATTAGAAATGGTGGTTTACATATATTTGTCGATATCCAGCATGTCGTTCTTTTCATTTAATAGACCCATCTTTTTAAATGTTCTACAGCATGATTTCATATACTTATATTGTCATTAAATATTTTTGCATGTAAGTAATTTCTTTCGTGTGATGAAAATTGATAGAGTGCATGATCAAACTAATATTTGTGTGGAGGCAACATGATTTGGTTTTGCATGTTGCTTTATTCTAGTTTACCGGTGGTGCCCTAACACCTCCCGCCACACGCCCTTGCAGCGGCTTGCGGGGTATTGTGTAGTAGTAGATGTAGATGTAGATTCTTGGCGTTGACGAAACATTAGCAGTTATTGGGATATAATTTATTTGTGAATTTCCCCCAATCGTATTTTGTGAGATATTTCAATCTTCTTGACGGCTTTTTTTTGTCATTGGGAACATATTTTCTAAAATTAATATTTTATTTCTTTCTAAAAAAGAGCAAATATTTAAAGTGTGGAATCAAGCGTCAAAATCGCTAGCCTCTTGAAACATCCCTAAACTCATCTTTTATAGGGTATTTGGACACAGGAATCAAATTTAAAAATGAGTATCGTATTTATTTCTCTTTTCGCCATACCGAACATCGAATTCAATACATTTATTGAATACGATTCCCACTTTAAGAAGATCCAATTTATAAGTGTTTCGCGAATTCAGCACTGAAATAAGCATCGTGTAAATTGAGCAACTATATAAGGTCAACCGAGTCACTTGAAATCGCTCAGGAATAAAAATAATAAATTTTATCCGAAAATACGCTCATATTCTTTTCGTCTTAAAGGGAAATGACAATTCGCCTTAGCCGATGGTTCGCAACAAGTCAGTTGCCAGAAAGTTCGAAAACGGGGTTACATCATCATTATCTTCGTGGTCCAGCTTACTCTTCTTTACCCTCCCCCGCCCCCCGTCACGTTTTATACAGAGGAACACGTTGAATTCTTTATTTTCCATTGTAATTAGGATTTTGTTCGATAGAGTTCCCTCGCTTGTAGACTCTTAGGGTTCCTATGTAAAGGAAAGGATAGTGCTATCTTCAGCAAATCGGCATTCTTTCCATCCCACAAAAGGAGGTTTTCCTTTTTTTTTTGGACTAAAATTTACAAAGGTTATTTTTTACATCGACCCATAATGACCAAACACTCATTCCATTAGATACAAATACTCATTATACTTTCCCCGCACAATCATAAATCATGATAGTAAGAAACTGGAGTCACTTAAGAAATATTAAAAACATTTAATTTACAAGCACGAACAAAATTAAACATATCGATGACGTCAGGTATATTTGTAGGTGCATGTGTATGTTAGTTGGTAGTTTGAGTGTTTGCATGTGTGTGGGGTGTAAGGGTTTTTGCATTAATGTATTATACCATGTTTTGCTTGTGGATAGCATTAAATTGTGGCTTTGGCGTGCGATTTTTTTCTTAATTACGGGTGGTACCCTCCCCCCCCCTCCACACGCCCTTGCGGCGGCTTGCGGGGAATGAAGTAGATGTAGATTCACTACTAAATTTAAAACTCCCGTCCAACACATTACTACACACTGCAAGATCACATCCAACAATAAACCATGCATACAAAATGATACGAAACCATATAACTCGTAATTTATGGTATATAATATAAATGGACTTCATATAAGTCGAAACCTCACCTGCTACAACCATAATTAGTCTTTTTTTGTGAGTGTAACGCCCTTCTAGCCTACTTCTTCCAAACTAACATGTTCTTTAAGGCGCATTATTTTTAAAAGATTTAATTCTATGCCCCATTCCATTCGCCAATCTAAAACATATAGCTAAAATCATGAGGTTTACTGCGTAGGTTAGGTTTAAGTCAACTTTTAGACCCTTTAGTTTTGGTAAAAGTAAACCAAACCTGTGCTGTTAGCTCCCTGAGTACAAGGAAATATTGCAATGTTTCTAAGGCCGAGTTTAGACTCACGAGGATCACTTTATCTATATTTCATTGCCCTTCTTTTTTACCAGAAGTTCATCAGTTTCTCTCTAATGCAGAGATAAGTAAGTACGGGGGTGGTCTGAAAAGTTTACCACGCCTAACCAAGATACAAGACATTTTTTCTAAAATTTTCTTAGGTCGGAAACTTTTCGGACCACCCTCATTTATCTCGAACCGTCGTGTATGTGCATTTGGTTATAACGATTTGCAATGTTTAAATCATTTTACACATGCAATTGATTATAAAAAACAAGACAGACTACATTTCTAATGTTACATTCATGGCTTTGAATCACCCCTCTGCCACTTACCCTAGCGATGGCATGTAAATGTACGCGTGCAAGTTGTGCGAAAGCAGAATTTTTGAGGAATGCTTTTTTTTAATGCTTTATAAGTGATATTATGCTTTAATGCTTAATAAGTGATACCATTCGCTTAGCATTAAATCAGTTGGCGCCAAGTGTGATTTATCAAATAAACCCATATAGACAATAGACAGTTAAGATGATCGCTAAGAGAAGCGAAGAGTGTCCGAAACTGAAAACCTTCTTCCCGGACACCTTCTTCCTGCATACCGAGAGTAAGTGTTTTGGCCTTGCGGCGATAAGAACCTCTTTCCGGGTGCGTTGGGAAGCTTTTCAGGGTCACCAACACCGATTTCTTGCTCAGGAAAACCATAACGCTTCTTCCTGCCGGCTCTGAGTCAATCTCGCCAGTGTTTCACGATCTATTTCATAGGTGTCACTTTCGCAACGTCACGAGTGAAATCCATCGTTGTGCATGATCATCAGAGATTCATCGGCATTCCAATCTCCACGATTGGTTCACCGCAGCCCTCCATTCTGCTCTAGTATTCAGTGTTAATTCACTCAAACCCCATTGTATCGTCTCTGTTTTACGTCCATCTTCATCTGTTTCCATGTACTCCTCTCATGGTCCGTCTTTACGAGTTCTAGCCTTCAATTTCCCCTTTTCTTGTGTTCATAACTAGTCCATTGTCCCACAAAGTGTATGCAATACACCTAATTCTACTTCGCCGTCTTTCGAACGTGCCATGTTTCTGATCCGTTGAGCGCCATGCTCCATACGAACGTTTTGACCGTACAAGGTTTGTATAAAAAGTATCGGCATCGATTTTTTCCTGACGTGTGGGTGTGATGTGTTGAATTCAGACCGTCGGTCAAGTGCGCGCATGATCGCAGATCGTATTGTCATTGATGAGATGACAGTACACACGTCATTATCACTGAAAATTTGGCGACACGAAAGGTCTACCTTAAACTTGTCCCGAGGGTATTGACGGACGACCAAGATCAGAGTCGAGTTTCTCCTTGCGAAGACCTTTTGCGACGTCATCGTGACGATTCCCCAACCCCCTTACAGTCCCGACTTGGCACCAGTAGATTATTTCCTATTCCCAGCAGTGAAATTCTCCCTCAGAGGACACCACTATATGACCCTAAGTCCCGTCAAAAAGAAGCTTGCACCCGTAATCTTAAGGATCTTCCTGAATCCACCTACCAGGCAGATTCAGGACCGCCTTCGAGTCGTGGAAAAGCCGCTGGCAAAAGTATGTCGACGCTGAAAGGATATACTTCGAAGAATTTTGAGGCAATGCGGAAATATCTGAAATTTATCTATTTTCCCGATACTTTTTATTCAAACCATGTATTTGCCACTTCTTGATTTCATCTGTCTTGATGTCGGTCGACCTTCTTCCCATACACTTGCAGCATATTCTGAATGAGGACCAACCAACGACAGATAACATTTCTCTTTGACCTTTTCATTGCAACTAAGTAACAGTGAGCTTGGAAGTGACAATAATCGTGGCACTAACAATAAGAGTGAAACTAACAATAAGGCATACGAAACACACATTAACAAGCTAATTGAACCAGTCGTCTTTTCCGTAGTACGATTTCTTTCGAAGTTTTAGGTAGGTGTAAGAATATCTGACAGCTTTAATTATTTTAGATTGGGTTGCCAACGGTCTTGCGAAAGATTTTTGAACCCGAATTGAACGTTTGCTGAGCTTTCAAACGCTCAATAAGCAATAGATAATAAGGAAATGCAGAGGAAGTGAAAGAAAAGAAGCGATAGAAGGACTTGAGGAAGTCTTTTTTACGGAATGGGAAAGAAGCGTGTGAACATAGACCCGGATTCAAAATATGCATAAAACGCAAAATCTCGACGTTCCTCGCTTCGGAAATGATTTTGAGAACTGTAAAACTTTCCAAATCCTTGGAAGCGGAACGAGAAAGGATGACAGTTTTCTTGGATAGGTCAGTTCCGAAATAACTGCCTCGCAAGACGTTGAGAATTCGGGTCATTGACCATTACTTGCCGTCGGGTGGTGACCTCGCGATTTAAAGGGACAACCATTGCCGAAATATCAGCATAGCAAAGGACACTTGAGAGAGAGGGAATAGTTTCGTTTCCTGGTCTTAAAGGAACTCGTGGGAGTTCCTTTGAGTCACCAGCCATTAGAATAAATAATCAATTCATGATGGTCAATTTTGGTCAAATTTTGGTCCAATTTTGGTCAAATTAGAATACGATTTGTTTGAGGGTTTTCCTGTCATCGTCTAGGGTTTCATATCATTGGGCCATTGAAAACCGTTTAACGAAATTACAGTAAGTGATTCTCCCGATATATTGTTTCCTACTGTTGCGGTTTAGTGAGAGGTCATCCATTATTTCAATCAATTTCGCAGACAATTACCATTGAATTCTCACCGTGGTATTATCTACCAACATAATGCACAGGTAGGATTAATCTACACGCGAACAATATCCGGATTATCGCTCCAATGGTGTATGGCAGGGTTTGAAAACCGGTTAAGCTTGAACATATATATTCGTTCATAAATTCATTTGAATGTATACTATTAACTCATGTAGTACATTCACAAACGCACACACACCCACATTTGAGTGTATGCTATAAACTTCAAGATATAATTGACTATTTTTTATAATGTCTGTATCTTAAGTAAATACTATATTCGGGTTCGATTTTGTTATGATAGCGTGTATTGTGACAGGGAAGAACCAGTACATGTTTCTGTCTGAGACGCTGTCTATTTCTCTTATTCTATTCCGGTGGTCGAATATATCAATATAATTTGGTGCCATTATAATTACCTTGCTGACACAAGAAAACTATTCCGAACTATTCCAAGAAACTAGTCTTTGCCTACTTTCTTCGAGAATCAAGAACCTCCCAACCTAATTTCTCCAAGATACGAAATCCCCTTTCTCTCTTTTTGTTGCAATTTTTTTCAAGAATTCTTTTGGACTTTCTAATAACCCTTTCAAATTCCTTAATTATGGCTTCACACTCTTTTCTTCTAAGTGTCAATGGATTGAAAGGTAATAAGCGATTTTTTCTAAAGTTATTGCGTAAGGATTAAAAACGGACCTAACATATCCCGATTCTATCATACGCCCCTATAATGTTTCAATCCTTAGTAGAATACGGCTGGAGACCTTGGAACTTATCCAGGGACTGGTTTTAATCAATAAAAGCTCTGAACTCCGGTATTCAGAACGGATCAACAATGTAATGAACTTCTGAATGGATATTTCGAACCTTGGACATGTTTCAAAAAACATTTCCAATTCTTCATCGGTGACCATAAATGACCTTCAATTGGTTTTGAGTTGAGGGCTGGTGGTTCGTGTACACATTCGACTCCGGCGACACACAACAAACGAGGTTTAATGGCGCAATCGAAATAATAAAATGGGATTCCAAATCAAACATAGCGAAGTAAAATGCATTGATATTGAATATCGTGTAGAGAAATAGTGTATGGATTTCCAATTCACTGAATTGCATATCCATTGCATTGCAAATTCACTGTGATAGAAAAGGGATGAGAATAAATTTTCGTAAAGGAAAGGTCATACGGTTTTCCACAAAGAGAAAGGTTTACACCACTTATCCCAGCGTCCTCTCGTTATTGACAATAGTAGAGTATCCAGGTAATACCCGAGGGGACTGATTGTTGGCCACGTCTGTGGCTAGGTTGCGTCTGAATAATTCAAAATCAAAAGTTTATCAACTAATAGTGTATCTTTTTCGCTCCATAATTTTTAATTTCTTTTCAAAATTGAAAAATTAACTACATTTGATGATATACAGGGTGAGGCAGAATGTACTACCCAGTTTTAAAAAATCACTGAAGAGCGCGCAGGTTAATTAGCAGAGTGGGTGTGGTGGCATTACCTGGGGTAAACAACGCCATGTTTATTAATTACCATGCAGTGGTCTGGTAGGCATTAAATCTTTGTCGTTGAAACTTTCTTTGAGAACAATGATAGTGTGGTGGCGACGCAGAAATAAAAACCTTTTTTCAATTATCTAGGTTGGTTTATATACAATTTACCCGTCAAACCAAAGAGTCCATTCTGTTTTACCTTGTATATATCGGCTTGAATAAAAAAGTGGCGTGCATGCATAACTAGATTCATCGTACAATTTTGAAAATACCCTGAAATTTTGAAATTCTTTTTCGTGCTAGTCAAAAAGCCTAGCACGTCAAGGTATTTCAGCAGTCAGTGCATACCAAAATAAGAACGCACAAAACAAATAAGAAAAATATACTCTTCTTCAAACAGAACTATTATTGATTGGAAACAGCTGCCTAGAGGTTTGTTTGAGCCCTTTCCATCCAATTTTAGGAATTTTAAGAATAAGTGTAAAGGAGCCACTTCGTGATAAACTTCATTGATTAGTGATTAATATATTTTTGTGCTTATTAAATTGTTGTTCACATGTGACGTGGACGGAATGAGAAGTTGTATGATGAAGAAGTGAATGATGTATTAAGGGTGCGTGATTTCGAACGGTATATGAAATTGAAGAATGCGTAATTATGAGCGGCGATGGCCGGAGCGTTGTAGGTATGGTGTCAACCTGGCCCATGTGTGATGGCCTAGGTGCAGTTGGTAATATTTAAGTGTCATTGTATATAAGTGCATTTTGTCTCATATCTGGTCTTGTGTATGCATGTATGTGCATTGTAAGAGTGACCTTTGACCAGCCTTTACCGTTGCTACCAGGACAATTGCCTAATTGCAAAGAGATTTATATAATAACAATAACAAATCCAACCGAAGCTTACTGGAGGATCTATTTTCGGACTCAATGACGTAATGAAGTCAAATTAAATCAAAGATTTAAATATCTTGAACATCTTTGCAGCAGATCTATGTTGTGATGATTGTGTTCAAAAAGCATAACGCTTTCCGCCATACAACGGTCGGATGTATATAATGGACATAAGGTTGAATGGATCGATTGTTGAATGGAAAGATGCGATATGTCACATTTCCCACCTACATATTACAATGGATCAAAAAAACTGCAAACGACGTCAATCAAGATAGTTAATTTCTTTATTATACGTTGCCTAATTTGTGGTCTACATTTTTATCTAACCCTTATTGTTTTTAGTGATCTTCTGAAAGTCAGCAAGTCTTATATACTTACCTGGCGTTGTTACTTTACAATGAAGATATCATTGTGCATATAGATTCCTGTTAAATAATCTGTTCAATTACTTCTATTATTACGCATTAGTTGCTGATTAAAAATTCGAAGTCCTATGCTTAGCGTGGATTCACCCCTTGCCACGCACCATAGATTTGCGGGGTGACAAAAATAGACTTGTCGATAACATCGAAAGTACACCTTTTAGTGCGATTTGGATTCAGTTTCGCCCAGGGGCGTGCTGGCAAAACTGTTCCACACCTAATGTGTACGTAGAGGGCCTGCATTGTTAGCCAAGAATGGTTCACTTATCAAGGGTATTTCAATTCCTTTGCGACCTCTCATTCCCTGCCTTCCATCCCTCGAGCAAGTGGAAAACACAAACCTAACCTTTCTGTGCATAAAATTTTCTCGAAGAACGCCAAGATTGTCTTAGCTGTCAGCAGATGATGGTCTCTACGTACATGTATCGTCGAAGGGAAGCATCTTAGTGACCAAACAAGACGAGGGAAAAATCGATCCATTCTGACACATGACGAGATATGACCCATTTTCCGGTTATGCCTCGCAGGCTGGTGCATTCATGTAAGTAATGACCTCAAAGGTGGCCTTGAGGTAATGAGGATGAGGTCTTAGCGGTGATATACGTGGGTAGGTGTTGTTTACGCAAGCTGTTGGCACGTACTCCGATAATTAATTCTGGATAGGGGCGATGCTGATGTCAATTTCGAAGCCCAAACGGATGTAAAAACACATTAAAAAATAAGCAGCTGTCAATGAATATGCGAGGGTCGTTTTATTTATTCCATTTCGCATGCACCGCCATCATATTTCAGCTCCGTTTGAGTACGAAACCTAGAAAATCGAAGGTGTTTTAAGAAACAAAAACAAAACGGCAAGCGCACGCCACGTCGTCATTCAAATTAAAAACATTTGTGCGTTCATTTCCACACATAATAATCCTATACTATCGATTCCATTAGATCCTCCAGACTCTTTTTATATTAAAGTAAATGATCTTAGGTCCATTTTATTATCACATTGATTCATTGCATTTGCTATAATTCATTGGAATGGATTCTTTCATTCATTTGCCTGATGAAGATAAAATAAGATATCTCTACATCAAAGACACTGGTGACCTAATTGTACTGATGGTATTCTCAAGTCAAAGGGATGGAGTTTTACTTTGAAAGAACTCGTTCCAGTGGTTAACTAGTTCAAGGTTTCGTTCCAGTAACACGTACTGGAAACCCTTGTTTGGCACTTGGGAGGCTATTGGATTCATTTCATTGGTAATTTCTGCGAATTTTTTTTACTTTAATTTTTATTTCTTCCCAGAGAATTGACATTTATTTGAATCAGTTCCCAGGCATGGAAACTCAAAAGGAATTCCTTACTTTGATCTTTCGATTTTAAATAATTTTTGTCTCCATACAGAGGAGCAAGAGTATGAATCGTGAATTAGTTTGAGGTTTTTACATTCGTGAGTCTTCGTGATGAATGGAAAACTTAAGGATGTAGGGAGGAATGAAATAGACGGATTTAAAGAGTTGTCATCGGTAAGAGTGTTTCTGAGAATGGCGAATAGTATTGTGGAAAGTCCCCGTTATCCTTGCTTAGTTTATTTACAGCATTAATCTACACAAACGTTAGATAAGACTCCCACCATACTTATCTCGTGTAATTACTTTTTCCTAGGATAAAACACATAATTATTATTTTTTTTAACAATTCTTAAATATGTTATTATAATTTCAAGATATTTCTCCTGCTTTCAATTTAAAATTTCCATCGCGTCTATACTGTATGTTATTTCATATTTATATTCCAGTTACTAGCATTGGTTCTTCATTGCCAAACATATAAATAGTTCACACCTCGCGCAATACGACGGTAATCCCAGAAGTACCCGACCCAACAAAGAAAACAAAAAATATTTGGAATTTTTTTTTTATTTTTCAACATAATCTCCTTTCAGCTCCATACACTTTTCCCACCGATGTCCAATAAGTTCGATAGCCTTTTTATAATAAGAACTGTCTTGCTCCTCAAAATAGCCATTAACTGCCGGCATCATTTCTTCACGGTTGTAAAATCTTTGATGACCGAGCCATTTTTTCAATTTTGAGAACAGAAAATAATCCGAGGGGGCTAAATCTGGCAAATAGGGTGCACGAGGGAGCAATTCAAACTTTAATAAATGAATTTTGGCCATTGTAACCACGGATTTGTGAGCTAATGCATAGTCATGATGAAACAACACTTTCTTCTTAGCCAAGTGCGGCCGCTTTTGATTGATTTCTTCGCTCAAACGTTACATCAAGTTGAAGTATTATACTAGGTGTTGATGTTTTTTCCTTTTTAAAGATAGTCAACAAAATTATCCCACGCGCATCCCAAAAAACCCACGCCATGACCTTGCTCTTTCGTTATTAACAATCACCCCTTCAGACTACACTCGTTTGGTAATTTCAGAGGAATGGTTGTAAACCCCGAACTCTCTCTCTGTCTGTTTTGATTTCTCGCATAATTCTCATACTAGTTCCATTTAAAATGTATCTCAAAAAATTCAAAGTTTCTCTACAATTGACACATTGGAATTTGCTCAAAATCGTGTGAAAAGTTGAATGAGAAAAAGTTTAAGCAAACTCTTAAAACCCTTTCTCTACTTGTATTTTTGCAAATGTAGTTCACTAGAATTGAATATGAAGTGGATGATGTGCGACTAATAAACAAGAAGGATTACTCCAGAAGATTATAAATGGCTGCTGTAATCAAAGGTCAATGGGAATGAAGAAACACTTAGAATAAATATGGCCTTCATTCATAATGACGAGGAATTGCCTTGTCTTTGCAACATCTATGTTAGGAATGTAGCGATATCTTTTGAAATCTTCGTATGCAATTTACTTAAAGTTATCCTCAGTGAACGAAGGATGCGTGGCATTAAAGTTGAATGTTTTCTCCATTTAAAAAATGCACGTAAACATACAATTTAGACTGTATGAAACGTAGCAATTCCCTTTCAATATCATTCAGAGACTGACCCGTTATTGGGAGATTATTTTAGGTAAAAAATGCATATGTTTTAGAGCAATTTCTTTACTTTGTTACAATAATTGAAATATTTTTTTTAAATCATACTATATAATCTTTATATTTCTTTTGGTAGTTGGGCGTTTAAGAGAGGTTATGAATGGATACAAAATATACGCGCTTAGATTTCTTAGCCCCGTCTAACAAGACAGCCTGGAACTACAAGAAACCCCTCTTAAAATTCCGCATACTTCCTTCCTCCCTTCATCCCGTCCAATATCCCTATCCTGTTCCTTCCCTTTCCTCGCTTGCCCAACATTCTCCCCTCTATTACAGTCTTCAATATCCCGCTGCCAGTCAATACCCCCTTCAGCCACTATTCCTGCCCCCATAGGATTTCTCCCAACAAACCCCTCTCTTCGCCCACCACACCAAGTACTTCCTCATCCATTTTCCTTTCTGTTCACTTCACCTTTTCCATTTTTCTCCAAACCCACATTTCAAAAGTCTCCTATCTACGTCTATCCTCCTGCTCCATTGATCATGTTTTCGCACCTACGCTCCATTTCAAAGTTTTAATGAGCCCTTTCTTAACATTCTTACTCAACGTCCCTGTCATCAAATACCTCTTCCTTGCGAAAATTTATTTACCTAACGTACTTCACAGCCTACACGTCGGGGGGGGGGGGGGATTGGTTTCTGTTGCATGTTCATGTGGTGGTCGAGTTTCGCGTTATTGCTTGTTGTTGGATGGCTTTCGTCCTGCATCCTGGGGTGCAGTTGTTTGTTGGTTTATGGTATATGTGTTTGCATGAGGGTTGGATGAAGGGTTATTTGCAAGAGTGTGTGCGCTGCTGTGGGTGTAGTTTTCCATGTTGTTGTTTTTGTATGTGGTATTGTTCCTTTTTACGTGTGGTGACCTAACACCCCTCGCCACACGGTCTTGCGGCGGCTTGCGGGGTATTATGTAGATGTAGATGAATTCTTCTCCATACCTCCAAACGACTGTGACTATATTTATCCAAAATATGTCACTTTCTCTTCCACAAAATCTAGTTTTATCGTTTGAATTCAAAGTTTTAAAATAGATTTCCTCTATGACGAAAACCTGATAACTTTTGTAATGTTTAAATTGGCTTTCATACCATACCTATGACGCCGAACTCTATCGAGCTCAATAGTGTTAGTATTCTCAAAGTATCACGAATATTTAATTGGATTTCAATGATCTGTTGAAAATCAACAGAAGTTTTTTATCGAACCCCATTGATGCCAAAGAAACTCAGCAAACAAATATTAATTAATTCCAGCGAATTTCGTCTTTTTCCCTTCTTTGAACCCTTTTATATCTGTATAATATTGGAAAAAACAGGTATACACTTCGTTAACATAATCTCCACCTCACTTGGTTCGTGATTTGAAAGACCCTTACTTGTTTAATATACCTGCAATATGAAAAAATTAAAAATTTTAAATACGTGAATTTAATCAGGAGCAGCTGGCAACATTTATTAGCCTTTTTGATAGATCAAATGGAAAGAGAGCAATTGAAATAACAGTATATGCTGTATTCTAAAGGATACCGAATTCTTTGACCATCTCAAAGGCTCTTTGCCTCGTATACGATGTGAGTGAAAAGTTAATTAAAAATTTATCGTCCTTTTCCATACAGAACACATTGTCTGGGAAAAATTATTGATCATTTTTATCTTACCTATTTTCATTTTGTAACTAAATAATTTAGTTCTGTTTATGACTGCCTATATATATATATATATGTTCGTTCGAAGGTTTCCGCGGCGATGAGTAGGTGATTTCCACATTTTTCGGGCTGCGTCCGCGTATGTCGTTTAAAAGTACAACAGTTTCGCCAGCTATCCTGCTGGCGTCCTCAGGTCAAGGATGAAAAGAAGCTTGTTGTCCCGTCTTATATAGGAAAAATCCGGCGCCAATACCGGGAAATTTCTTGGCCAATCAGGGAACGTCCTCATATTTGCGCGGGATTATTCGTTTCCACGCACTGTGGAGTGGATGTCCATCCTCTCTGTTAAAATTTTTTGGCCTTTTAACGATTTCAATGGCCTCTCTGATTATTCTCTGGAAGTATTTTCCTTCTTTCGCTATTATTTTAGCGTCGTCGAAGAGAATAGAGTGTCCAGGTTCACTCCAGGCGTGCTCAGCGATGGCCGATGCTCTAAACTGTTTGGCCTTGGTTGCCCTCTGGTGTTCACTCATGCGTGTTTTCAGCGCTCTGCACGTTTCACCGATGTACCATTTGCCACAGGAGCATGGCACTTGGTACACGCCTTCTGATATTAACGGTGAAATTCCATCCTTGGGTCCGGGTAGGGTGTCAGCTATCTTGGTGACGCAGTTGAATCTGGTCACCACATCATGTTTCCTTAAAGCCCTCGCGATTCTTTCCGAAGTCCCTGCGATGAAGGGGATGGTGACGTAAGCCTTCGGACGTGGTCTGGAGTCTTCCTCTCTGTCAGGAACAGCGGTGGTTTGTCTCTTCTTTTCTTCCTTCTCGGCCCTTTTTTGGATCATATGAGCGCTGTATCCTGACAAACCACCGCTGTTCCTGACAGAGAGGAAGACTCCAGACCACGTCCGAAGGCTTACGTCACCATCCCCTTCATCGCAGGGACTTCGGAAAGAATCGCGAGGGCTTTAAGGAAACATGATGTGGTGACCAGATTCAACTGCGTCACCAAGATAGCTGACACCCTACCCGGACCCAAGGATGGAATTTCACCGTTAATATCAGAAGGCGTGTACCAAGTGCCATGCTCCTGTGGCAAATGGTACATCGGTGAAACGTGCAGAGCGCTGAAAACACGCATGAGTGAACACCAGAGGGCAACCAAGGCCAAACAGTTTAGAGCATCGGCCATCGCTGAGCACGCCTGGAGTGAACCTGGACACTCTATTCTCTTCGACGACGCTAAAATAATAGCGAAAGAAGGAAAATACTTCCAGAGAATAATCAGAGAGGCCATTGAAATCGTTAAAAGGCCAAAAAATTTTAACAGAGAGGATGGACATCCACTCCACAGTGCGTGGAAACGAATAATCCCGCGCAAATATGAGGACGTTCCCTGATTGGCCAAGAAATTTCCCGGTATTGGCGCCGGATTTTTCCTATATAAGACGGGACAACAAGCTTCTTTTCATCCTTGACCTGAGGACGCCAGCAGGATAGCTGGCGAAACTGTTGTACTTTTAAACGACATACGCGGACGCAGCCCGAAAAATGTGGAAATCACCTATATATATATATATATATATATATATATATATATATATATATATATATATATATATATACATAATATATATACATAAATATATATATATATGTGTGTGTGTGTGTGTGTGTGTGTGTGTGTGTGTGTGTGTTTGTTTTATGTATATTTATATGGATTATATATGTACACATACTGAGGGAAAAGGGTTAAAAACCCGAACAAGACAAACTTAAGAGCGCGTTTGTCTTTTTTAGGTGTTCCTATGCCATTTCCTGATATGTATCCATGAATGAATATGTGTAATATATATGTATAAATACATATATATAAAATTATTTATGTATACATATAATTACATTGATCCGGCCGTTAGGAAGTTGTGCATTTTTCGTGCCCAAATAATAATATGTGCACGCACGAGTGCCTACTGGTGACCTAGCACCCTCCGTCACACGCCCTTGCGATCGCTTTCAAAGTAATTTTGTAAATGCAGATGCAATAAGATACTAGAGAGAGGGGGGGGCTGAGAAGAGGGAGGAGGGGGGGGGGGCTAAGATAGGAGGTCGACTCACGAGAAATTTCGAAAGCGTGGGTGTGTGGCGACAAGTGACGATGGGACCCTTCCGAGGGGGGATGGGAAAGGGTGACCAACCCAACGCAGTGTGGAGGAGCATGGCTAGCGAGAATCGGGAGGAAATGGCGTGGAGCTGCTCTTCCCAGAGCGTTACGCCTCTGAGTGGTGAGTGTCGAAGTGGAGCGGGGGGAGGGACAAGTGCCCAGACAGTGAGTGAGTAAATGACCTCTTCCTATGATGAAATTGAAGGAAGGAAGAAATCGTCCCTCGGTCGGGTTTGGTTTCCCGGCGGTGACGACGTCGGAGGGGGGAGGGGGAGAGTCGGCCAACTGCAAGCCACGAGAGGGACAAGGCCTCTTCAAGTACTGGAAGGACGCCAAAGGTCCTTGCTCCCGCTCTTGGGCTCCAAAATCCCTCCCCTTACTTCCCCCCCGCCACCGATCCAACGGGTGGTGATGAATGCACTTGGCGTAATCCTGACAGCACATCAACTTCTGTGAGTCATGAAGCGCTTTCCACTCATTCCGGGGTCAGACAGAAATTCCTATACATATTCTCTAAAATGAGGCAAGAGAGACGAATGCAGCGAAATTTGATTGGCAATGGGACGTTGAAGACTGTATTAGAGGGGAAAATGTTGGGCAAACATGGGACGGTTAGAAATAGGACTAGGATGCTGGAATTGCCGTTGTAGCGTTTTAAATATACGAATGCATCTATCTATATCTACATAATACCCCGCATGCCCCGCAAGGGCGTGTGGCGGGGAGTGTTAGGGCTACACCTGTAATAAGAAAAAAATCGCATGAAAAATGCACAAAATGTATACAATCCAACTAACAAAACATGGTAGGCATTCATGCAAGAACACTTACAACCAACACACATGGAAGCACTCAAACTACCAACTAAAACACACATGAACCTACAAATATACCTTTTATCTTTGCCATATCTACATCTACATATAACCCCGCATGCCGCCGTGAGGAAGTGTTCTGGGGGGTGTTAGGCCACAACCCGTAAAAGAGAACAAAACCGCATGCAAAAATAGTCTTTATCTACATCTCCATGATATCCGACAAGCCGTCGCAAGGGCTTGTGGCGGAAGGTATTGTTGGGTCACTACCCGTAATTACGAATAAAATCGCATGAAAAACCCACGAATTCGACATTTCTTTAAAATCCTCAGACTAATAAACCACCTCAAATTTACACAGTTAATTTATTGTAAACTGTTGTAAACAACTGGCTCCCATCCTAATTCTTCCGTTAGTGTCGTGACACTGTTACCTTGCTCACAACAACTTTTCACAAACGTATGATATTCTACGTTGCATTGAAACTAGTTCCTTAACTAAGCCTACCCTAGTGATGATTCTAGTATACTCTCGTATTGTACTCAAGGTAGGGTCTAACTAACGTAAAATAACAGAGCTCCTTAACCTTCTCATTACATTACCCAGATAAGCTTGAAATGAATCCGAACGGTTTATTCGCAATTCCGCAAATTTCACGAATGTGTTTTCCCCAGCACATATCCTCAGCTATCGTAAACCCCAAGTATTTTGCCATATATTCATTTGTTATGTTGGTTCCCTGTATGATGCTAGTGTTTTCGGGGCAATTTCCGTATCCATCCATTTCTAACCCTAACCAGTAGATGGCCGACAGTGATAATTCTAACGGCGAATGGATCTGCGAATGCATATGCTGGCTCGGTCACCTAAATTCGCTAATTTATTGACTCATTTAATTCAAAATACTCTAAATCCACATCTAAAAAATACACAACAAGCAAAGAAGAGTGGCGGGGGGTGTTCGAGCACGACGCATATATCCAGAAATATTATTCCATAAGCACAATAGGCCACATGCCACATAAAATACATTAATAATGTCCATCTGTACTACACATAAAATTGTCAATATTCAAAGCTGTGGAGCAGAAATAGTAGAGTAGAATGAGAATGTTTTGTGATTTAGCACCCACTGCCACACGTCCTGGTGACGGTAGTGTATACAGTAAGATTTATGGATGTATATATTAATCACTTGAAATTAACTCTTTTGTTTCTTTATATTTAATTGGTTTTGCTTAAAATCTTGCCAATATTTTTGATTTCAGAGTTTTTAATTTAGTAATAAGAACTATTTAATCTTCATCTACATCTAGACATTATGTCTCAAGCCGCCTAGTTGCGTATGGCAGGAGGTTTTAGGTCGTTTGATATTAGTGCACAAACTCAGGTAAATGAGAGCACTACAACGACATGGAGATGATGTAGATTTAAACATTAATGATTCGTCAATAAAACTTGGTCTGGGTTAATAGTTTCGACATCCCCTACACAAACACGTGCACAGCAACATTAATGAGAATTAAACGGAAAATAAATACGAAACACGGAATTCGCACATCATTAATGAATTCCAGAAGTCGACAGTCGTTTCCGCTTCCGCGGCATCACTTTTCCTCGCGATCAAAATTAATTTCCCCTAATTTTGCGTTCACTTTTCCCCAATTTTTTCCTCGAATCAACCTCCTCCCCACCTCCCTTCCTCATCAATTTCGCTCCGAATCTTTTGGCACCTTGTGTGTCGAGCCGTAAGATTCCGGATGAAATTCCCTTTCACAAAAGATATTACGTTCTGGAACACATTCCTACGAATGCAATTGGCGCACGTAAACTCTTCCATCAAACTTTTTTCTCCGTTAAAATTTAAAATTTCTGGGACTACTAATTCTCTTCCTCCATTTTTTCATTGAAACGGCTAAACGAGGCGAGAAAAAAATTTTTGAAAACCATTTCGAAAAATCCCACAAGATTTCGAAAAATTCAATCTTACTTCTTATCTACATTACTATCTTAAAAATTCAATCACATTTAAGTAATCGTGTGGCGGTTATGTTGGATGAATTAGGTTGGCAATTAGCCTCTGGATTCATTGAAGAGAACAGGCAAGGACTTTAAGATAGGTACAGGACACCAGTCTTTTTGCGACACGAAGCCATTTGCTATGGCAACCCATACCTTACTGGTACATTTGAACACAGGGATAAAGTAATAGAGAAGTACAATAAACCATCTTGATACTCAATCGACGGTCAGAAACAAACAATTGTCGAACACGGGCCACATTGTTGTCGGTTTTGGTGGTTGACGGCCGCCCACAGCGTTGTAGTGAACCTCTTCCCGGCCCTCCTTAAAGGCCTTTGACCACCTCAAAACTTGTGACTAGGGCAGAATAGAGTCCCCAAGTAAGCCTCACGAATCATTTTGTTAGTCTCCTCAAGAGATCTTTTATATAATTATATATATATATATATATATATATATAGATTCTGAAGACGACAGCCGTGCTGTCGAAACGTAAATAACAAATTGTGAGTGTCCTTTCTTTGTGTCTCTATATTCTAAAAATCTACATCTGTGTTTATATATATATATATATATATATATATATATATATATATATATATATATATATATATATATATATATATATATATATATATATATAAGGAAAAGGGATAAGAACACAGTCCCCACCTCTCCTGTGTTCGTTCTTTATGTGTGTTCCTATCCCTTTTCCTTATATCTATTTAAATGAGTATTTGTTCGCCGTTTGGCGGGATTTCGTGTGTGTGTGTGTGTGTGTATATATATATATATATATATATATATATATATATATATATATATACACACACACATATATGTATGCATAAATATCTACATGTGTGTCTATGTATATAACGAACGGTTAATATATTTTGTAGCCCTTGTGTTCGATTTCAGTGCGTATCGTTCGAGGGAAGAGCGAGTATGCGAATCTATGTGCGACTGAGTCCATCTCTTTCTTCCTTAACCCCGGTGGTCGAATTAACAAATAAAATTTGACACCACTATAATGCCCTCAATGCCACGAGGAAAATCACGTGTCCTGAACCTTATTCCTCCAACATACCCTTTACCCTTACACTCTCCTCGTGTCAGTTTTAATTTCATAGTAATCCATTTATTTTATATATCCTAGTTATAATTTTGTATGAAAAACATCGTAAACCAATGTAAAATTGTATCCATTGAATGGAAGATGGCCGAAGAAAGAAGCGATTTTCAGGTCATGTCATTTCAAATTCCATTAAGATAAATTTGAGATTCTATTCTTGAAAATATTGAGAGAACCGCTTAGTCGTCGATACAAAGAATCTTTACTGAATTTACGTACTTTACTGAATATACAGCTTTTGTTAGGTTTTATTTAAATTATATTTTAAGTCAATAATTCATCGTCGATATACTAAAACGGAAAATTTCCCAAAGTAAGGAGTATTAAACGCTAAATTCTTTTCATTACATCAACGCTGTACACGTCAAGCTGCTCAGGTGGCGTGCGTCAGGGAATGTAATGACACTGACCTTGAGTACACGGTTGAGTACAACTACATGGTTGTGTGTTTCAGGTTCGTGGTTGGCTACTAGGGCCATCAGCCATGGTTTTTTCGTTTGGTAACTTTATTTATCTTTATATTGCAAATCATACGAGGAAATAACGAATACCTGAATCTATTGGCGATTTACGCCATTTCCCTTATCCTGTCATGATTGTCCAATCCTCCGATTTACTTATAATGAAGAATTTTTTAGTTTCCTGTGCGAAATTGAACATTTAAAATTACTCTAAACCCGAGTTTGGGCTTGCAATAGTTAGTTAATTTCGAGATTATTGTCATCATTATGACAAGAATATTCTCTCTAAAGCTTAAATTTACTTATATTTAGTTACCCACGGTATGGAAACATGTATTCCCAGCAAAACAATGCCATTTTTTCTTAAATGGGATACATTATTCATCTTCATTGTGCAGTCAGCACAGTGGTTACCAACAATATAACAACTGTAATATGCATTACGAATGTTGTATGAACGGTGTCTGGATGGCCACCACCATGTGCTCTTTGAGTGGATCACGTCGTGCTATGTGTTTGTTGAAGGTTCTGGAAGTATGGCTGGTGACCTAACACTTCCTGTCACACATCCATGGTACGGCTTTTGTGGTAGTTTATAGGTGTTGATGAAATTGTGGAAGTTATGCGAAAGCAGAAATTTTTGAGGAACACTTCCTTCATTCGCTTAACATTCTATCAGTTGATGCAAGGTATAATTTATCAAAGAAACTCTTTGACAATTGGCAGTTAAGAGAAACGAAGAATGTCCGAAACTTTAAACCGTCTTCCCGAACACCTCCCAGCATACCGACAGTAAGTGTTTTGGCCTTGCGGCGATAAGAGCCTCTTTCCGGGTGCGTTGGGAGGCTTTTGAGGGTCATGACAGGGGCACCAGCACCAATCTCTTGCTCAGGAAAACCATAATGCTTCTTCCTGTCGGCTCTGAGTCAATCTCAGAAGTATTTCACGAGATAATTCATAGGTGTCACTTCGGTAACGTTACGAGTGAAATGCAACTTTGTGAATCATCACCATCGGTATTTCAACCTCCACGATTGGCTGGCTGCAGCCCTCCATTCGAATCTTTTCCGTGTAATTCCCTCCTATCCCCGGATGTCTTTTCTGTTGAACGCCCTTCTTAACAGGACATTTTATCTATACTTATATTCAGGATATCCTCGCGAGATCTTCCCTTGAAATTTTGCCTCCATCATTTTTCTGTCAATTTCAATTCAAACTTCATAGAGGTTGATGATACGTGTTTTAATCACTTTCAGCTCAGATGGATCTAAAGTTTTAGTTGATTCTGTTTGATACTTTTATCACATTGAAACGATTTTTCTCCGAGTTGATCAAATTTGGTAATCTATTCCATGGAAATGTTTCCATGGATATTGAACAACAAATTGTTTGTTGCTGTCCGTTTTTTTATCCTACACTTCCGTGTTATTATATATATATATATATATATATATATATATATATATATATATATACGCTCTACCCCCAGGACTGCCGCGGCCCAAATTCGTAAGAGTCACGGTGCATATATATATATATATATATAGTGTTATATATATGTATATATATATATACATATATATAACACTTTTTAAAAGTCTCACGGACGTGAATAATAATGCATAACACTTAGAACTAGTGGACACAGACAAAAACACAGAAACACACAAAAAAGAGACTCACTATTTTTCGAATTTTCGGTGGTCGTGACCACCTTTATCAAGGAAGAGAGGGACAGAACTGAACATATATATATAGCACTTTCAAGGACGGGGCACCAACCTTCTTCCCGTGAGGATGACCCATTGCGGTTCTTGGGCAAGCGACCGAATGCCTGAACAGTCCCTCCGCGTTTTGGGTGAGAAGTGAGGGAGATAAAAGAAAGAAAGACATCCCTCTTTCTCGGAAACGAAAATGAGCTTTTAGCTTAAGAAGCATACGTTCGAAAATCGAATGAATTTCGCACTTAAAGTGGAGCTTACGGCCTTACACACCTCGCCTTCCACGAAATTAAGGTGTCCTCATGTGAATAATTTGTTAAAAGTTATGGAATGGAAATCGATTGATTTCGACTCTTGTCAATTGTTTCGGGAGGAATATTGGAGACCACGCGAACTAAATGCCTCGATCTATGGGGAGAAATAGGTAAAGCAGAATAACTGGGACATTACTAATAGTATTACTATTTGGCATCATATCGCTTGATGTAGGTTTTGAATGGAAACAGTCTAAAAACAGTTCATCAATCAAATGTAGGGAAAACCGCGCTTTTGTGTCAGGATCGTATCCGTAAGCCCATGGCCTACATCTAGTTAAGATATTTTTTAGAAAACCTGGGCAATCGTTTGCGGCTTGAAGTGATGTCCCCTGCCAGTATAGTACGAAATTCTTGACGTTGACGACATAAAAGGAATGCGAAGAGGCAGCTGATGACCATTGCGAAAAAGGACTTTGCCAATTGTTTGGAAAAAAGGAAGTGATGCTGGGATGTGTGTGAGGCCTCAAGGGGAGTACTTCAAAGGGGAAGAGTGAAATAGACGCCGGGATAAGTGTGTGATGTCAAATGGGGAGTAGTTCGATTGGGAGAACTAAGGCCTCCTCATTGTTGTAGGTAGGTTATTTTTCTCAAAATATTTCATTGCATGGCTGGATATCTTCCGGACAGACCTCGTGTAAATCATGCAATCATTGCATCATTCATTCAGTGTCAGTATTAAATAATTAAAGCACATTCGGGTGCTTCATTTCGATTTGGTTATTATTCCGTATCGTGCGAAGCTAAAATGAACACTTGATTTAGTAGGTTATACAATTTAGCGTCATAATAATGCTCTCGGTGTCAAAACAATAATACATTTTCAACATCACAGTGGTGATGTTTAAAGTGTATTATTATTACCCCCATCGTACTACGGTAGGAGAGATTAATTATAGCACAGATAGATATAAGATATCATTTTTCCACGAACGATAGGGGCTCATATAGGTAATAACAATGTCTTTTTTTGGAAACATTAGTTGTCTTATACCGTTCTTTGATAGTGTTTGCCTGCTTTCCTCCAGAAGCTTGGCCCTCCCAACATGAACATTGATTGAAACATTTTTTAACATCTATCATCTACCTAACTGTTTCATTACAAGACATTATTATATAATATATATTTTTCGTTATTTAAATAAGAATTTAATACATTGATTATTATTTTACACCAGAAAATGTATTGAATTTTTACCAGCTAACAGACGCTATCAACCATAATCTAATTGAATGTTTTAACTACGTATGATATTTCATGCACAATATAAAACAGACATTTCTTATTTGAATATTTATCATTTGGTTATGGATTTATTATTGCTTCTAAAAGAGACACATCCACACGTCCTCCAACTCACCAATCCCATAGCAATTTGATTTGATAGGATCTAACAGAGATTTTCTCGTAACACTTTCCAAATCCTTAAATCCTAACTTAACGCTCTGGTTTCCTTGGCGTCCACGAGGCTCCATTGTATACATTAGGCGATTTTCCCTGTAGTTGTTAGTCGCGCGAAAATTTTAAATGACCTAAATAATAACGAATTCCCTATTTTGACCCATAGTGCTAGATTCCCGGGGAAAACACTGCCAAAGTACTTGGAACCTGTCCAGGTATCGGATTAATCAATAAAATCTCTGAACATGGAACTCAATAATGGATAAACTGTGCAATTAACTTCAGAATAAATATTTCGAACCATTGAAATGTTTCAGTAAGCATTTCCAACTCTTCTTCAGTGGTCATAAGTAACCTTCGATTGGTTTTTGAGATGGCAACTGCTGGTTGGTGTAACCATTCTACTCCGGGGGCACAAAAACGAGGTTTAATGACGCTAACGATTTAATAAAATGGGAACTCATACCGAAGATACAGAAATTATATATATATATATATATATATATATATATATATATATATATATAATGGGTTGACACAATATAACACAAATAGAAAAGAATAGACACATTTAAAAGAACACTCGCACGGTAATTTGTTCGAGCTTTCGGCCCTCTCAGAGACCTTCTTCAAAGGAGACTGAAAATATGCTATTGCAGAGGAGAGGGGAAAGAGCTATGGGCGTGGAGGGGAGGTGTGGAGGGAATGCTAGGAGGGAAATTAAATATGGCGGTTTAGGGTGGGAATTTTAAAGGAACGGAAGGATAGTATGTAGGCGGATTCACGAGTTCTCACCTCTATGTTGGTGGCTGAATCAGGTAGGGATTCTAGGATGCTTAGAGCAAAACACTGGTCGAATGAAAGGTTGTGGGAATTGGCGTGTGAAGGGATAGGAAGATACGTAAACTGGTCTACCTGCTCTAGCTTTTGCCCTCCTATTTTAATGTTAAGCTTGGCCTTTTTCTTTCTAGAAAATCGCATAACCTTTGTTTTATTAATATTGATTCTCATCCCATACCTGTCGCACTGAATTTCCAATTCACTAAGCAATGCTTGCAGCCCCTTGGCTGACTGACAAACTAAAGCTTGGTCATCAGCAAACCTAACTGATTTTACGAATTCCCCGCCCACTTTCATTCCTACCTCGAGTTCTTCCCATGCCTCTTTGATCATTTCTTCTGCGTACAGGTTGAACAGCAACGGTGATAATGGGCAACCCTGCCTTACACCCCTTCCAAACACTGCCCATCCTGACTCCCCGTTTCCCACCCGCACCTGAGCAGTCTGAGACATGTACAGGTTGCGGATTAGCCTCCTTTCCCTCCAATCTATTCCTATTTTCTGCAATATACTCATTAGTTTTTCCCAATTCACTCTATCAAACGCTTTTTCGAAATCTACGAAACAGGCAAATACCTCCTGGTTGTGTTCTATATTCCTCTCGATTAATAACCTCATTACTGCAATGGCATCACGCGTACCTCTCCCCTTCCTAAACCCAAACTGATCATCCCCTAAGTAATCATTTGCCCTACTCTCTATCCTTTTGTTTATGATCCTGAGAACAACCTTAGCTGCGTGGGATATCAAACTAATTGTCCTATAGTCCTCACATGACGTGGCCTTTACCTTTTTCGGAATAGGAACTAAAACTGATCTCACAAAGTCATCCGGCCAGATTCCCTCCTCATAAATACTACGGATCAGCCCATATAGCCTCTTCCTCCCACATTTTCCCAAGCATTTCAAAAGTTCCACGGGAATGTTATCTACCCCCACGGCCTTATTTAGTTTCATCTCCCTTAATGCCCTTTCTATCTCATTGTCTAGTATGCCTGGACCTAAGCTATCTTCCTCTACGTCATGTTCCTTTTCAATGTCTAACTTTGTTGGTCTAAGCTCTTTACTATACAGGTCTTCTACATATTCCTTCCATCTCTCTTGGATCTTTCCTGCGTCAACTATTACCTTACCGGCCTTATCTCTAACTGCTATCGTTGATCTCCCTTTCTTACTTCCCGATAAAGATTTAACTATGCTGTAAAGCGCACCGATTTCCCCCTTCCTCTGCAGACTTTCCATATTCTCGCACTGCGTCTTCCACCATGCTTCCTTTGCTTTATTTGTTGCCCGCCTCAATTTATTGTTCAATTCTTTGTACTTCATTTTGCCTAATTCTGTATTTATATTCTTCCATTTTCGCCGCTCATCCATTTTTGTAATCATCTCATCCGTGATCCATGGTTTACGAGTCCTTTTAGCGTTAACGGTTCCAATAGTGTCTTTTGCCGCTTTAGACAACCCTTTCTTGATACATTCCCATTTTTCTTCAATAGTACTTAGCTCTTTACCGTCCTCCATGATTTTCTCTACCGCCTGTTTGTATTCCTTTCTTTTCAACCCATTTAATGCTTCTACATTCCATTTTCTAACTCGCCGCCCCTGCCTTATCTTTTTAAAACGTACGCTACATTTCATAACAACTAAATTGTGGTCTGAGTCCGCATCCGCTCCCGGGAAGCTGTGGGAATTTATCACACTGTTCCTAAACCTGTGTCTAACCAGGATATAATCTAGCTGATATCTTCCCGAGTCACCTGGCATTTTCCATGTATACCTGCGTCTTTTGTGGTGTCTGAACCAAGTGTTGGTGATAACTAACCCCTGTCTCCTGCAGAACTCAACTGCTTTCTCCCCGCGGTCATTCCTCGTGCCTAAACCGTAGTCCCCCACCTCATCACCATCTCTTCCTTCGCCTACTGTCGCATTCCAATCCCCCATCACTATCAAATGTTTCCCTGCAGGAACACATGCAATCATGTCCTCTAACTGATCGTATATCCTATCGACCTCTTCTTCCTTATGGTTGCTCGGTGGCATGTATACCTGGATAATAACTAAGTTCGTCGGTTCTGCTTTTATCTCCACTAGTAGTATTCTATCCGTTACCTGCTCTATGTTGACTACGCTTCTTCCTACCTCTTCATTTAATACTATGGCAACCCCTCGTTGGCTCTCGTCCCCACCGCTGTATATTATTCTATACTTATCACTCCAGTAATCCCCGCTATCTTTCCATCTCACCTCGCATAGACCTAAAATATCTATATTTCCCCTTTCCATCTCTCGCTTAACATTCTCCAATTTCCCCGTCCTCATCATTGTCCTAACATTCCACGTTCCTATTCTAACTAATTTGGTCTTCTTCTCCTGCGTCTTCTGTCCTGCTGCTGCTGGTTTTCCCTTGCAAGGGTTTCGTGGGATGACGACCGCGGAAGCCTTGCCTCCCCCGCTGCCGGGCACGACACACGGCCGATTGGGCCGAGCCCCGTGGTTGCCAGGACTCAAAATATCTCTATTGTCCATCACATTGTTCTTGGGAATGATAATTGAGGTGGTTTCCCGTTGCCTTCCTCAATAGTGTTTTTAACGTGACACCATCACTTACTGGCCGCCCCACTGGGGTCAGACGCCATTGCAGCCGCCTCACTGAGGAACAGACGCTGCGTGGACTACCTTTCGTCTGGCTCCTAACCTTCGACCTATCTGGCATGGGTGACCCTACCAGGAGCAATTTTTATTACTCCCGCCAGTACAGCTCTAGGGGTCATCGGAACGCACAAGCCCTTCCACCACGTCAAGGTTGTAGTCCGGGGAGGGACATATATATATATATATATATATATATATATATATATATATATATATATATATATATATATATATATGTGTATATATATATATAACACAGATGTAGATTTTTAGAATATAGAGACACAAAGAAAGGACACTCACAATTTGTTATTTGACATTTCGACAGCTCGGCTGTCGTCTTCAGAATGGCGTTCTCGGGGAAGAGCGAAGAGAAAATGTGCTGGGGAGAGGTGGGGGAAGGAGAGGTAAGGGACCAATAGGAAATGAACAAGGGGGTGGGAGGGGATATGTAGGCAGCCATATGATGCATTCAGTGGGTTTGGTTCAGCCCGGGCGGTTTAAATGATTGGGCCACCCAGATATGCGCCATCTCGCGGGTTCTCACCTCTATTATACTAGCAGATTTGGGAAGGATTTCAATCACCGAAACGGAGAAGCAGTCGTCAAAAGATTGATTGTAGGAAGCAGTGTGAGTAGGGATGGGATAATTAAGAAAGGTGGGAGATTTGGTGGAATATCGGTGGTTATTCATGCGGAGGGAAAGGGAAAGTCGTGCATTCCCCCACGTAGAAGGCAGGGCAGAAGTTACAGGAGAGGCGATATATAATATTTTTTGAGGTACAGGTGGCGAGTGGTTGGGAGTTGGTACTGAGTGAGGGGGAGGGTCTTAAAAGATGACAGCATTTGCAGCGTGGGCGGTTGCATGGTGCGGATAGGGGCGGGGGAGAGACGGGAGTGCTTGCAGTTGGTTTTGTGGACTTGAAGATGTCTCGCAAGTTCGACGGGCATTTAAACGAAACAGAGGGACAGTGTGGGAATAAAAGTGATGTGGACTGAGTGTTATTGATAATTGGGAAGAGGTCACGGATTAGACGTTTAATTTTGTGTGTTCCGGGAAAGAAAGTGGAGATAAGATTAGGGCATTTTGGGCGGCTTGGTTTGCGGAGGGGAGTGTATTGGGTTGACGGTTTGAGGATTTTACTATTTAGTAGTTTTTCAGGGTACCCACATTTTCTGAGAGAGTCATGTAGCTGGTCCAAGTATTTCTGTTGGGAGGGGGTGTTGTTGCAGAGACGGAAGCCACGAATAGAGAGTGAGAATGGGATTGAGCGCTTTGTATGAGGTGGATGGCATCTGTCGAAATGAAGATATTGTTGCTTATTAGTTGGTTTAATGTGGACTGAGGTGTGAAACGTATTGTTTTGGAGGTATATATATATATATAGGTATATATATATATATATACATATCAATTATCCATCCCTGCATCCATCTTCCCATTATTTGCCCATTTTTTAATTATTACCCATAATTTCGGTAATACGCTAAGACAAGAATATTTGATGAATTCCTTTTATCTTATTGAGAAAAAAATGGTAGGCAATGCTATTAAGGCTCTTTGTTGTATAATGATTGCCAAGAAGTCAACAATTATCTCCAGGTGTAGTATGTGAATTTCTTAATGTTATGGTTATGCTAATATGCATTATTCGAGAACTTATTGCTATCTTTTTTAAAGGAGCTAAATGTTTCGTAGATATATAGCGACCGAACTCGTAAAATGTCATGTTCCCTAAGAAATGTTCCGCTGGGCTTTCCTAATTGGACTTGTTTCATGATATTTTCAATTCTTATTTTTCCTCTTTCAAATGTGCACTAATTGCGGAAGGACACCCGAAGGGATACCACATTCATTAACCTCAATTGTACTTCACTATATTAGGTCGTCTTCAATGCGTCAAAATATTAGACTTTCCTTAAGATAGGCAATGCATATTAGATTGAGCTTATTGTGCCACACAGTTGACTTATGTGGATTCTCTCATGACATATTTCAATCAAATCAGGCGCCAAACAAATTTTTATTTTTTATTACTTTCATATTAAAGCTATTTGATACATTTTTAAAATGGACCACTCTATTTTGTTTTCGCATGTGAACTCGATGATATAAATAGGTTTCAAGAATATTGAAAATGAAATTTTTCGTTACCAGCCAGGCTGATTGATATTTCATCGAGTCGTACGACTCACATTCAGTTTTCAAGAATTTTTTTATATTTTTTAAAAATAAAAATTGATATCAAACGCAAAAATAACATATACAGGCGATATTAGGTTTTCAGGCAGATCGATTTATAAGGACAAGGAAGAGCAGTGGTCGCAGGATCGATCATTGGAAAAGATAACGGCGAGGAAGAACTAGAATGTGAATGAATACACATTGGAAGCACGGTTTTCAGATAACCATGAGAGGGGTGACCTTAGCCGGGTCGATCATATTGAGAGAATGCATGAGGATCGCACAACTAATCAGAATGAATAAAAAAAAGAATGCATATCAGTAAGAGGAAAACAAATTGGCACTTTTCCACAGATTTATTTGTAATGTACAACGAATTTCAGTTCATCGAACTATCTTCAGGTACAAGACAAGATTCAAAATGTGATACATCATATTACATATATGTGATACATAGAAGAAAAGAGTGAGGAGTGAGGTAGGCGGGGAAAAAGAGGGGAAATGTGGAAAACTCAAAGAAATAGGGAAACTAAAGAAATGGAGAGGTAAAAAGAGGGGGAGGGGAGATAAACACTTGTGGTCATTATTGAGAGGACGGTGGCAGGTTGCTCGTATCCTGGATAAATATGATGGAGGGAAGAATGAAGAAGGGTTAAGCGGGAAGGGGACATGGAAGGGATAGAGGCAGGTTGAGGAATGAGGTTGAGGACATTATCAGGGAAGGGTTGTCCGACACATACTGTGATAGGAGGGTAGGGGTTGGTTGGGCGGGGAAATACGCGAAGAGTGGAGTCAGTAGGAGAGAGAAGGAATTTCACTGTTTGCTGTGAAATTGGGATTCTATGGAGATGAGAGTGGTTTATAAAAATATTGTCATTTAATATTAAGTCTTTTGCCCTTGCTTTCGTAGTGTAAAATCTCAGGATTAAATTTGCATGAGAGGGATGACTGTAGTGGATGCTTCGCTAGGAGTGAAGTTTCATCAAAAATCCTCCAGCATCTTTCATACTGTTTTCTTCTAATAAATCTGTGGAAAAGTGAAAAAATTGTTTATCTCATAATGACGAACTTCCACTACATCTTGCCTGAATCTGTTTTATTTAGTCAGTAAGAGAGGAAGGAAGGAATGGACGGAGAGAGTTTATTGGAGAATGAGGTCAATAAAATTCTCAATCTGTGATACAAAATGAGCCTAACATAGAAATGACCTAAGAGCATGTTTGAAACATTGTGTGGATATATCAGAGGCGAAAAAATAAGGCACGTTTGAAATTTTAAAAAAATAGCGAATTCCAATTTTTAACCTAAAACTAGATCCTTCCAGGCAGACCCTGCCACTAATGGGGGCATATTAATGGTGTGCATATATGAACTGTTTTTCTTCTATTTTTGTGGAGAGGAAGAAATGGAATTTAATGAAAGAGCAAACTTTTGTAAGACAGAATTATTTTCCTTCCACAGTCAAATACTAAATCATTCTAAATTACAGGGTATATCACTTAAGGGAATAATCTGCATGGTGGTATTTTAAATTGTTTTTCTACTGCTCATATTTGTCATTATGTATAGTTTTATTCTTGGTTCGTATATTATAGGAGCAGTTTAGTTTATCTTTAGAATTTCTTTTTCCCAATAAGGTTTTCAGGGTCCTTATCGATTTTAAAAGTACTTAATTATAAATTTATCTTCTTTCATATCAACAGGTTTCTCAAATTTTTCCTCTCGTTCGTAACTGAGTTCATTTTCTCTGAACCGTGTGCTGGTCATAGTTTTTAAAATCTTATAATTTTATTAAGTTATTATAATGAATTATTCCGCACGTATTTTATCTCTAAGTGTTTCAGTGATTACAAACACTCTATTCCTCGCATTTTACTAATTGCATTCTTCTCCAAACCCTCCTCCCAAATACATCTCTTTAACCCTTAATCTATTGGTTTAAAATTTTCCCGATGGCTTCCATGGCAACGATACAAATTTTCAAACAGGATGGCAACTTGTTACATGAAACGGTATTTCATGTGCATATAACCGTAAGGGAGTTAGTGTTAATTCATAGTATTAATTTGTTTACTCACGGCATTTATGGTTAATTAGGTATTATATTTATATATTATCAGATAGGCCTTTTCCTTTACATGTGTCGCTCATTTTTACGAAATTTTACGATATGCGTGTTGCTCACACTGCTTATAAATTCACTACTGTCTCCAGCGACAATACATGATTATGCATAGTGAGTTACTTTCTTGTCTCATTTCTTTATTTAATCTATGAGAACGCTTTGGATTCTTTAGAAAGTTTATTCGGTGTTTAATGTGCTTCAAATTAAAATCAGACACCATGAGAACGTAATCACCAAATAAAATACATGCATGAGAAATTGCAGGGTGAATATACTCGAAGGGACTATACTTCAAGCGAAGAATGCGTTAAGTCCTAGAAACTGAGTAAATTGAATAAACAATGAAGAAATGTGAGAGAGACAACAAAGGAGCGATAAAAAAATAAAGAAATTGTGGAAGAAATTAGGCAAAGAAAATTTTGTCTAAATTAACTAATTTTTGTAGTACGCATGACACCGAGAAGGGAATGGTGGGAAGGATGCTTATTTACTACCGAAAAAAGAGATTTTTAAAATAATCATTATCCTCTGGCGATAGTCAATGCTTCCTCTCTGGAGCATAGTCCACATGAAATGAGGTGAACCAAGATGCCTTCCTCGGAAATTGATTTTTCTCCGTTCGTTTCTTCCTGGGGTGACACACCAGCGGCGACACAAGGGCTATATCGGGAGAATGGTGTCAAGGCCCACCTCTCCTCTCCTCTCTGCACCACTGCGAATAAAAAAAACACAAGAAAAAGTCCCGCGTGTGAAGAAGAAACCGCTATCGCCGACCGCTATGAACTCTTAACCTCAGCAGACCAACTTCCTTGCCTCCATATGTAAGCCTAACATTTATGAAAGGTTTTGGATGGGCACAGACAGTGTACATTTCTTAGCCTTCTTCTAAAATTCTTAGCCTCGCCTAAGAAGACGCTGCCCTACACCCATACTACAATTAGCCCTTCTTCTACTCCGCACACATTCTGCCTCTCTTCATTCCGTCCGAAATTCCTATTCCATTTCTTCCCCTGCCTAGTTTGCCTAACATATTCCCTTCTAACGCCCGCTTGAACATTCCACTGCCGATCAATACGCCTTTCATCCATCTTTCCTGTCTCCTTATGATTTCTCCCTGCAATCTCATCTCCCCCCCTACCATACCCAGCACTTCCTCATTGTTTTACTTTCCGTCCACTTCAATTTCTCCATCCTTCACACCCACACTTCAAAAGCCTCCAATCTACGCCTATCCTCCTACTTCAGTGACCATGTTTCCTCGCCGTACATAAACTACGCTCCATATCACTGTTTTCACAAATCTTTTCTTACCAACTTTACCCCACGTCCATGTCATGCTCCTCGATCTATAGGAAATAAAAACACTGCTATTCCACAAAAATATAAATTTACTGAGACCAGGTTCCAACCTTAACTGAGACAATCTTTCCAACCTTAACTTCGAGGAAACGCTATCAGGAAAACGAAAATATTTTGAGGTAGAAAAAAAAATCGGTGAGGAATTTTCAAAAGTAGATTATTATGTTGATGGGCAACATTTGGTTATGCAGTCATCCATAGGCTTCCCACTAAGAGGTCCCGAGGTTCAAATCCTAGAGACAGCAAATATTTTTCAGTGGTATCCCAATTCTTATTTGAGATGAGTTGTGGAGGGCACTTTGACTGAGTACGCCGTCCGTCGGATAGGACGTTAAACTGCGGACCCCTTAGCGCCTTTCGTTAAGAGTAGGCTAATGCCGACGCCGGGTTTCTCCCCACCCTTCATCCTTTCCCATCCATCCCTAATGGCG
Organism: Hetaerina americana; assembly: GCF_022747635.1. Classification (NCBI taxonomy): domain Eukaryota; kingdom Metazoa; phylum Arthropoda; class Insecta; order Odonata; family Calopterygidae; genus Hetaerina; species Hetaerina americana. Next base: position 1,476,895 of record NW_027287516.1, read on the forward strand.
CAAATTACCTTAGCTCTCGGTCGCCTCCACTAAAAAAAACTACCACTACTCCAGTCATTCAACGTGTAAGAGTTTATCCAGTTTTAGAGACGCAATTAAGCTAAGTCAAACATTAAAATAGGGGGACAACATTACAGCAGGTGGAATAGTTTATGCATGTTGGCGGTGTTATGGACTGTGAAAGTCAAATCATTGTGGACAGAGAATTACGTTAGGTATCACGATGAATCGATCATTTAGCTTTGAATAAATCCTCCTCGTGAAAACTCTCTGTAGAATATTAATAGATAAATTTAGATTTCATAATACACGTACTTTTTCAAGACACATTATCCTATTAATCGATAGGTTTATATATTTAGAGCTTATTATATACCAACATCAAAATTTAAAATGGAGTATTTTTATTATTTTGTTACAGATTCTTGTTAATATTAAATATATACGTTGTGCTAGAAACCAATTCTTGGTTTTTTTAAATATTCTCTTCTATTAGTTATTTACCAAAACTTTCATCGTGCATGCGTATTAAGATGCGTCGAGACGAATTCTAAATTATAGAATGGTATCTATAAACCATCAGAGTCTCCGGATAGGCAACAGGGTCATATGACCATTTGGAAAATTGCACCAGTTATAATGCCAAAACTTTAATTACTGGATAGATTAATGGCTATACGTGTAGTTTCTTAATAGCTTCTCCTGGCGTATCATTAAAAATCATTAGACCCGGAATGTTGGAGGATATAAATGCAACCAAGCCGGTATTAAGGTTTTGGTGTCACTAAAATCCACCCCTAAGTAGGTAGCAACCTTGTGGCTCTCCGGAGATGATTGCTTGGGGGAGGAAGGGGGAGAGGAGGGTCAAGAAAGAAAATCTTACGGATTCAGGAGCCCATTAATATTAGTCGAAGTTACCGAGCACCTCTTTCTTATTCCTGACGCGCCCTATTTGTTTCACCGATAACGAGACCGTCAAGGAAAATTTGTGCGCCGCTTAAGAAGTCTTTTTTTTCTCCTCCTCCTCCTTCCATCTCTTCTCCTCCCCGATATGAGAGTCTTCTGGACGACCCGCGGAAGTCTCGAGACAGCCTCAGGAGTAAGATCCACCGTGTGGAAATTGTCGCGCTTTCCTGGGATACGAGGTTGAAAAAGACGAATGGGATGCTGAGATGAGAGCGGGGATGAATACTCCGGGAGTTTGTCTGCACAGAAGTGAGGAGGGGAGGGGGAGTGGGTAGGAGGGAGGGTAAAGGGGTGTGGGCAGAGTTTAGAGGAGGGCATGAATGCACGAATAGCAGGTAGGTGGAGAGGATTAAAGAGGCTGGGAATGAGGGGTAGGTGGGCATGAGAATGGTAAGGAAGGAAGGAGGGACGGGAGGGGGTGAAGGCTTATGGGGGGTGTTAAATATACATGCTTCAGCCCCTTGCTCGGAGACGAGAAAGAGAGAGAGAGCGATGGATGTGAAGTTATGTTATGTTATGTTATTATATATATATATATATATATATATATATATATATATTTATATAAATGAAGAGGAGAAGAGGAAAAGTAATAAAAAATAAACCTAGGGAACGGCTTCATTTTGGCGAAATTACAGCCATCAAGGAGTATATTTTTTTCCTTTGCCGGGAGGCCTGGGAGCGAGAAATGGGGTTGGAAGGTGTGAGAAGGGTAGTACGTACCTACACTGGTATAAGAGAGCATTCGTGGGCAGAATGCGAGAGGGGAATGGGGAGGGAGGGAGTAATGAAAGGGTCGGAAATGTAGTAGAGGGTAGTTGGTCGACGCGAGAAAGAGAGAGATCATGAGTTCATTTTTTTTCTAAAAAATACCAAGTAAAGAGAGGACCAAAATGAGAAAGTGACTTGCAAAGGAAGAGTGGGACAGAAGAGGAGGGAGAAAGAGGAGGTGAAGAAGAAAGTGGAGAGAATATTATTATTATTAATATATAAATCTCGTTGCAAATGGGCAGTTGTCCTGGTGGCAACGGTCAAGTCTGGTCAAAGGTCACTCTTAAAATGCACAGATATACATACATACACAATAATAAAAGATATGAGACAAAATTTTATCATATGCAATGACACTTTAAGATTACCAACCGCGCCCTTACCATCACGCAAGGGCTAAGTTCACACCCCACCTACAACGCTCTGTCAATCACCGCACTCCGTCCATAATCACACACTCTTCAATTTCATCTACCGTTCAAATTCGCGCGCCGTTAACACATCATTCACTTTTACACTAAAACTTCTCATGCCGTCCACATCTACTATAGAACAATATTTTTAATAAGTACAATGGTAGAATAATCACCGATCAATGGCGTTTATCACCCAGTGGCTGCTTTACACTTATTCTTAAAACTTCTAAAAATGGATGGAGAGGGCTCCAGGCAGCTGGTTCCATTCAACAATAGTTTCGTTTAAAAAAGAGTATTTTTTCTTATATGTTTTTACGTTTTTATTTATATTTTAAAACTGTGGTCGTTTTTTCCCTTGAAGTTGATTTTTCTATCTCTTTCCATAAATCTTCCAGGTTTTCGTCCTTTTTAACAATTCTATACATCTAAGCCTAACCTACTCCTTTTTCTTCTATTTTTCAAACTCTCCCATTTCAGTATATCCAACAATCCCGTAACACTCTCTGTTATTTTGTGCCTTCTTAGTACATATCTTGCTGCCTTTCTTTGAACTTTTTCTATCTATTTAATATGTCTCACCAGCATCCCATATGATATGGATCACATACTATGGACGAGTACTCTAGAAAAGGGATAACCAGTACCTTATATGCTTTTTCTTTTGAGGCTAAGCTACTTCCTATTCAATTTCTCATTACCCAATGAAGTACTTTAAATGCCTTCTCCGTCACATTATCTACTTGGACTTCCTACCCAAGAGCTCTAGTTAAGTAAACGCCGAAATACACAATTTTGCAATGACTGGTACATGGGATTCTTTCTCCAAAGAGGGTGTAAATATCCTTCGGTGCACTCTTTTTATTTTAAAAAAGTTATATGCTTACTCTTACATACATTAATACCCATATTATTATTTGCAACCCTTTAACCAAGGCAATTGATGTCATTTTTAAGTATTAGGCGCTCATTTACATGCTCTATCTGTCCTTATATAATGCAGTCATCAGCAAAGAGTCTTACTTGGAAATGTAAATTATTCGATAGATCATTTACGTAAATTAGGAAGAGTAATGGCATGTTTTATGGGCCCAAAATGCGAGAAGTGACGATGGGAAGAAAAATAAATAGATGAGAATTGCCTGGAGAAACATAGGGAAGGGTCACAGAGGGTGATATAGAATAGATTACGTTGGGCGCCATACGTTGGGCGTATGTTACCGTTGGAAGTAATGAACTGGAAATTAGGTGTAATAGGATATCAATCGGAGCGTTGAAAGCTTCCCTTTCCTTCCTCAAGTTAATAACGAGGACGGGCTTCACTGTGTATTTTTTGAGTTTTCTTCTAGAATTTCCATAAAATTATAACTGCGATAAAATCAAAGTCAAAGAAATTTGGGAATTCACGCGAATTTCCGGTGTTCACTTAGCAGTCCGCGTACTTTGTTTCGGAGGGCGGTGAATTGCATGCGGTTTTCTCTGTTATGGTCGTGTTGCCACTTGCTGTTCTTGAAGATGAAGGCCTTCCGCCTCGTAGTTTATCTTCAATCGACTTTCTTCTTTCTGAAAATGCCTTAAAACACCGAAACACCTGGGCTTTTGACGAATCACTATCTCCGTAGGTCTGCTGAAGTTTAGCAAGAGTTTCCGTTGCACTGTGCCCAAGTCTGAAGCAAAACCTGATAGCGCACCGTTGTTCGAAATTGATGTCACTCATTTTTTGAACACAATAGAAAAAAACTGTTTCACAAAAATAATCGCTACGGGCAACCAAATGACTCAAGCGAGTTCCAACCCGTACTGACGGTCGATCACATATTCCCCTGCCTCCCATCCAAGCCCAGCGCCTCCAGTGTTGCCAGATCGAACGCTACGTTGCCAGTCTTATTACCTAATTTACAAACCTCGTAGTAGTAGTAGTTTTGAGGGGAGGCGACCGACAGCTGAGGTCATTTGCGCCATAGGGGATGGATAGGAAAGGATGAAGGGTGGAGAGAAACCCGGCGTCGGCATTAGCCTACTCTTTACGAAATGCGCCAAGGGGTCCGCAGTTTAACGTCCCATCCGACGGACGGCGTACTCACTCAAGGTGCCCTCCACAAAGCACCTCAAGTAGGGATCGAGATACCTCTGAAAAATATTCAACACCGCCGGGATTTGAACCCGGGCCCTCTGGGTGGGAAGCCAGTGATAGCCCCCGCACCATCTCGATCCCCACAAACCTCGTATCATATTACGTGTTTGTTGAAACTTTGGTGTAAACAAGAGCGAATGTTTCCTCCGTTGCAGTTAAGATTGCTAAGATAAGCATATGTTCAAATTAATCTGATAAAAATATTGGCTAATGGCTTCA
>NW_027287517.1:0-53032 GCF_022747635.1 Hetaerina americana
GGCACGTACGAAGCAGACAGCCCGCAAGTCCACCGGAGGAAAGGCCCCGAGGAAGCAGCTGGCCACCAAGGCCGCTCGCAAGAGCGCGCCGGCGACGGGAGGCGTCAAGAAGCCCCACAGGTACCGCCCCGGTACCGTGGCCCTTCGTGAGATCAGGAGATACCAGAAGAGCACGGAGCTCCTCATCCGCAAGCTGCCCTTCCAGCGCCTGGTGCGTGAGATCGCCCAGGACTTCAAGACCGATCTTCGGTTCCAGAGCTCCGCCGTCATGGCTCTCCAGGAGGCCAGCGAGGCTTACCTAGTGGGTCTCTTTGAGGACACCAACCTCTGCGCCATCCACGCTAAGCGTGTGACCATCATGCCCAAGGACATCCAGCTGGCCCGCCGTATCCGCGGAGAGCGAGCTTAGAAAGCTACTTTCGGCCGAAAAACAAAGGTCCTTTTCAGGACCAGTACATACTTAAAAGTTTGAATTTAGCACGATCGCACAATAATTAACGACGATGTAAATCCATTGGAATGATGGACGACATGAAATTTCCTTTGCGCATGGCAAGTGCGTTTGCACGGCTACGCATGAAATGAGATGAAATAAAAGTTCGTGCGATGCTTACCTGACGCGCTTAACGAAAAGAAAACAATACTCCGTGACGTGTTGTTCATTTTACACGTTCTATGAATGTTATTCTTAATTTTTTTTTTCGTCCGTCCATGTCGCATCATCAATTTTAAATAGGACCGTTGTTTTTGCATGGCATTAATCATGATAAATGTTAACTTTGGGCGTGCTCAGTGGCGTGGGCATTGAGTGGCAAGCATCTTTGGAAGACATGATGGTCCTAAAAAGGACCGAGATTGGACGCTGTCTGCTGTCCTAGGTGCGCCGGTGGCGAAGCAGTGATGGTTCACTTCTTTTTCTGGGCGGCGGAAGGTTTCTTGGCGGCGGGCTTGGCCTTGGTGGGCGTCTTCTTGGGCTTGGGGGTCTTGGGTTTGGTGGCCGCCTTTTTCGCCTTCGACGGGGACTTTGCCGCCTTGGCGGCGGGTTTCCCAGCCGCCGGCTTCTTCTTTGGCTTGTCCGCCGCCTTCTTCGCCTTCTTGGCTGGTGGCGCGGACTTGCTTCGCTCCTTGGGCGCGGACCTCTTGGTGCCACTGGACGCCTTCTCGGAGGACTTCTTGGCTCCGACCGCTTTCGGTTTCTTTACTCCCGTCTTCTTGACGACCTTTTTCGCCTTGGTCGTCCCGCTGGCTGCCGCGGGTGCGGCCTTCTTGCTGTGGCTCAGCTTGAAGGAACCTGAGGCGCCCTTTCCCTTGGTCTGGACGAGAGTTCCGGCGGTGACGGCCGCCTTGAGGTACTTCTTGATGAAAGGCGAGAGCCTCTCGGCGTCCACTTTGTAGCTGGCTGCGATGTACTTCTTGATGGCTTGAAGGGAAGAGCCACCGCGCTCCTTGAGGCCCTTGACTGCGTTGTTAACCATCTCGGAAGTGGGCGGGTGCGACGGCTTTGCGCGAGCCTTCTTGGCTGCTCCGCCCTTGCTGGCCTTCTTGGAAGCCGCGGAGGTTCCTGAAGAAGGCAGGGGTTTTACTGCGACGGTGCCCGAAGGCTGGGCTGCCGGTGGTGCGGCTGCCGCTGCTCCAGATGCTGCGTCTGCCATGTTATCGGCTGCTGCGTGATGATAGAAAGAGAAAATTACCAAGACATGGATTTCATACGAAAGTCCACCTTGCTATCGTACCATTTCGGAGCAAAATACGATCTCTTCCTCTCGCCTCCGGTGCGCTTCTCGGATTGTTTGTACTCCACTCCTCCTCCGACTTTCGCGTTTCGGAGAGTGTCGGGGGCGCGTAACGAGGGCGCCTTGCGCCGCGGCGCCCGTCAGGGTTCCACCCTGTCGGCCGTGGCGGCGCCAGGCGTTTGGCGAGCCCAGTTCGTGTGCAGCGGGTCGTCAAAATACGGGTTGTCGTCCTGTCGAAGGCGTACCCGGGAATAAACGTTGCACACGTTTCTACCGGGGTCGATTCCTCGAGATCCGAGGTAACGTACGTTCGAGGCCATCCTTCACCTGGTATTGGACGCGCTCGCGACCCGGTGGGCCGCGCGCCGGCCGCGGAAAGCGGCCCCGAGAAGACGGTCCCTTCGGACGCCTTCCCCCTGACTCGGCGCCTGTCAAACCTTCCTCCTGTTCCTCCCCGGTGCCTGTCCCGTAAGCGGACGTTTATGCATTTTTCGACGACTCGGGGGCGTCGCGACGCACCCACCTCCCGCGCCCGTGGGAAAGGATTATCGAGTCGCAAATGGAGACGGAGTCACCCGTTAAGCGCACGCCTTACGACGCGTCCGCGTGGGCTTCGAAATGGTTGCATGGGGTGGCCGAAGGGGAAAAAGAAATGAACTGTACGCACGCGAATGGGACGTCAAAGTTCACGTACAACAAAGTCGAGGATGGCGCCGAATTATGCTTTAGCCCCGTGAGCGGGCGGGAAAAACAATGTAGTAGCCGAGGGCGCGCAGTGGCGACCCGGCCGTGACGAGTTTGCTCCGTCTCCAACGGCTTCGGACGTCGGTACCTCGTTGCGGGATGATGAATTTGTAGCAACCGGCATGTCATCGGAAACGAAATGATACTTCATCACGGGAAAACTCTTATTGTCGTTGAAACGGCGCCACATCCACGTTTCCGCGGATGTCTACCCTAGTTTCCTTGCACGTCTTTCGAAGAGGAGAGTCGTCTGCCGTCGACTTGTTATCGCGTACATTTCTTTTATTAACCTTCCTTATCTGTGCGATGCGTTGGATGTGCTTTTCTCCACGGTGCCGTCAAGTTACGGAATACACCCCTACGACCTTAAAAAAAAAAATCCCTCCCACACACACGCTGTATGTCACGTTAAATGACCCTGTGTGATGGGATACCTCGGGGACGTAGTCAACGTGAAAGCGACTCCTTGAAAACCAGGCTCTCGTAAGCGTACGTAATTCGTGTCGGCAATTTCGCTCGGTACACATCCCCCGCCGTACGTCTTATTCACGGAAACGGCGAAAATAGGGCGCATCGCGGGATTGTATGCGCGATCATTACGATGGGAATCGCCATAAGCAAATAGGACAGATGCGTTTAACTCAATAATATCCACATCCCTTTCGTCGTAGTTGCGGAGCTATGACGGCTTGTATTCGTGTCACAATATTTTTCAGTTGCTTCCAACCTAATTTCACATCGTTTCCACTTGTTTCCAATCGACATAATGTGTGTCAAGCATATGGATCTTGTTTTTTACCTCCATGCCGTTGGAATAATATCTTTCATTAGAGCAATGGTCGACTTTTCCTTATAACTTTCGAGGGTCGGGATAGTGATTGACGGATAAGGTAGAGTGAATAGCCCTTACCTGGAAAACATTCCTGTGAATAAATAAAAAAAACGTGGGAAAAAGCCGTCGGGGCGTGATGCGGCGTTCAATAGTGATGACAGATTATACTATCTGGCGTAGGAAAGACTTGAACACGATTTTTCCTGGGATCGTAATCAGGGATCCAGGCTGGTTTCCAGTGCTTGCGGGGTTGGGGGGACTAGGGGCGGCATTAACAGCCGGAACCGTTCATTCCTCTACGACCTCTCTTTCGTGGAACTCTATCACCGTCGACAGTTCACGGAACATCATTTCTCGGTTCTGTCTCGAAGAAGCCCCTGTGTTAATTCAATTACTCAGTATCTACTTCGTTCTGCATTACTTAATCAATACATGTGGACCCATCAAATATTTCATCCCCGTTCATTGTTGATTCCTTGAGGTTCTTAGCGATGCGGAAGCAACTTTATCGTCACGAGTAATAAAAGAACGATGATTAACAATTTTAAGCTGTCTGGTACCTAGCACATCACCATAAAAGATACGAAATAAGCATTCCAGTGAACAGGAAAACAAATAGTCGTCTTTTCCCCGGCCAATCTGGGATCATTGCAATGTGAAGCGAAAGTCAATCAGGAGTTAAGAGGATTCAATCCACTCACGATGAAGTAGACGACTGAAGGTTGCGTAGGTCTATGTGCACGTTCGTGTGTGTTAGTTTCTAGTGTTCATATGTAAATGACAGTTGTGTCAATGGGGGAACGTTATTCGAAAGTAACACTAGTTGACTCGAATTTAATCATTCTTATTACCAGTAGTTGCATTGCAAAATTTGACATTATCACGGCAGGAGGTAGGTGATGACTGTCATAAATGTTCGCTAATGGAGGACGTTTGTCATCCATTCCGAGATTTTGAAAAAAAAACTGTCTCCGTTTACATATCGCTGCGTACCCGAGATATTTTACTAATTTGGTACTCTGTGTGGATGAATTTATTAACAGATGTCATAAGGGTGATTTCAACTACACAAATTTGACAAAGTTCAATGTTAAGTATTAACGCCTCGCTGTGACTGGTATGACATTACATGATATCCCGGTGATTAAGCATCACCACAACTGCTAAGGTAATTAATCGTCATGGTGTATATCATGAGTCTTAAAATCACACGATCGTTATGAAATTTACACCGCTTCACGGCTCGTCGGCATTTTCTCCCGTCCGTAGTTAAGTTGTATGTTACTAAGTTGCCTAGGCAAGGACGTTATTCCATTCCATTCCCGGCCACTGTTACTAGATGAATCTGATTAAATATCGCTTCACGAATCACTATTGTCCTCAAAGCCGAGCGTCCTTCGGTTAACGCCACTGCGGGAAATCGGTTGTCGAATACGGTGAAGTGACGATCTCGTGTACCTAGTGTCAAAATGCGGCCGGGGTGGATTCTTCAATGGGGCTAATGCGGTAAAGATTTTCACCAAATTTGCAGAAAGTTGAAATGCTAAAAGGACGGACAGGTAGGCACATGCGGCAACCTTTTTCGTCAGAAATGCACTTGTAGGAAGAGTCGCCTTAATGAAAACGTTATGCAATCATCTCATAAATGATTATACCGGCCGCTAATTTTAAAGATTTCTCTTTCACGTCAAACTTCGACCTCTTTTCCCTAGATTTCATTTCCCTAATCCCGCAAAGAAATAAACAACATTAACGTATGTCCTTCCATCCCTTGTGTATCAACGTAATAAAATTAGCGGGTAAGTTGGGACTGGGACCATTTAACTTTTGCCTAGAGAAACATTTTCTGTTCTGTGGCGTGACAAGACAAGTAAAGATTTCTGGAAAGGTTAATTTCGTTCAAAAGAAGGGGAATGAGTCGTGTCCCGCGGAAGGGACCCCGGTTCAAAACTATAACAAGAATCGGTCATTTGGAGGCATGGTGATCAAAGAACTGGTCTACTTGTCACGTCTGTCTCGATGCATTTGTAATCAATTGCTGATAAATCGTTGCAGTATCGCAAAAAAAAAATTGCGGAAAAGGATGAAAAATCACTCAATCGACTTTAAAATACTTGGGGGATTCGTTCAGAGGAGGTTTATCAACATTGTTTCAGCGAGATGGCGATTTTCCAAGAAGGAAACCCGATGCCCATTACATAAATTGTTATTTGTGCGAATGATGCTGATTCCATATGCTGTTAACGACGATGCATTCCGTAGAAATAGTTTCTGGGAATTGATTGATTGGATAGAATTAGCACAATGGAAAATCCACGGAAGCGCTCACTGCCCGCCATTTTGTTTATTGCGACGCCTGCTCGTCACGACTTGGTGAATGTACAAGGAACGCTGTTGCCCAGCTGCGTTCTATGCTTGCGAGGTTTCCACAGAAATTTCTTCCTCGTGCGGAATGCCACGTGGGTCATTGCGACAGCCCTTTTCTGGTTAACGTAGAAACTTGGGGCGAGGACGGGTCGCATTACCTGCCTCCTCGCGTTGAACCCCCGAGGAGTTTTACGACGTAGCGGATGGGACGGGAGGTTAAGCGGAATTAGCCTTCGCGGAAAAACGGCCGCGTGGGAAGGGCATGTGGGGACCTGTCATTTACTGCCCCTGGAAGTGAAGCAGGAGCAACGTGACCACAAGCGTACCAGTTTCGGAGGGAGACGGACGCCGTGAATCCATATTATTTTTGACGGAGGGAGACATGTAAGTCAAGGCTTACGTCTGAGAAACGAGCATAGCAGGTCAGTGGTTTGAAAAGTACTGGGTGAAAGGGAAGTAATCATGGGAATATAATATTTTTTCCTTAATATCTCGACGGTCATTTTCATCAAATGCAGACGCATAGCAGTAGAAAATATATTTGAATAGGAGGTAAGAAATTCGTCCATCTTTTATTGTCATAAGTTTCTCCTTTACATTTACTCTATTTTTTCGTGAACCGCGCGCGTGCACACCAGGTAAGTAGTTGGTGAATCGGAGGAAAGCGTGGGACTCTAATTTCCCAGGTTTTTACGTTTATTTATGTACGTCCTTTGCGGCCGAGTATTGACGATTGCCCATCGCAGTCGGGTATTTGAAAACTGAAGATTATTTCATGGCCCTTAGAAGGGCCGTTAGGATGCATCAAAGCAATCCCGTCGAGGAATTTACTTTGAGCTGGTGTACTTGGTGACGGCCTTGGTCCCCTCGGAGACGGCGTGCTTGGCCAGCTCACCGGGAAGCAAGAGCCTGACGGCGGTCTGCACCTCCCGGCTGGTGATGGTGGAGCGCTTGTTGTAGTGAGCCAGGCGAGAAGCTTCGGCGGCGATTCTCTCGAAAATATCGTTGACGAAGCTGTTCATGATGCTCATGGCCTTGCTGGAGATTCCGGTGTCGGGGTGCACCTGCTTCAGCACTTTGTAGATGTAGATTGCGTAGCTCTCCTTCCTCCTGCGCTTCTTCTTCTTGTCTCCCTTGGAGATGTTCTTCTGGGCCTTGCCCGCTTTCTTCGCAGCCTTTCCGCTCGTCTTGGGTGGCATGGTGATCACGTTCGGCGAACGGGGTCGATTTCAGTATTTTCGCCGAACATCAGTCGCCTGCTTATGTACCCCTGGTCCGTTCCGTGAGCCGAATCTCCTCGACGACCAATCACGTAAAAGCATGATGTGGCGTCGCTAGGACGGCGGCAGCCTATATAAATGCGCCCAGGAGTCTGACAGCGATTAGACAGCACTACCAGATAAAGAAGCATTCAGCCATGTCCGGACGAGGAAAGGGAGGAAAAGTGAAGGGGAAGTCCAAGTCCCGCTCCAGCAGGGCCGGTCTTCAGTTTCCGGTCGGTCGTATCCACCGTCTGCTCCGCAAGGGGAACTATGCCGAGCGTGTTGGTGCCGGTGCCCCAGTCTACTTGGCCGCCGTCATGGAGTACCTGGCCGCGGAAGTCCTCGAGTTGGCCGGTAACGCTGCCAGGGACAACAAGAAGACGAGAATCATCCCTCGTCACTTGCAGTTGGCCATCCGCAACGACGAGGAGTTGAATAAGCTCCTGTCGGGCGTTACCATCGCTCAGGGAGGTGTCCTTCCGAACATCCAGGCGGTGCTCCTGCCCAAGAAGACTGAGAAGAAGGCATAAGCATCACGCTGTGCGCATAAAAGGTCCTTTTCAGGACCAGAACATACTAGAGAGATGTACGCGATAGATAAATGTCATGTGAAAAAAATAATAATAACAATAAACGTAATAAGCATAGCGAATGAAACGTGGAGCTATAATTGGGCTAAGGTAAACGATGGAAATAAAGCGTATAAAAAGTGAAAGCGTTTGTGCTGAAATGCAACGAAGAATGATTGAAGGTGACACTGCTTCGTTTACAATGTATTTCATAGTCTGTCATAAAATTTCACCTGCAATCTGCCGCTTAACTACGTTATTTCTTGTTAACATGTATGGTTGCAACGGCGCGATACACATTGTCGCCAGTCCGTTGCCACGTGCTTATTCATGTACGGTTGCAACGGCGCGATATACATTGTCGCCAGTCCGTTGCCACGTGCTTATTCCGATTCGCTGACAATGTCTTTAACGTCGGTAAAGGCTCATACAATTTCAACTCTATTATCACCGCCATTTTTCCTGTGCGCTCGAACAGGTCTTACTTTACTATTTATCGCCGTCACATACGCTATAGCGAATAATTTTTCGTTCCGTTATGGCAAAGGATTAGCTCCATCTCTGAACATTGTATTGGTCCTTAGAAGGACCTTTTTTATCGACGTACGCCGGGTGTCGGATGGCGATCCCGTCGCGTCGTGTCTAACCGCCAAACCCGTAGAGAGTGCGGCCCTGTCTCTTGAGTGCGTACACGACGTCCATGGCTGTGACGGTCTTCCTCTTGGCGTGTTCGGTGTAGGTGACGGCGTCACGAATAACGTTCTCAAGGAACACCTTGAGCACACCGCGCGTCTCCTCGTAGATGAGTCCGGAGATACGCTTCACTCCACCTCGGCGGGCGAGACGGCGGATGGCCGGCTTGGTGATGCCCTGGATGTTATCGCGGAGAACTTTGCGATGACGTTTGGCTCCTCCCTTTCCCAGGCCTTTTCCTCCCTTGCCGCGTCCAGTCATCTCTGTAGTCTGCTCGTAGTAAGGGCTGCTGTCTGATGACCTGAAATGCACCTTCGCCGGTATTTATAAACGTCGCCGCCGCGGCGATGACGTACCCGACCTCTCCACCAATCAGCGTCGCCCGTACTATCTGGCGCCATTCTCGGAAGTGCTTAAAAGACGGCGTTGACCCGGCTTTTTACAGATCGCAGAAATGGCACGTACGAAGCAGACAGCCCGCAAGTCCACCGGAGGAAAGGCCCCGAGGAAGCAGCTGGCCACCAAGGCCGCTCGCAAGAGCGCGCCGGCGACGGGAGGCGTCAAGAAGCCCCACAGGTACCGCCCCGGTACCGTGGCCCTTCGTGAGATCAGGAGATACCAGAAGAGCACGGAGCTCCTCATCCGCAAGCTGCCCTTCCAGCGCCTGGTGCGTGAGATCGCCCAGGACTTCAAGACCGATCTTCGGTTCCAGAGCTCCGCCGTCATGGCTCTCCAGGAGGCCAGCGAGGCTTACCTAGTGGGTCTCTTTGAGGACACCAACCTCTGCGCCATCCACGCTAAGCGTGTGACCATCATGCCCAAGGACATCCAGCTGGCCCGCCGTATCCGCGGAGAGCGAGCTTAGAAAGCTACTTTCGGCCGAAAAACAAAGGTCCTTTTCAGGACCAGTACATACTTAAAAGTTTGAATTTAGCACGATCGCACAATAATTAACGACGATGTAAATCCATTGGAATGATGGACGACATGAAATTTCCTTTGCGCATGGCAAGTGCGTTTGCACGGCTACGCATGAAATGAGATGAAATAAAAGTTCGTGCGATGCTTACCTGACGCGCTTAACGAAAAGAAAACAATACTCCGTGACGTGTTGTTCATTTTACACGTTCTATGAATGTTATTCTTAATTTTTTTTTTCGTCCGTCCATGTCGCATCATCAATTTTAAATAGGACCGTTGTTTTTGCATGGCATTAATCATGATAAATGTTAACTTTGGGCGTGCTCAGTGGCGTGGGCATTGAGTGGCAAGCATCTTTGGAAGACATGATGGTCCTAAAAAGGACCGAGATTGGACGCTGTCTGCTGTCCTAGGTGCGCCGGTGGCGAAGCAGTGATGGTTCACTTCTTTTCTGGGCGGCGGAAGGTTTCTTGGCGGCGGGCTTGGCCTTGGTGGGCGTCTTCTTGGGCTTGGGGGTCTTGGGTTTGGTGGCCGCCTTTTTCGCCTTCGACGGGGACTTTGCCGCCTTGGCGGCGGGTTTCCCAGCCGCCGGCTTCTTCTTTGGCTTGTCCGCCGCCTTCTTCGCCTTCTTGGCTGGTGGCGCGGACTTGCTTCGCTCCTTGGGCGCGGACCTCTTGGTGCCACTGGACGCCTTCTCGGAGGACTTCTTGGCTCCGACCGCTTTCGGTTTCTTTACTCCCGTCTTCTTGACGACCTTTTTCGCCTTGGTCGTCCCGCTGGCTGCCGCGGGTGCGGCCTTCTTGCTGTGGCTCAGCTTGAAGGAACCTGAGGCGCCCTTTCCCTTGGTCTGGACGAGAGTTCCGGCGGTGACGGCCGCCTTGAGGTACTTCTTGATGAAAGGCGAGAGCCTCTCGGCGTCCACTTTGTAGCTGGCTGCGATGTACTTCTTGATGGCTTGAAGGGAAGAGCCACCGCGCTCCTTGAGGCCCTTGACTGCGTTGTTAACCATCTCGGAAGTGGGCGGGTGCGACGGCTTTGCGCGAGCCTTCTTGGCTGCTCCGCCCTTGCTGGCCTTCTTGGAAGCCGCGGAGGTTCCTGAAGAAGGCAGGGGTTTTACTGCGACGGTGCCCGAAGGCTGGGCTGCCGGTGGTGCGGCTGCCGCTGCTCCAGATGCTGCGTCTGCCATGTTATCGGCTGCTGCGTGATGATAGAAAGAGAAAATTACCAAGACATGGATTTCATACGAAAGTCCACCTTGCTATCGTACCATTTCGGAGCAAAATACGATCTCTTCCTCTCGCCTCCGGTGCGCTTCTCGGATTGTTTGTACTCCACTCCTCCTCCGACTTTCGCGTTTCGGAGAGTGTCGGGGCGCGTAACGAGGGCGCCTTGCGCCGCGGCGCCCGTCAGGGTTCCACCCTGTCGGCCGTGGCGGCGCCAGGCGTTTGGCGAGCCCAGTTCGTGTGCAGCGGGTCGTCAAAATACGGGTTGTCGTCCTGTCGAAGGCGTACCCGGGAATAAACGTTGCACACGTTTCTACCGGGGTCGATTCCTCGAGATCCGAGGTAACGTACGTTCGAGGCCATCCTTCACCTGGTATTGGACGCGCTCGCGACCCGGTGGGCCGCGCGCCGGCCGCGGAAAGCGGCCCCGAGAAGACGGTCCCTTCGGACGCCTTCCCCCTGACTCGGCGCCTGTCAAACCTTCCTCCTGTTCCTCCCCGGTGCCTGTCCCGTAAGCGGACGTTTATGCATTTTTCGACGACTCGGGGGCGTCGCGACGCACCCACCTCCCGCGCCCGTGGGAAAGGATTATCGAGTCGCAAATGGAGACGGAGTCACCCGTTAAGCGCACGCCTTACGACGCGTCCGCGTGGGCTTCGAAATGGTTGCATGGGGTGGCCGAAGGGGAAAAAGAAATGAACTGTACGCACGCGAATGGGACGTCAAAGTTCACGTACAACAAAGTCGAGGATGGCGCCGAATTATGCTTTAGCCCCGTGAGCGGGCGGGAAAAACAATGTAGTAGCCGAGGGCGCGCAGTGGCGACCCGGCCGTGACGAGTTTGCTCCGTCTCCAACGGCTTCGGACGTCGGTACCTCGTTGCGGGATGATGAATTTGTAGCAACCGGCATGTCATCGGAAACGAAATGATACTTCATCACGGGAAAACTCTTATTGTCGTTGAAACGGCGCCACATCCACGTTTCCGCGGATGTCTACCCTAGTTTCCTTGCACGTCTTTCGAAGAGGAGAGTCGTCTGCCGTCGACTTGTTATCGCGTACATTTCTTTTATTAACCTTCCTTATCTGTGCGATGCGTTGGATGTGCTTTTCTCCACGGTGCCGTCAAGTTACGGAATACACCCCTACGACCTTAAAAAAAAAAATCCCTCCCACACACACGCTGTATGTCACGTTAAATGACCCTGTGTGATGGGATACCTCGGGGACGTAGTCAACGTGAAAGCGACTCCTTGAAAACCAGGCTCTCGTAAGCGTACGTAATTCGTGTCGGCAATTTCGCTCGGTACACATCCCCCGCCGTACGTCTTATTCACGGAAACGGCGAAAATAGGGCGCATCGCGGGATTGTATGCGCGATCATTACGATGGGAATCGCCATAAGCAAATAGGACAGATGCGTTTAACTCAATAATATCCACATCCCTTTCGTCGTAGTTGCGGAGCTATGACGGCTTGTATTCGTGTCACAATATTTTTCAGTTGCTTCCAACCTAATTTCACATCGTTTCCACTTGTTTCCAATCGACATAATGTGTGTCAAGCATATGGATCTTGTTTTTTACCTCCATGCCGTTGGAATAATATCTTTCATTAGAGCAATGGTCGACTTTTCCTTATAACTTTCGAGGGTCGGGATAGTGATTGACGGATAAGGTAGAGTGAATAGCCCTTACCTGGAAAACATTCCTGTGAATAAATAAAAAAAACGTGGGAAAAAGCCGTCGGGGCGTGATGCGGCGTTCAATAGTGATGACAGATTATACTATCTGGCGTAGGAAAGACTTGAACACGATTTTTCCTGGGATCGTAATCAGGGATCCAGGCTGGTTTCCAGTGCTTGCGGGGTTGGGGGGACTAGGGGCGGCATTAACAGCCGGAACCGTTCATTCCTCTACGACCTCTCTTTCGTGGAACTCTATCACCGTCGACAGTTCACGGAACATCATTTCTCGGTTCTGTCTCGAAGAAGCCCCTGTGTTAATTCAATTACTCAGTATCTACTTCGTTCTGCATTACTTAATCAATACATGTGGACCCATCAAATATTTCATCCCCGTTCATTGTTGATTCCTTGAGGTTCTTAGCGATGCGGAAGCAACTTTATCGTCACGAGTAATAAAAGAACGATGATTAACAATTTTAAGCTGTCTGGTACCTAGCACATCACCATAAAAGATACGAAATAAGCATTCCAGTGAACAGGAAAACAAATAGTCGTCTTTTCCCCGGCCAATCTGGGATCATTGCAATGTGAAGCGAAAGTCAATCAGGAGTTAAGAGGATTCAATCCACTCACGATGAAGTAGACGACTGAAGGTTGCGTAGGTCTATGTGCACGTTCGTGTGTGTTAGTTTCTAGTGTTCATATGTAAATGACAGTTGTGTCAATGGGGGAACGTTATTCGAAAGTAACACTAGTTGACTCGAATTTAATCATTCTTATTACCAGTAGTTGCATTGCAAAATTTGACATTATCACGGCAGGAGGTAGGTGATGACTGTCATAAATGTTCGCTAATGGAGGACGTTTGTCATCCATTCCGAGATTTTGAAAAAAAAACTGTCTCCGTTTACATATCGCTGCGTACCCGAGATATTTTACTAATTTGGTACTCTGTGTGGATGAATTTATTAACAGATGTCATAAGGGTGATTTCAACTACACAAATTTGACAAAGTTCAATGTTAAGTATTAACGCCTCGCTGTGACTGGTATGACATTACATGATATCCCGGTGATTAAGCATCACCACAACTGCTAAGGTAATTAATCGTCATGGTGTATATCATGAGTCTTAAAATCACACGATCGTTATGAAATTTACACCGCTTCACGGCTCGTCGGCATTTTCTCCCGTCCGTAGTTAAGTTGTATGTTACTAAGTTGCCTAGGCAAGGACGTTATTCCATTCCATTCCCGGCCACTGTTACTAGATGAATCTGATTAAATATCGCTTCACGAATCACTATTGTCCTCAAAGCCGAGCGTCCTTCGGTTAACGCCACTGCGGGAAATCGGTTGTCGAATACGGTGAAGTGACGATCTCGTGTACCTAGTGTCAAAATGCGGCCGGGGTGGATTCTTCAATGGGGCTAATGCGGTAAAGATTTTCACCAAATTTGCAGAAAGTTGAAATGCTAAAAGGACGGACAGGTAGGCACATGCGGCAACCTTTTTCGTCAGAAATGCACTTGTAGGAAGAGTCGCCTTAATGAAAACGTTATGCAATCATCTCATAAATGATTATACCGGCCGCTAATTTTAAAGATTTCTCTTTCACGTCAAACTTCGACCTCTTTTCCCTAGATTTCATTTCCCTAATCCCGCAAAGAAATAAACAACATTAACGTATGTCCTTCCATCCCTTGTGTATCAACGTAATAAAATTAGCGGGTAAGTTGGGACTGGGACCATTTAACTTTTGCCTAGAGAAACATTTTCTGTTCTGTGGCGTGACAAGACAAGTAAAGATTTCTGGAAAGGTTAATTTCGTTCAAAAGAAGGGGAATGAGTCGTGTCCCGCGGAAGGGACCCCGGTTCAAAACTATAACAAGAATCGGTCATTTGGAGGCATGGTGATCAAAGAACTGGTCTACTTGTCACGTCTGTCTCGATGCATTTGTAATCAATTGCTGATAAATCGTTGCAGTATCGCAAAAAAAAAATTGCGGAAAAGGATGAAAAATCACTCAATCGACTTTAAAATACTTGGGGGATTCGTTCAGAGGAGGTTTATCAACATTGTTTCAGCGAGATGGCGATTTTCCAAGAAGGAAACCCGATGCCCATTACATAAATTGTTATTTGTGCGAATGATGCTGATTCCATATGCTGTTAACGACGATGCATTCCGTAGAAATAGTTTCTGGGAATTGATTGATTGGATAGAATTAGCACAATGGAAAATCCACGGAAGCGCTCACTGCCCGCCATTTTGTTTATTGCGACGCCTGCTCGTCACGACTTGGTGAATGTACAAGGAACGCTGTTGCCCAGCTGCGTTCTATGCTTGCGAGGTTTCCACAGAAATTTCTTCCTCGTGCGGAATGCCACGTGGGTCATTGCGACAGCCCTTTTCTGGTTAACGTAGAAACTTGGGGCGAGGACGGGTCGCATTACCTGCCTCCTCGCGTTGAACCCCCGAGGAGTTTTACGACGTAGCGGATGGGACGGGAGGTTAAGCGGAATTAGCCTTCGCGGAAAAACGGCCGCGTGGGAAGGGCATGTGGGGACCTGTCATTTACTGCCCCTGGAAGTGAAGCAGGAGCAACGTGACCACAAGCGTACCAGTTTCGGAGGGAGACGGACGCCGTGAATCCATATTATTTTTGACGGAGGGAGACATGTAAGTCAAGGCTTACGTCTGAGAAACGAGCATAGCAGGTCAGTGGTTTGAAAAGTACTGGGTGAAAGGGAAGTAATCATGGGAATATAATATTTTTTCCTTAATATCTCGACGGTCATTTTCATCAAATGCAGACGCATAGCAGTAGAAAATATATTTGAATAGGAGGTAAGAAATTCGTCCATCTTTTATTGTCATAAGTTTCTCCTTTACATTTACTCTATTTTTTCGTGAACCGCGCGCGTGCACACCAGGTAAGTAGTTGGTGAATCGGAGGAAAGCGTGGGACTCTAATTTCCCAGGTTTTTACGTTTATTTATGTACGTCCTTTGCGGCCGAGTATTGACGATTGCCCATCGCAGTCGGGTATTTGAAAACTGAAGATTATTTCATGGCCCTTAGAAGGGCCGTTAGGATGCATCAAAGCAATCCCGTCGAGGAATTTACTTTGAGCTGGTGTACTTGGTGACGGCCTTGGTCCCCTCGGAGACGGCGTGCTTGGCCAGCTCACCGGGAAGCAAGAGCCTGACGGCGGTCTGCACCTCCCGGCTGGTGATGGTGGAGCGCTTGTTGTAGTGAGCCAGGCGAGAAGCTTCGGCGGCGATTCTCTCGAAAATATCGTTGACGAAGCTGTTCATGATGCTCATGGCCTTGCTGGAGATTCCGGTGTCGGGGTGCACCTGCTTCAGCACTTTGTAGATGTAGATTGCGTAGCTCTCCTTCCTCCTGCGCTTCTTCTTCTTGTCTCCCTTGGAGATGTTCTTCTGGGCCTTGCCCGCTTTCTTCGCAGCCTTTCCGCTCGTCTTGGGTGGCATGGTGATCACGTTCGGCGAACGGGGTCGATTTCAGTATTTTCGCCGAACATCAGTCGCCTGCTTATGTACCCCTGGTCCGTTCCGTGAGCCGAATCTCCTCGACGACCAATCACGTAAAAGCATGATGTGGCGTCGCTAGGACGGCGGCAGCCTATATAAATGCGCCCAGGAGTCTGACAGCGATTAGACAGCACTACCAGATAAAGAAGCATTCAGCCATGTCCGGACGAGGAAAGGGAGGAAAAGTGAAGGGGAAGTCCAAGTCCCGCTCCAGCAGGGCCGGTCTTCAGTTTCCGGTCGGTCGTATCCACCGTCTGCTCCGCAAGGGGAACTATGCCGAGCGTGTTGGTGCCGGTGCCCCAGTCTACTTGGCCGCCGTCATGGAGTACCTGGCCGCGGAAGTCCTCGAGTTGGCCGGTAACGCTGCCAGGGACAACAAGAAGACGAGAATCATCCCTCGTCACTTGCAGTTGGCCATCCGCAACGACGAGGAGTTGAATAAGCTCCTGTCGGGCGTTACCATCGCTCAGGGAGGTGTCCTTCCGAACATCCAGGCGGTGCTCCTGCCCAAGAAGACTGAGAAGAAGGCATAAGCATCACGCTGTGCGCATAAAAGGTCCTTTTCAGGACCAGAACATACTAGAGAGATGTACGCGATAAATGTCATGTGAAAAAAATAATAATAACAATAAACGTAATAAGCATAGCGAATGAAACGTGGAGCTATAATTGGGCTAAGGTAAACGATGGGAAATAAAGCGTATAAAAAGTGAAAGCGTTTGTGCTGAAATGCAACGAAGAATGATTGAAGGTGACACTGCTTCGTTTACAATGTATTTCATAGTCTGTCATAAAATTTCACCTGCAATCTGCCGCTTAACTACGTTATTTCTTGTTAACATGTATGGTTGCAACGGCGCGATACACATTGTCGCCAGTCCGTTGCCACGTGCTTATTCATGTACGGTTGCAACGGCGCGATATACATTGTCGCCAGTCCGTTGCCACGTGCTTATTCCGATTCGCTGACAATGTCTTTAACGTCGGTAAAGGCTCATACAATTTCAACTCTATTATCACCGCCATTTTTCCTGTGCGCTCGAACAGGTCTTACTTTACTATTTATCGCCGTCACATACGCTATAGCGAATAATTTTTCGTTCCGTTATGGCAAAGGATTAGCTCCATCTCTGAACATTGTATTGGTCCTTAGAAGGACCTTTTTTATCGACGTACGCCGGGTGTCGGATGGCGATCCCGTCGCGTCGTGTCTAACCGCCAAACCCGTAGAGAGTGCGGCCCTGTCTCTTGAGTGCGTACACGACGTCCATGGCTGTGACGGTCTTCCTCTTGGCGTGTTCGGTGTAGGTGACGGCGTCACGAATAACGTTCTCAAGGAACACCTTGAGCACACCGCGCGTCTCCTCGTAGATGAGTCCGGAGATACGCTTCACTCCACCTCGGCGGGCGAGACGGCGGATGGCCGGCTTGGTGATGCCCTGGATGTTATCGCGGAGAACTTTGCGATGACGTTTGGCTCCTCCCTTTCCCAGGCCTTTTCCTCCCTTGCCGCGTCCAGTCATCTCTGTAGTCTGCTCGTAGTAAGGGCTGCTGTCTGATGACCTGAAATGCACCTTCGCCGGTATTTATAAACGTCGCCGCCGCGGCGATGACGTACCCGACCTCTCCACCAATCAGCGTCGCCCGTACTATCTGGCGCCATTCTCGGAAGTGCTTAAAAGACGGCGTTGACCCGGCTTTTTACAGATCGCAGAAATGGCACGTACGAAGCAGACAGCCCGCAAGTCCACCGGAGGAAAGGCCCCGAGGAAGCAGCTGGCCACCAAGGCCGCTCGCAAGAGCGCGCCGGCGACGGGAGGCGTCAAGAAGCCCCACAGGTACCGCCCCGGTACCGTGGCCCTTCGTGAGATCAGGAGATACCAGAAGAGCACGGAGCTCCTCATCCGCAAGCTGCCCTTCCAGCGCCTGGTGCATGAGATCGCCCAGGACTTCAAGACCGATCTTCGGTTCCAGAGCTCCGCCGTCATGGCTCTCCAGGAGGCCAGCGAGGCTTACCTAGTGGGTCTCTTTGAGGACACCAACCTCTGCGCCATCCACGCTAAGCGTGTGACCATCATGCCCAAGGACATCCAGCTGGCCCGCCGTATCCGCGGAGAGCGAGCTTAGAAAGCTACTTTCGGCCGAAAAACAAAGGTCCTTTTCAGGACCAGTACATACTTAAAAGTTTGAATTTAGCACGATCGCACAATAATTAACGACGATGTAAATCCATTGGAATGATGGACGACATGAAATTTCCTTTGCGCATGGCAAGTGCGTTTGCACGGCTACGCATGAAATGAGATGAAATAAAAGTTCGTGCGATGCTTACCTGACGCGCTTAACGAAAAGAAAACAATACTCCGTGACGTGTTGTTCATTTTACACGTTCTATGAATGTTATTCTTAATTTTTTTTTTCGTCCGTCCATGTCGCATCATCAATTTTAAATAGGACCGTTGTTTTTGCATGGCATTAATCATGATAAATGTTAACTTTGGGCGTGCTCAGTGGCGTGGGCATTGAGTGGCAAGCATCTTTGGAAGACATGATGGTCCTAAAAAGGACCGAGATTGGACGCTGTCTGCTGTCCTAGGTGCGCCGGTGGCGAAGCAGTGATGGTTCACTTCTTTTTCTGGGCGGCGGAAGGTTTCTTGGCGGCGGGCTTGGCCTTGGTGGGCGTCTTCTTGGGCTTGGGGGTCTTGGGTTTGGTGGCCGCCTTTTTCGCCTTCGACGGGGACTTTGCCGCCTTGGCGGCGGGTTTCCCAGCCGCCGGCTTCTTCTTTGGCTTGTCCGCCGCCTTCTTCGCCTTCTTGGCTGGTGGCGCGGACTTGCTTCGCTCCTTGGGCGCGGACCTCTTGGTGCCACTGGACGCCTTCTCGGAGGACTTCTTGGCTCCGACCGCTTTCGGTTTCTTTACTCCCGTCTTCTTGACGACCTTTTTCGCCTTGGTCGTCCCGCTGGCTGCCGCGGGTGCGGCCTTCTTGCTGTGGCTCAGCTTGAAGGAACCTGAGGCGCCCTTTCCCTTGGTCTGGACGAGAGTTCCGGCGGTGACGGCCGCCTTGAGGTACTTCTTGATGAAAGGCGAGAGCCTCTCGGCGTCCACTTTGTAGCTGGCTGCGATGTACTTCTTGATGGCTTGAAGGGAAGAGCCACCGCGCTCCTTGAGGCCCTTGACTGCGTTGTTAACCATCTCGGAAGTGGGCGGGTGCGACGGCTTTGCGCGAGCCTTCTTGGCTGCTCCGCCCTTGCTGGCCTTCTTGGAAGCCGCGGAGGTTCCTGAAGAAGGCAGGGGTTTTACTGCGACGGTGCCCGAAGGCTGGGCTGCCGGTGGTGCGGCTGCCGCTGCTCCAGATGCTGCGTCTGCCATGTTATCGGCTGCTGCGTGATGATAGAAAGAGAAAATTACCAAGACATGGATTTCATACGAAAGTCCACCTTGCTATCGTACCATTTCGGAGCAAAATACGATCTCTTCCTCTCGCCTCCGGTGCGCTTCTCGGATTGTTTGTACTCCACTCCTCCTCCGACTTTCGCGTTTCGGAGAGTGTCGGGGGCGCGTAACGAGGGCGCCTTGCGCCGCGGCGCCCGTCAGGGTTCCACCCTGTCGGCCGTGGCGGCGCCAGGCGTTTGGCGAGCCCAGTTCGTGTGCAGCGGGTCGTCAAAATACGGGTTGTCGTCCTGTCGAAGGCGTACCCGGGAATAAACGTTGCACACGTTTCTACCGGGGTCGATTCCTCGAGATCCGAGGTAACGTACGTTCGAGGCCATCCTTCACCTGGTATTGGACGCGCTCGCGACCCGGTGGGCCGCGCGCCGGCCGCGGAAAGCGGCCCCGAGAAGACGGTCCCTTCGGACGCCTTCCCCCTGACTCGGCGCCTGTCAAACCTTCCTCCTGTTCCTCCCCGGTGCCTGTCCCGTAAGCGGACGTTTATGCATTTTTCGACGACTCGGGGGCGTCGCGACGCACCCACCTCCCGCGCCCGTGGGAAAGGATTATCGAGTCGCAAATGGAGACGGAGTCACCCGTTAAGCGCACGCCTTACGACGCGTCCGCGTGGGCTTCGAAATGGTTGCATGGGGTGGCCGAAGGGGAAAAAGAAATGAACTGTACGCACGCGAATGGGACGTCAAAGTTCACGTACAACAAAGTCGAGGATGGCGCCGAATTATGCTTTAGCCCCGTGAGCGGGCGGGAAAAACAATGTAGTAGCCGAGGGCGCGCAGTGGCGACCCGGCCGTGACGAGTTTGCTCCGTCTCCAACGGCTTCGGACGTCGGTACCTCGTTGCGGGATGATGAATTTGTAGCAACCGGCATGTCATCGGAAACGAAATGATACTTCATCACGGGAAAACTCTTATTGTCGTTGAAACGGCGCCACATCCACGTTTCCGCGGATGTCTACCCTAGTTTCCTTGCACGTCTTTCGAAGAGGAGAGTCGTCTGCCGTCGACTTGTTATCGCGTACATTTCTTTTATTAACCTTCCTTATCTGTGCGATGCGTTGGATGTGCTTTTCTCCACGGTGCCGTCAAGTTACGGAATACACCCCTACGACCTTAAAAAAAAAAATCCCTCCCACACACACGCTGTATGTCACGTTAAATGACCCTGTGTGATGGGATACCTCGGGGACGTAGTCAACGTGAAAGCGACTCCTTGAAAACCAGGCTCTCGTAAGCGTACGTAATTCGTGTCGGCAATTTCGCTCGGTACACATCCCCCGCCGTACGTCTTATTCACGGAAACGGCGAAAATAGGGCGCATCGCGGGATTGTATGCGCGATCATTACGATGGGAATCGCCATAAGCAAATAGGACAGATGCGTTTAACTCAATAATATCCACATCCCTTTCGTCGTAGTTGCGGAGCTATGACGGCTTGTATTCGTGTCACAATATTTTTCAGTTGCTTCCAACCTAATTTCACATCGTTTCCACTTGTTTCCAATCGACATAATGTGTGTCAAGCATATGGATCTTGTTTTTTACCTCCATGCCGTTGGAATAATATCTTTCATTAGAGCAATGGTCGACTTTTCCTTATAACTTTCGAGGGTCGGGATAGTGATTGACGGATAAGGTAGAGTGAATAGCCCTTACCTGGAAAACATTCCTGTGAATAAATAAAAAAAACGTGGGAAAAAGCCGTCGGGGCGTGATGCGGCGTTCAATAGTGATGACAGATTATACTATCTGGCGTAGGAAAGACTTGAACACGATTTTTCCTGGGATCGTAATCAGGGATCCAGGCTGGTTTCCAGTGCTTGCGGGGTTGGGGGGACTAGGGGCGGCATTAACAGCCGGAACCGTTCATTCCTCTACGACCTCTCTTTCGTGGAACTCTATCACCGTCGACAGTTCACGGAACATCATTTCTCGGTTCTGTCTCGAAGAAGCCCCTGTGTTAATTCAATTACTCAGTATCTACTTCGTTCTGCATTACTTAATCAATACATGTGGACCCATCAAATATTTCATCCCCGTTCATTGTTGATTCCTTGAGGTTCTTAGCGATGCGGAAGCAACTTTATCGTCACGAGTAATAAAAGAACGATGATTAACAATTTTAAGCTGTCTGGTACCTAGCACATCACCATAAAAGATACGAAATAAGCATTCCAGTGAACAGGAAAACAAATAGTCGTCTTTTCCCCGGCCAATCTGGGATCATTGCAATGTGAAGCGAAAGTCAATCAGGAGTTAAGAGGATTCAATCCACTCACGATGAAGTAGACGACTGAAGGTTGCGTAGGTCTATGTGCACGTTCGTGTGTGTTAGTTTCTAGTGTTCATATGTAAATGACAGTTGTGTCAATGGGGGAACGTTATTCGAAAGTAACACTAGTTGACTCGAATTTAATCATTCTTATTACCAGTAGTTGCATTGCAAAATTTGACATTATCACGGCAGGAGGTAGGTGATGACTGTCATAAATGTTCGCTAATGGAGGACGTTTGTCATCCATTCCGAGATTTTGAAAAAAAAACTGTCTCCGTTTACATATCGCTGCGTACCCGAGATATTTTACTAATTTGGTACTCTGTGTGGATGAATTTATTAACAGATGTCATAAGGGTGATTTCAACTACACAAATTTGACAAAGTTCAATGTTAAGTATTAACGCCTCGCTGTGACTGGTATGACATTACATGATATCCCGGTGATTAAGCATCACCACAACTGCTAAGGTAATTAATCGTCATGGTGTATATCATGAGTCTTAAAATCACACGATCGTTATGAAATTTACACCGCTTCACGGCTCGTCGGCATTTTCTCCCGTCCGTAGTTAAGTTGTATGTTACTAAGTTGCCTAGGCAAGGACGTTATTCCATTCCATTCCCGGCCACTGTTACTAGATGAATCTGATTAAATATCGCTTCACGAATCACTATTGTCCTCAAAGCCGAGCGTCCTTCGGTTAACGCCACTGCGGGAAATCGGTTGTCGAATACGGTGAAGTGACGATCTCGTGTACCTAGTGTCAAAATGCGGCCGGGGTGGATTCTTCAATGGGGCTAATGCGGTAAAGATTTTCACCAAATTTGCAGAAAGTTGAAATGCTAAAAGGACGGACAGGTAGGCACATGCGGCAACCTTTTTCGTCAGAAATGCACTTGTAGGAAGAGTCGCCTTAATGAAAACGTTATGCAATCATCTCATAAATGATTATACCGGCCGCTAATTTTAAAGATTTCTCTTTCACGTCAAACTTCGACCTCTTTTCCCTAGATTTCATTTCCCTAATCCCGCAAAGAAATAAACAACATTAACGTATGTCCTTCCATCCCTTGTGTATCAACGTAATAAAATTAGCGGGTAAGTTGGGACTGGGACCATTTAACTTTTGCCTAGAGAAACATTTTCTGTTCTGTGGCGTGACAAGACAAGTAAAGATTTCTGGAAAGGTTAATTTCGTTCAAAAGAAGGGGAATGAGTCGTGTCCCGCGGAAGGGACCCCGGTTCAAAACTATAACAAGAATCGGTCATTTGGAGGCATGGTGATCAAAGAACTGGTCTACTTGTCACGTCTGTCTCGATGCATTTGTAATCAATTGCTGATAAATCGTTGCAGTATCGCAAAAAAAAAATTGCGGAAAAGGATGAAAAATCACTCAATCGACTTTAAAATACTTGGGGGATTCGTTCAGAGGAGGTTTATCAACATTGTTTCAGCGAGATGGCGATTTTCCAAGAAGGAAACCCGATGCCCATTACATAAATTGTTATTTGTGCGAATGATGCTGATTCCATATGCTGTTAACGACGATGCATTCCGTAGAAATAGTTTCTGGGAATTGATTGATTGGATAGAATTAGCACAATGGAAAATCCACGGAAGCGCTCACTGCCCGCCATTTTGTTTATTGCGACGCCTGCTCGTCACGACTTGGTGAATGTACAAGGAACGCTGTTGCCCAGCTGCGTTCTATGCTTGCGAGGTTTCCACAGAAATTTCTTCCTCGTGCGGAATGCCACGTGGGTCATTGCGACAGCCCTTTTCTGGTTAACGTAGAAACTTGGGGCGAGGACGGGTCGCATTACCTGCCTCCTCGCGTTGAACCCCCGAGGAGTTTTACGACGTAGCGGATGGGACGGGAGGTTAAGCGGAATTAGCCTTCGCGGAAAAACGGCCGCGTGGGAAGGGCATGTGGGGACCTGTCATTTACTGCCCCTGGAAGTGAAGCAGGAGCAACGTGACCACAAGCGTACCAGTTTCGGAGGGAGACGGACGCCGTGAATCCATATTATTTTTGACGGAGGGAGACATGTAAGTCAAGGCTTACGTCTGAGAAACGAGCATAGCAGGTCAGTGGTTTGAAAAGTACTGGGTGAAAGGGAAGTAATCATGGGAATATAATATTTTTTCCTTAATATCTCGACGGTCATTTTCATCAAATGCAGACGCATAGCAGTAGAAAATATATTTGAATAGGAGGTAAGAAATTCGTCCATCTTTTATTGTCATAAGTTTCTCCTTTACATTTACTCTATTTTTTCGTGAACCGCGCGCGTGCACACCAGGTAAGTAGTTGGTGAATCGGAGGAAAGCGTGGGACTCTAATTTCCCAGGTTTTTACGTTTATTTATGTACGTCCTTTGCGGCCGAGTATTGACGATTGCCCATCGCAGTCGGGTATTTGAAAACTGAAGATTATTTCATGGCCCTTAGAAGGGCCGTTAGGATGCATCAAAGCAATCCCGTCGAGGAATTTACTTTGAGCTGGTGTACTTGGTGACGGCCTTGGTCCCCTCGGAGACGGCGTGCTTGGCCAGCTCACCGGGAAGCAAGAGCCTGACGGCGGTCTGCACCTCCCGGCTGGTGATGGTGGAGCGCTTGTTGTAGTGAGCCAGGCGAGAAGCTTCGGCGGCGATTCTCTCGAAAATATCGTTGACGAAGCTGTTCATGATGCTCATGGCCTTGCTGGAGATTCCGGTGTCGGGGTGCACCTGCTTCAGCACTTTGTAGATGTAGATTGCGTAGCTCTCCTTCCTCCTGCGCTTCTTCTTCTTGTCTCCCTTGGAGATGTTCTTCTGGGCCTTGCCCGCTTTCTTCGCAGCCTTTCCGCTCGTCTTGGGTGGCATGGTGATCACGTTCGGCGAACGGGGTCGATTTCAGTATTTTCGCCGAACATCAGTCGCCTGCTTATGTACCCCTGGTCCGTTCCGTGAGCCGAATCTCCTCGACGACCAATCACGTAAAAGCATGATGTGGCGTCGCTAGGACGGCGGCAGCCTATATAAATGCGCCCAGGAGTCTGACAGCGATTAGACAGCACTACCAGATAAAGAAGCATTCAGCCATGTCCGGACGAGGAAAGGGAGGAAAAGTGAAGGGGAAGTCCAAGTCCCGCTCCAGCAGGGCCGGTCTTCAGTTTCCGGTCGGTCGTATCCACCGTCTGCTCCGCAAGGGGAACTATGCCGAGCGTGTTGGTGCCGGTGCCCCAGTCTACTTGGCCGCCGTCATGGAGTACCTGGCCGCGGAAGTCCTCGAGTTGGCCGGTAACGCTGCCAGGGACAACAAGAAGACGAGAATCATCCCTCGTCACTTGCAGTTGGCCATCCGCAACGACGAGGAGTTGAATAAGCTCCTGTCGGGCGTTACCATCGCTCAGGGAGGTGTCCTTCCGAACATCCAGGCGGTGCTCCTGCCCAAGAAGACTGAGAAGAAGGCATAAGCATCACGCTGTGCGCATAAAAGGTCCTTTTCAGGACCAGAACATACTAGAGAGATGTACGCGATAAATGTCATGTGAAAAAAATAATAATAACAATAAACGTAATAAGCATAGCGAATGAAACGTGGAGCTATAATTGGGCTAAGGTAAACGATGGGAAATAAAGCGTATAAAAAGTGAAAGCGTTTGTGCTGAAATGCAACGAAGAATGATTGAAGGTGACACTGCTTCGTTTACAATGTATTTCATAGTCTGTCATAAAATTTCACCTGCAATCTGCCGCTTAACTACGTTATTTCTTGTTAACATGTATGGTTGCAACGGCGCGATACACATTGTCGCCAGTCCGTTGCCACGTGCTTATTCATGTACGGTTGCAACGGCGCGATATACATTGTCGCCAGTCCGTTGCCACGTGCTTATTCCGATTCGCTGACAATGTCTTTAACGTCGGTAAAGGCTCATACAATTTCAACTCTATTATCACCGCCATTTTTCCTGTGCGCTCGAACAGGTCTTACTTTACTATTTATCGCCGTCACATACGCTATAGCGAATAATTTTTCGTTCCGTTATGGCAAAGGATTAGCTCCATCTCTGAACATTGTATTGGTCCTTAGAAGGACCTTTTTTATCGACGTACGCCGGGTGTCGGATGGCGATCCCGTCGCGTCGTGTCTAACCGCCAAACCCGTAGAGAGTGCGGCCCTGTCTCTTGAGTGCGTACACGACGTCCATGGCTGTGACGGTCTTCCTCTTGGCGTGTTCGGTGTAGGTGACGGCGTCACGAATAACGTTCTCAAGGAACACCTTGAGCACACCGCGCGTCTCCTCGTAGATGAGTCCGGAGATACGCTTCACTCCACCTCGGCGGGCGAGACGGCGGATGGCCGGCTTGGTGATGCCCTGGATGTTATCGCGGAGAACTTTGCGATGACGTTTGGCTCCTCCCTTTCCCAGGCCTTTTCCTCCCTTGCCGCGTCCAGTCATCTCTGTAGTCTGCTCGTAGTAAGGGCTGCTGTCTGATGACCTGAAATGCACCTTCGCCGGTATTTATAAACGTCGCCGCCGCGGCGATGACGTACCCGACCTCTCCACCAATCAGCGTCGCCCGTACTATCTGGCGCCATTCTCGGAAGTGCTTAAAAGACGGCGTTGACCCGGCTTTTTACAGATCGCAGAAATGGCACGTACGAAGCAGACAGCCCGCAAGTCCACCGGAGGAAAGGCCCCGAGGAAGCAGCTGGCCACCAAGGCCGCTCGCAAGAGCGCGCCGGCGACGGGAGGCGTCAAGAAGCCCCACAGGTACCGCCCCGGTACCGTGGCCCTTCGTGAGATCAGGAGATACCAGAAGAGCACGGAGCTCCTCATCCGCAAGCTGCCCTTCCAGCGCCTGGTGCGTGAGATCGCCCAGGACTTCAAGACCGATCTTCGGTTCCAGAGCTCCGCCGTCATGGCTCTCCAGGAGGCCAGCGAGGCTTACCTAGTGGGTCTCTTTGAGGACACCAACCTCTGCGCCATCCACGCTAAGCGTGTGACCATCATGCCCAAGGACATCCAGCTGGCCCGCCGTATCCGCGGAGAGCGAGCTTAGAAAGCTACTTTCGGCCGAAAAACAAAGGTCCTTTTCAGGACCAGTACATACTTAAAAGTTTGAATTTAGCACGATCGCACAATAATTAACGACGATGTAAATCCATTGGAATGATGGACGACATGAAATTTCCTTTGCGCATGGCAAGTGCGTTTGCACGGCTACGCATGAAATGAGATGAAATAAAAGTTCGTGCGATGCTTACCTGACGCGCTTAACGAAAAGAAAACAATACTCCGTGACGTGTTGTTCATTTTACACGTTCTATGAATGTTATTCTTAATTTTTTTTTTCGTCCGTCCATGTCGCATCATCAATTTTAAATAGGACCGTTGTTTTTGCATGGCATTAATCATGATAAATGTTAACTTTGGGCGTGCTCAGTGGCGTGGGCATTGAGTGGCAAGCATCTTTGGAAGACATGATGGTCCTAAAAAGGACCGAGATTGGACGCTGTCTGCTGTCCTAGGTGCGCCGGTGGCGAAGCAGTGATGGTTCACTTCTTTTTCTGGGCGGCGGAAGGTTTCTTGGCGGCGGGCTTGGCCTTGGTGGGCGTCTTCTTGGGCTTGGGGGTCTTGGGTTTGGTGGCCGCCTTTTTCGCCTTCGACGGGGACTTTGCCGCCTTGGCGGCGGGTTTCCCAGCCGCCGGCTTCTTCTTTGGCTTGTCCGCCGCCTTCTTCGCCTTCTTGGCTGGTGGCGCGGACTTGCTTCGCTCCTTGGGCGCGGACCTCTTGGTGCCACTGGACGCCTTCTCGGAGGACTTCTTGGCTCCGACCGCTTTCGGTTTCTTTACTCCCGTCTTCTTGACGACCTTTTTCGCCTTGGTCGTCCCGCTGGCTGCCGCGGGTGCGGCCTTCTTGCTGTGGCTCAGCTTGAAGGAACCTGAGGCGCCCTTTCCCTTGGTCTGGACGAGAGTTCCGGCGGTGACGGCCGCCTTGAGGTACTTCTTGATGAAAGGCGAGAGCCTCTCGGCGTCCACTTTGTAGCTGGCTGCGATGTACTTCTTGATGGCTTGAAGGGAAGAGCCACCGCGCTCCTTGAGGCCCTTGACTGCGTTGTTAACCATCTCGGAAGTGGGCGGGTGCGACGGCTTTGCGCGAGCCTTCTTGGCTGCTCCGCCCTTGCTGGCCTTCTTGGAAGCCGCGGAGGTTCCTGAAGAAGGCAGGGGTTTTACTGCGACGGTGCCCGAAGGCTGGGCTGCCGGTGGTGCGGCTGCCGCTGCTCCAGATGCTGCGTCTGCCATGTTATCGGCTGCTGCGTGATGATAGAAAGAGAAAATTACCAAGACATGGATTTCATACGAAAGTCCACCTTGCTATCGTACCATTTCGGAGCAAAATACGATCTCTTCCTCTCGCCTCCGGTGCGCTTCTCGGATTGTTTGTACTCCACTCCTCCTCCGACTTTCGCGTTTCGGAGAGTGTCGGGGGCGCGTAACGAGGGCGCCTTGCGCCGCGGCGCCCGTCAGGGTTCCACCCTGTCGGCCGTGGCGGCGCCAGGCGTTTGGCGAGCCCAGTTCGTGTGCAGCGGGTCGTCAAAATACGGGTTGTCGTCCTGTCGAAGGCGTACCCGGGAATAAACGTTGCACACGTTTCTACCGGGGTCGATTCCTCGAGATCCGAGGTAACGTACGTTCGAGGCCATCCTTCACCTGGTATTGGACGCGCTCGCGACCCGGTGGGCCGCGCGCCGGCCGCGGAAAGCGGCCCCGAGAAGACGGTCCCTTCGGACGCCTTCCCCCTGACTCGGCGCCTGTCAAACCTTCCTCCTGTTCCTCCCCGGTGCCTGTCCCGTAAGCGGACGTTTATGCATTTTTCGACGACTCGGGGGCGTCGCGACGCACCCACCTCCCGCGCCCGTGGGAAAGGATTATCGAGTCGCAAATGGAGACGGAGTCACCCGTTAAGCGCACGCCTTACGACGCGTCCGCGTGGGCTTCGAAATGGTTGCATGGGGTGGCCGAAGGGGAAAAAGAAATGAACTGTACGCACGCGAATGGGACGTCAAAGTTCACGTACAACAAAGTCGAGGATGGCGCCGAATTATGCTTTAGCCCCGTGAGCGGGCGGGAAAAACAATGTAGTAGCCGAGGGCGCGCAGTGGCGACCCGGCCGTGACGAGTTTGCTCCGTCTCCAACGGCTTCGGACGTCGGTACCTCGTTGCGGGATGATGAATTTGTAGCAACCGGCATGTCATCGGAAACGAAATGATACTTCATCACGGGAAAACTCTTATTGTCGTTGAAACGGCGCCACATCCACGTTTCCGCGGATGTCTACCCTAGTTTCCTTGCACGTCTTTCGAAGAGGAGAGTCGTCTGCCGTCGACTTGTTATCGCGTACATTTCTTTTATTAACCTTCCTTATCTGTGCGATGCGTTGGATGTGCTTTTCTCCACGGTGCCGTCAAGTTACGGAATACACCCCTACGACCTTAAAAAAAAAAATCCCTCCCACACACACGCTGTATGTCACGTTAAATGACCCTGTGTGATGGGATACCTCGGGGACGTAGTCAACGTGAAAGCGACTCCTTGAAAACCAGGCTCTCGTAAGCGTACGTAATTCGTGTCGGCAATTTCGCTCGGTACACATCCCCCGCCGTACGTCTTATTCACGGAAACGGCGAAAATAGGGCGCATCGCGGGATTGTATGCGCGATCATTACGATGGGAATCGCCATAAGCAAATAGGACAGATGCGTTTAACTCAATAATATCCACATCCCTTTCGTCGTAGTTGCGGAGCTATGACGGCTTGTATTCGTGTCACAATATTTTTCAGTTGCTTCCAACCTAATTTCACATCGTTTCCACTTGTTTCCAATCGACATAATGTGTGTCAAGCATATGGATCTTGTTTTTTACCTCCATGCCGTTGGAATAATATCTTTCATTAGAGCAATGGTCGACTTTTCCTTATAACTTTCGAGGGTCGGGATAGTGATTGACGGATAAGGTAGAGTGAATAGCCCTTACCTGGAAAACATTCCTGTGAATAAATAAAAAAAACGTGGGAAAAAGCCGTCGGGGCGTGATGCGGCGTTCAATAGTGATGACAGATTATACTATCTGGCGTAGGAAAGACTTGAACACGATTTTTCCTGGGATCGTAATCAGGGATCCAGGCTGGTTTCCAGTGCTTGCGGGGTTGGGGGGACTAGGGGCGGCATTAACAGCCGGAACCGTTCATTCCTCTACGACCTCTCTTTCGTGGAACTCTATCACCGTCGACAGTTCACGGAACATCATTTCTCGGTTCTGTCTCGAAGAAGCCCCTGTGTTAATTCAATTACTCAGTATCTACTTCGTTCTGCATTACTTAATCAATACATGTGGACCCATCAAATATTTCATCCCCGTTCATTGTTGATTCCTTGAGGTTCTTAGCGATGCGGAAGCAACTTTATCGTCACGAGTAATAAAAGAACGATGATTAACAATTTTAAGCTGTCTGGTACCTAGCACATCACCATAAAAGATACGAAATAAGCATTCCAGTGAACAGGAAAACAAATAGTCGTCTTTTCCCCGGCCAATCTGGGATCATTGCAATGTGAAGCGAAAGTCAATCAGGAGTTAAGAGGATTC
Source organism: Hetaerina americana (assembly GCF_022747635.1). Classification (NCBI taxonomy): domain Eukaryota; kingdom Metazoa; phylum Arthropoda; class Insecta; order Odonata; family Calopterygidae; genus Hetaerina; species Hetaerina americana. The sequence continues at coordinate 29,960 of NW_027287517.1, forward strand.
AATCCACTCACGATGAAGTAGACGACTGAAGGTTGCGTAGGTCTATGTGCACGTTCGTGTGTGTTAGTTTCTAGTGTTCATATGTAAATGACAGTTGTGTCAATGGGGGAACGTTATTCGAAAGTAACACTAGTTGACTCGAATTTAATCATTCTTATTACCAGTAGTTGCATTGCAAAATTTGACATTATCACGGCAGGAGGTAGGTGATGACTGTCATAAATGTTCGCTAATGGAGGACGTTTGTCATCCATTCCGAGATTTTGAAAAAAAAACTGTCTCCGTTTACATATCGCTGCGTACCCGAGATATTTTACTAATTTGGTACTCTGTGTGGATGAATTTATTAACAGATGTCATAAGGGTGATTTCAACTACACAAATTTGACAAAGTTCAATGTTAAGTATTAACGCCTCGCTGTGACTGGTATGACATTACATGATATCCCGGTGATTAAGCATCACCACAACTGCTAAGGTAATTAATCGTCATGGTGTATATCATGAGTCTTAAAATCACACGATCGTTATGAAATTTACACCGCTTCACGGCTCGTCGGCATTTTCTCCCGTCCGTAGTTAAGTTGTATGTTACTAAGTTGCCTAGGCAAGGACGTTATTCCATTCCATTCCCGGCCACTGTTACTAGATGAATCTGATTAAATATCGCTTCACGAATCACTATTGTCCTCAAAGCCGAGCGTCCTTCGGTTAACGCCACTGCGGGAAATCGGTTGTCGAATACGGTGAAGTGACGATCTCGTGTACCTAGTGTCAAAATGCGGCCGGGGTGGATTCTTCAATGGGGCTAATGCGGTAAAGATTTTCACCAAATTTGCAGAAAGTTGAAATGCTAAAAGGACGGACAGGTAGGCACATGCGGCAACCTTTTTCGTCAGAAATGCACTTGTAGGAAGAGTCGCCTTAATGAAAACGTTATGCAATCATCTCATAAATGATTATACCGGCCGCTAATTTTAAAGATTTCTCTTTCACGTCAAACTTCGACCTCTTTTCCCTAGATTTCATTTCCCTAATCCCGCAAAGAAATAAACAACATTAACGTATGTCCTTCCATCCCTTGTGTATCAACGTAATAAAATTAGCGGGTAAGTTGGGACTGGGACCATTTAACTTTTGCCTAGAGAAACATTTTCTGTTCTGTGGCGTGACAAGACAAGTAAAGATTTCTGGAAAGGTTAATTTCGTTCAAAAGAAGGGGAATGAGTCGTGTCCCGCGGAAGGGACCCCGGTTCAAAACTATAACAAGAATCGGTCATTTGGAGGCATGGTGATCAAAGAACTGGTCTACTTGTCACGTCTGTCTCGATGCATTTGTAATCAATTGCTGATAAATCGTTGCAGTATCGCAAAAAAAAAATTGCGGAAAAGGATGAAAAATCACTCAATCGACTTTAAAATACTTGGGGGATTCGTTCAGAGGAGGTTTATCAACATTGTTTCAGCGAGATGGCGATTTTCCAAGAAGGAAACCCGATGCCCATTACATAAATTGTTATTTGTGCGAATGATGCTGATTCCATATGCTGTTAACGACGATGCATTCCGTAGAAATAGTTTCTGGGAATTGATTGATTGGATAGAATTAGCACAATGGAAAATCCACGGAAGCGCTCACTGCCCGCCATTTTGTTTATTGCGACGCCTGCTCGTCACGACTTGGTGAATGTACAAGGAACGCTGTTGCCCAGCTGCGTTCTATGCTTGCGAGGTTTCCACAGAAATTTCTTCCTCGTGCGGAATGCCACGTGGGTCATTGCGACAGCCCTTTTCTGGTTAACGTAGAAACTTGGGGCGAGGACGGGTCGCATTACCTGCCTCCTCGCGTTGAACCCCCGAGGAGTTTTACGACGTAGCGGATGGGACGGGAGGTTAAGCGGAATTAGCCTTCGCGGAAAAACGGCCGCGTGGGAAGGGCATGTGGGGACCTGTCATTTACTGCCCCTGGAAGTGAAGCAGGAGCAACGTGACCACAAGCGTACCAGTTTCGGAGGGAGACGGACGCCGTGAATCCATATTATTTTTGACGGAGGGAGACATGTAAGTCAAGGCTTACGTCTGAGAAACGAGCATAGCAGGTCAGTGGTTTGAAAAGTACTGGGTGAAAGGGAAGTAATCATGGGAATATAATATTTTTTCCTTAATATCTCGACGGTCATTTTCATCAAATGCAGACGCATAGCAGTAGAAAATATATTTGAATAGGAGGTAAGAAATTCGTCCATCTTTTATTGTCATAAGTTTCTCCTTTACATTTACTCTATTTTTTCGTGAACCGCGCGCGTGCACACCAGGTAAGTAGTTGGTGAATCGGAGGAAAGCGTGGGACTCTTTACGTTTATTTATGTACGTCCTTTGCGGCCGAGTATTGACGATTGCCCATCGCAGTCGGGTATTTGAAAACTGAAGATTATTTCATGGCCCTTAGAAGGGCCGTTAGGATGCATCAAAGCAATCCCGTCGAGGAATTTACTTTGAGCTGGTGTACTTGGTGACGGCCTTGGTCCCCTCGGAGACGGCGTGCTTGGCCAGCTCACCGGGAAGCAAGAGCCTGACGGCGGTCTGCACCTCCCGGCTGGTGATGGTGGAGCGCTTGTTGTAGTGAGCCAGGCGAGAAGCTTCGGCGGCGATTCTCTCGAAAATATCGTTGACGAAGCTGTTCATGATGCTCATGGCCTTGCTGGAGATTCCGGTGTCGGGGTGCACCTGCTTCAGCACTTTGTAGATGTAGATTGCGTAGCTCTCCTTCCTCCTGCGCTTCTTCTTCTTGTCTCCCTTGGAGATGTTCTTCTGGGCCTTGCCCGCTTTCTTCGCAGCCTTTCCGCTCGTCTTGGGTGGCATGGTGATCACGTTCGGCGAACGGGGTCGATTTCAGTATTTTCGCCGAACATCAGTCGCCTGCTTATGTACCCCTGGTCCGTTCCGTGAGCCGAATCTCCTCGACGACCAATCACGTAAAAGCATGATGTGGCGTCGCTAGGACGGCGGCAGCCTATATAAATGCGCCCAGGAGTCTGACAGCGATTAGACAGCACTACCAGATAAAGAAGCATTCAGCCATGTCCGGACGAGGAAAGGGAGGAAAAGTGAAGGGGAAGTCCAAGTCCCGCTCCAGCAGGGCCGGTCTTCAGTTTCCGGTCGGTCGTATCCACCGTCTGCTCCGCAAGGGGAACTATGCCGAGCGTGTTGGTGCCGGTGCCCCAGTCTACTTGGCCGCCGTCATGGAGTACCTGGCCGCGGAAGTCCTCGAGTTGGCCGGTAACGCTGCCAGGGACAACAAGAAGACGAGAATCATCCCTCGTCACTTGCAGTTGGCCATCCGCAACGACGAGGAGTTGAATAAGCTCCTGTCGGGCGTTACCATCGCTCAGGGAGGTGTCCTTCCGAACATCCAGGCGGTGCTCCTGCCCAAGAAGACTGAGAAGAAGGCATAAGCATCACGCTGTGCGCATAAAAGGTCCTTTTCAGGACCAGAACATACTAGAGAGATGTACGCGATAAATGTCATGTGAAAAAAATAATAATAACAATAAACGTAATAAGCATAGCGAATGAAACGTGGAGCTATAATTGGGCTAAGGTAAACGATGGGAAATAAAGCGTATAAAAAGTGAAAGCGTTTGTGCTGAAATGCAACGAAGAATGATTGAAGGTGACACTGCTTCGTTTACAATGTATTTCATAGTCTGTCATAAAATTTCACCTGCAATCTGCCGCTTAACTACGTTATTTCTTGTTAACATGTATGGTTGCAACGGCGCGATACACATTGTCGCCAGTCCGTTGCCACGTGCTTATTCATGTACGGTTGCAACGGCGCGATATACATTGTCGCCAGTCCGTTGCCACGTGCTTATTCCGATTCGCTGACAATGTCTTTAACGTCGGTAAAGGCTCATACAATTTCAACTCTATTATCACCGCCATTTTTCCTGTGCGCTCGAACAGGTCTTACTTTACTATTTATCGCCGTCACATACGCTATAGCGAATAATTTTTCGTTCCGTTATGGCAAAGGATTAGCTCCATCTCTGAACATTGTATTGGTCCTTAGAAGGACCTTTTTTATCGACGTACGCCGGGTGTCGGATGGCGATCCCGTCGCGTCGTGTCTAACCGCCAAACCCGTAGAGAGTGCGGCCCTGTCTCTTGAGTGCGTACACGACGTCCATGGCTGTGACGGTCTTCCTCTTGGCGTGTTCGGTGTAGGTGACGGCGTCACGAATAACGTTCTCAAGGAACACCTTGAGCACACCGCGCGTCTCCTCGTAGATGAGTCCGGAGATACGCTTCACTCCACCTCGGCGGGCGAGACGGCGGATGGCCGGCTTGGTGATGCCCTGGATGTTATCGCGGAGAACTTTGCGATGACGTTTGGCTCCTCCCTTTCCCAGGCCTTTTCCTCCCTTGCCGCGTCCAGTCATCTCTGTAGTCTGCTCGTAGTAAGGGCTGCTGTCTGATGACCTGAAATGCACCTTCGCCGGTATTTATAAACGTCGCCGCCGCGGCGATGACGTACCCGACCTCTCCACCAATCAGCGTCGCCCGTACTATCTGGCGCCATTCTCGGAAGTGCTTAAAAGACGGCGTTGACCCGGCTTTTTACAGATCGCAGAAATGGCACGTACGAAGCAGACAGCCCGCAAGTCCACCGGAGGAAAGGCCCCGAGGAAGCAGCTGGCCACCAAGGCCGCTCGCAAGAGCGCGCCGGCGACGGGAGGCGTCAAGAAGCCCCACAGGTACCGCCCCGGTACCGTGGCCCTTCGTGAGATCAGGAGATACCAGAAGAGCACGGAGCTCCTCATCCGCAAGCTGCCCTTCCAGCGCCTGGTGCGTGAGATCGCCCAGGACTTCAAGACCGATCTTCGGTTCCAGAGCTCCGCCGTCATGGCTCTCCAGGAGGCCAGCGAGGCTTACCTAGTGGGTCTCTTTGAGGACACCAACCTCTGCGCCATCCACGCTAAGCGTGTGACCATCATGCCCAAGGACATCCAGCTGGCCCGCCGTATCCGCGGAGAGCGAGCTTAGAAAGCTACTTTCGGCCGAAAAACAAAGGTCCTTTTCAGGACCAGTACATACTTAAAAGTTTGAATTTAGCACGATCGCACAATAATTAACGACGATGTAAATCCATTGGAATGATGGACGACATGAAATTTCCTTTGCGCATGGCAAGTGCGTTTGCACGGCTACGCATGAAATGAGATGAAATAAAAGTTCGTGCGATGCTTACCTGACGCGCTTAACGAAAAGAAAACAATACTCCGTGACGTGTTGTTCATTTTACACGTTCTATGAATGTTATTCTTAATTTTTTTTTTCGTCCGTCCATGTCGCATCATCAATTTTAAATAGGACCGTTGTTTTTGCATGGCATTAATCATGATAAATGTTAACTTTGGGCGTGCTCAGTGGCGTGGGCATTGAGTGGCAAGCATCTTTGGAAGACATGATGGTCCTAAAAAGGACCGAGATTGGACGCTGTCTGCTGTCCTAGGTGCGCCGGTGGCGAAGCAGTGATGGTTCACTTCTTTTTCTGGGCGGCGGAAGGTTTCTTGGCGGCGGGCTTGGCCTTGGTGGGCGTCTTCTTGGGCTTGGGGGTCTTGGGTTTGGTGGCCGCCTTTTTCGCCTTCGACGGGGACTTTGCCGCCTTGGCGGCGGGTTTCCCAGCCGCCGGCTTCTTCTTTGGCTTGTCCGCCGCCTTCTTCGCCTTCTTGGCTGGTGGCGCGGACTTGCTTCGCTCCTTGGGCGCGGACCTCTTGGTGCCACTGGACGCCTTCTCGGAGGACTTCTTGGCTCCGACCGCTTTCGGTTTCTTTACTCCCGTCTTCTTGACGACCTTTTTCGCCTTGGTCGTCCCGCTGGCTGCCGCGGGTGCGGCCTTCTTGCTGTGGCTCAGCTTGAAGGAACCTGAGGCGCCCTTTCCCTTGGTCTGGACGAGAGTTCCGGCGGTGACGGCCGCCTTGAGGTACTTCTTGATGAAAGGCGAGAGCCTCTCGGCGTCCACTTTGTAGCTGGCTGCGATGTACTTCTTGATGGCTTGAAGGGAAGAGCCACCGCGCTCCTTGAGGCCCTTGACTGCGTTGTTAACCATCTCGGAAGTGGGCGGGTGCGACGGCTTTGCGCGAGCCTTCTTGGCTGCTCCGCCCTTGCTGGCCTTCTTGGAAGCCGCGGAGGTTCCTGAAGAAGGCAGGGGTTTTACTGCGACGGTGCCCGAAGGCTGGGCTGCCGGTGGTGCGGCTGCCGCTGCTCCAGATGCTGCGTCTGCCATGTTATCGGCTGCTGCGTGATGATAGAAAGAGAAAATTACCAAGACATGGATTTCATACGAAAGTCCACCTTGCTATCGTACCATTTCGGAGCAAAATACGATCTCTTCCTCTCGCCTCCGGTGCGCTTCTCGGATTGTTTGTACTCCACTCCTCCTCCGACTTTCGCGTTTCGGAGAGTGTCGGGGGCGCGTAACGAGGGCGCCTTGCGCCGCGGCGCCCGTCAGGGTTCCACCCTGTCGGCCGTGGCGGCGCCAGGCGTTTGGCGAGCCCAGTTCGTGTGCAGCGGGTCGTCAAAATACGGGTTGTCGTCCTGTCGAAGGCGTACCCGGGAATAAACGTTGCACACGTTTCTACCGGGGTCGATTCCTCGAGATCCGAGGTAACGTACGTTCGAGGCCATCCTTCACCTGGTATTGGACGCGCTCGCGACCCGGTGGGCCGCGCGCCGGCCGCGGAAAGCGGCCCCGAGAAGACGGTCCCTTCGGACGCCTTCCCCCTGACTCGGCGCCTGTCAAACCTTCCTCCTGTTCCTCCCCGGTGCCTGTCCCGTAAGCGGACGTTTATGCATTTTTCGACGACTCGGGGGCGTCGCGACGCACCCACCTCCCGCGCCCGTGGGAAAGGATTATCGAGTCGCAAATGGAGACGGAGTCACCCGTTAAGCGCACGCCTTACGACGCGTCCGCGTGGGCTTCGAAATGGTTGCATGGGGTGGCCGAAGGGGAAAAAGAAATGAACTGTACGCACGCGAATGGGACGTCAAAGTTCACGTACAACAAAGTCGAGGATGGCGCCGAATTATGCTTTAGCCCCGTGAGCGGGCGGGAAAAACAATGTAGTAGCCGAGGGCGCGCAGTGGCGACCCGGCCGTGACGAGTTTGCTCCGTCTCCAACGGCTTCGGACGTCGGTACCTCGTTGCGGGATGATGAATTTGTAGCAACCGGCATGTCATCGGAAACGAAATGATACTTCATCACGGGAAAACTCTTATTGTCGTTGAAACGGCGCCACATCCACGTTTCCGCGGATGTCTACCCTAGTTTCCTTGCACGTCTTTCGAAGAGGAGAGTCGTCTGCCGTCGACTTGTTATCGCGTACATTTCTTTTATTAACCTTCCTTATCTGTGCGATGCGTTGGATGTGCTTTTCTCCACGGTGCCGTCAAGTTACGGAATACACCCCTACGACCTTAAAAAAAAAAATCCCTCCCACACACACGCTGTATGTCACGTTAAATGACCCTGTGTGATGGGATACCTCGGGGACGTAGTCAACGTGAAAGCGACTCCTTGAAAACCAGGCTCTCGTAAGCGTACGTAATTCGTGTCGGCAATTTCGCTCGGTACACATCCCCCGCCGTACGTCTTATTCACGGAAACGGCGAAAATAGGGCGCATCGCGGGATTGTATGCGCGATCATTACGATGGGAATCGCCATAAGCAAATAGGACAGATGCGTTTAACTCAATAATATCCACATCCCTTTCGTCGTAGTTGCGGAGCTATGACGGCTTGTATTCGTGTCACAATATTTTTCAGTTGCTTCCAACCTAATTTCACATCGTTTCCACTTGTTTCCAATCGACATAATGTGTGTCAAGCATATGGATCTTGTTTTTTACCTCCATGCCGTTGGAATAATATCTTTCATTAGAGCAATGGTCGACTTTTCCTTATAACTTTCGAGGGTCGGGATAGTGATTGACGGATAAGGTAGAGTGAATAGCCCTTACCTGGAAAACATTCCTGTGAATAAATAAAAAAAACGTGGGAAAAAGCCGTCGGGGCGTGATGCGGCGTTCAATAGTGATGACAGATTATACTATCTGGCGTAGGAAAGACTTGAACACGATTTTTCCTGGGATCGTAATCAGGGATCCAGGCTGGTTTCCAGTGCTTGCGGGGTTGGGGGGACTAGGGGCGGCATTAACAGCCGGAACCGTTCATTCCTCTACGACCTCTCTTTCGTGGAACTCTATCACCGTCGACAGTTCACGGAACATCATTTCTCGGTTCTGTCTCGAAGAAGCCCCTGTGTTAATTCAATTACTCAGTATCTACTTCGTTCTGCATTACTTAATCAATACATGTGGACCCATCAAATATTTCATCCCCGTTCATTGTTGATTCCTTGAGGTTCTTAGCGATGCGGAAGCAACTTTATCGTCACGAGTAATAAAAGAACGATGATTAACAATTTTAAGCTGTCTGGTACCTAGCACATCACCATAAAAGATACGAAATAAGCATTCCAGTGAACAGGAAAACAAATAGTCGTCTTTTCCCCGGCCAATCTGGGATCATTGCAATGTGAAGCGAAAGTCAATCAGGAGTTAAGAGGATTCAATCCACTCACGATGAAGTAGACGACTGAAGGTTGCGTAGGTCTATGTGCACGTTCGTGTGTGTTAGTTTCTAGTGTTCATATGTAAATGACAGTTGTGTCAATGGGGGAACGTTATTCGAAAGTAACACTAGTTGACTCGAATTTAATCATTCTTATTACCAGTAGTTGCATTGCAAAATTTGACATTATCACGGCAGGAGGTAGGTGATGACTGTCATAAATGTTCGCTAATGGAGGACGTTTGTCATCCATTCCGAGATTTTGAAAAAAAAACTGTCTCCGTTTACATATCGCTGCGTACCCGAGATATTTTACTAATTTGGTACTCTGTGTGGATGAATTTATTAACAGATGTCATAAGGGTGATTTCAACTACACAAATTTGACAAAGTTCAATGTTAAGTATTAACGCCTCGCTGTGACTGGTATGACATTACATGATATCCCGGTGATTAAGCATCACCACAACTGCTAAGGTAATTAATCGTCATGGTGTATATCATGAGTCTTAAAATCACACGATCGTTATGAAATTTACACCGCTTCACGGCTCGTCGGCATTTTCTCCCGTCCGTAGTTAAGTTGTATGTTACTAAGTTGCCTAGGCAAGGACGTTATTCCATTCCATTCCCGGCCACTGTTACTAGATGAATCTGATTAAATATCGCTTCACGAATCACTATTGTCCTCAAAGCCGAGCGTCCTTCGGTTAACGCCACTGCGGGAAATCGGTTGTCGAATACGGTGAAGTGACGATCTCGTGTACCTAGTGTCAAAATGCGGCCGGGGTGGATTCTTCAATGGGGCTAATGCGGTAAAGATTTTCACCAAATTTGCAGAAAGTTGAAATGCTAAAAGGACGGACAGGTAGGCACATGCGGCAACCTTTTTCGTCAGAAATGCACTTGTAGGAAGAGTCGCCTTAATGAAAACGTTATGCAATCATCTCATAAATGATTATACCGGCCGCTAATTTTAAAGATTTCTCTTTCACGTCAAACTTCGACCTCTTTTCCCTAGATTTCATTTCCCTAATCCCGCAAAGAAATAAACAACATTAACGTATGTCCTTCCATCCCTTGTGTATCAACGTAATAAAATTAGCGGGTAAGTTGGGACTGGGACCATTTAACTTTTGCCTAGAGAAACATTTTCTGTTCTGTGGCGTGACAAGACAAGTAAAGATTTCTGGAAAGGTTAATTTCGTTCAAAAGAAGGGGAATGAGTCGTGTCCCGCGGAAGGGACCCCGGTTCAAAACTATAACAAGAATCGGTCATTTGGAGGCATGGTGATCAAAGAACTGGTCTACTTGTCACGTCTGTCTCGATGCATTTGTAATCAATTGCTGATAAATCGTTGCAGTATCGCAAAAAAAAAATTGCGGAAAAGGATGAAAAATCACTCAATCGACTTTAAAATACTTGGGGGATTCGTTCAGAGGAGGTTTATCAACATTGTTTCAGCGAGATGGCGATTTTCCAAGAAGGAAACCCGATGCCCATTACATAAATTGTTATTTGTGCGAATGATGCTGATTCCATATGCTGTTAACGACGATGCATTCCGTAGAAATAGTTTCTGGGAATTGATTGATTGGATAGAATTAGCACAATGGAAAATCCACGGAAGCGCTCACTGCCCGCCATTTTGTTTATTGCGACGCCTGCTCGTCACGACTTGGTGAATGTACAAGGAACGCTGTTGCCCAGCTGCGTTCTATGCTTGCGAGGTTTCCACAGAAATTTCTTCCTCGTGCGGAATGCCACGTGGGTCATTGCGACAGCCCTTTTCTGGTTAACGTAGAAACTTGGGGCGAGGACGGGTCGCATTACCTGCCTCCTCGCGTTGAACCCCCGAGGAGTTTTACGACGTAGCGGATGGGACGGGAGGTTAAGCGGAATTAGCCTTCGCGGAAAAACGGCCGCGTGGGAAGGGCATGTGGGGACCTGTCATTTACTGCCCCTGGAAGTGAAGCAGGAGCAACGTGACCACAAGCGTACCAGTTTCGGAGGGAGACGGACGCCGTGAATCCATATTATTTTTGACGGAGGGAGACATGTAAGTCAAGGCTTACGTCTGAGAAACGAGCATAGCAGGTCAGTGGTTTGAAAAGTACTGGGTGAAAGGGAAGTAATCATGGGAATATAATATTTTTTCCTTAATATCTCGACGGTCATTTTCATCAAATGCAGACGCATAGCAGTAGAAAATATATTTGAATAGGAGGTAAGAAATTCGTCCATCTTTTATTGTCATAAGTTTCTCCTTTACATTTACTCTATTTTTTCGTGAACCGCGCGCGTGCACACCAGGTAAGTAGTTGGTGAATCGGAGGAAAGCGTGGGACTCTAATTTCCCAGGTTTTTACGTTTATTTATGTACGTCCTTTGCGGCCGAGTATTGACGATTGCCCATCGCAGTCGGGTATTTGAAAACTGAAGATTATTTCATGGCCCTTAGAAGGGCCGTTAGGATGCATCAAAGCAATCCCGTCGAGGAATTTACTTTGAGCTGGTGTACTTGGTGACGGCCTTGGTCCCCTCGGAGACGGCGTGCTTGGCCAGCTCACCGGGAAGCAAGAGCCTGACGGCGGTCTGCACCTCCCGGCTGGTGATGGTGGAGCGCTTGTTGTAGTGAGCCAGGCGAGAAGCTTCGGCGGCGATTCTCTCGAAAATATCGTTGACGAAGCTGTTCATGATGCTCATGGCCTTGCTGGAGATTCCGGTGTCGGGGTGCACCTGCTTCAGCACTTTGTAGATGTAGATTGCGTAGCTCTCCTTCCTCCTGCGCTTCTTCTTCTTGTCTCCCTTGGAGATGTTCTTCTGGGCCTTGCCCGCTTTCTTCGCAGCCTTTCCGCTCGTCTTGGGTGGCATGGTGATCACGTTCGGCGAACGGGGTCGATTTCAGTATTTTCGCCGAACATCAGTCGCCTGCTTATGTACCCCTGGTCCGTTCCGTGAGCCGAATCTCCTCGACGACCAATCACGTAAAAGCATGATGTGGCGTCGCTAGGACGGCGGCAGCCTATATAAATGCGCCCAGGAGTCTGACAGCGATTAGACAGCACTACCAGATAAAGAAGCATTCAGCCATGTCCGGACGAGGAAAGGGAGGAAAAGTGAAGGGGAAGTCCAAGTCCCGCTCCAGCAGGGCCGGTCTTCAGTTTCCGGTCGGTCGTATCCACCGTCTGCTCCGCAAGGGGAACTATGCCGAGCGTGTTGGTGCCGGTGCCCCAGTCTACTTGGCCGCCGTCATGGAGTACCTGGCCGCGGAAGTCCTCGAGTTGGCCGGTAACGCTGCCAGGGACAACAAGAAGACGAGAATCATCCCTCGTCACTTGCAGTTGGCCATCCGCAACGACGAGGAGTTGAATAAGCTCCTGTCGGGCGTTACCATCGCTCAGGGAGGTGTCCTTCCGAACATCCAGGCGGTGCTCCTGCCCAAGAAGACTGAGAAGAAGGCATAAGCATCACGCTGTGCGCATAAAAGGTCCTTTTCAGGACCAGAACATACTAGAGAGATGTACGCGATAAATGTCATGTGAAAAAAATAATAATAACAATAAACGTAATAAGCATAGCGAATGAAACGTGGAGCTATAATTGGGCTAAGGTAAACGATGGGAAATAAAGCGTATAAAAAGTGAAAGCGTTTGTGCTGAAATGCAACGAAGAATGATTGAAGGTGACACTGCTTCGTTTACAATGTATTTCATAGTCTGTCATAAAATTTCACCTGCAATCTGCCGCTTAACTACGTTATTTCTTGTTAACATGTATGGTTGCAACGGCGCGATACACATTGTCGCCAGTCCGTTGCCACGTGCTTATTCATGTACGGTTGCAACGGCGCGATATACATTGTCGCCAGTCCGTTGCCACGTGCTTATTCCGATTCGCTGACAATGTCTTTAACGTCGGTAAAGGCTCATACAATTTCAACTCTATTATCACCGCCATTTTTCCTGTGCGCTCGAACAGGTCTTACTTTACTATTTATCGCCGTCACATACGCTATAGCGAATAATTTTTCGTTCCGTTATGGCAAAGGATTAGCTCCATCTCTGAACATTGTATTGGTCCTTAGAAGGACCTTTTTTATCGACGTACGCCGGGTGTCGGATGGCGATCCCGTCGCGTCGTGTCTAACCGCCAAACCCGTAGAGAGTGCGGCCCTGTCTCTTGAGTGCGTACACGACGTCCATGGCTGTGACGGTCTTCCTCTTGGCGTGTTCGGTGTAGGTGACGGCGTCACGAATAACGTTCTCAAGGAACACCTTGAGCACACCGCGCGTCTCCTCGTAGATGAGTCCGGAGATACGCTTCACTCCACCTCGGCGGGCGAGACGGCGGATGGCCGGCTTGGTGATGCCCTGGATGTTATCGCGGAGAACTTTGCGATGACGTTTGGCTCCTCCCTTTCCCAGGCCTTTTCCTCCCTTGCCGCGTCCAGTCATCTCTGTAGTCTGCTCGTAGTAAGGGCTGCTGTCTGATGACCTGAAATGCACCTTCGCCGGTATTTATAAACGTCGCCGCCGCGGCGATGACGTACCCGACCTCTCCACCAATCAGCGTCGCCCGTACTATCTGGCGCCATTCTCGGAAGTGCTTAAAAGACGGCGTTGACCCGGCTTTTTACAGATCGCAGAAATGGCACGTACGAAGCAGACAGCCCGCAAGTCCACCGGAGGAAAGGCCCCGAGGAAGCAGCTGGCCACCAAGGCCGCTCGCAAGAGCGCGCCGGCGACGGGAGGCGTCAAGAAGCCCCACAGGTACCGCCCCGGTACCGTGGCCCTTCGTGAGATCAGGAGATACCAGAAGAGCACGGAGCTCCTCATCCGCAAGCTGCCCTTCCAGCGCCTGGTGCGTGAGATCGCCCAGGACTTCAAGACCGATCTTCGGTTCCAGAGCTCCGCCGTCATGGCTCTCCAGGAGGCCAGCGAGGCTTACCTAGTGGGTCTCTTTGAGGACACCAACCTCTGCGCCATCCACGCTAAGCGTGTGACCATCATGCCCAAGGACATCCAGCTGGCCCGCCGTATCCGCGGAGAGCGAGCTTAGAAAGCTACTTTCGGCCGAAAAACAAAGGTCCTTTTCAGGACCAGTACATACTTAAAAGTTTGAATTTAGCACGATCGCACAATAATTAACGACGATGTAAATCCATTGGAATGATGGACGACATGAAATTTCCTTTGCGCATGGCAAGTGCGTTTGCACGGCTACGCATGAAATGAGATGAAATAAAAGTTCGTGCGATGCTTACCTGACGCGCTTAACGAAAAGAAAACAATACTCCGTGACGTGTTGTTCATTTTACACGTTCTATGAATGTTATTCTTAATTTTTTTTTTCGTCCGTCCATGTCGCATCATCAATTTTAAATAGGACCGTTGTTTTTGCATGGCATTAATCATGATAAATGTTAACTTTGGGCGTGCTCAGTGGCGTGGGCATTGAGTGGCAAGCATCTTTGGAAGACATGATGGTCCTAAAAAGGACCGAGATTGGACGCTGTCTGCTGTCCTAGGTGCGCCGGTGGCGAAGCAGTGATGGTTCACTTCTTTTTCTGGGCGGCGGAAGGTTTCTTGGCGGCGGGCTTGGCCTTGGTGGGCGTCTTCTTGGGCTTGGGGGTCTTGGGTTTGGTGGCCGCCTTTTTCGCCTTCGACGGGGACTTTGCCGCCTTGGCGGCGGGTTTCCCAGCCGCCGGCTTCTTCTTTGGCTTGTCCGCCGCCTTCTTCGCCTTCTTGGCTGGTGGCGCGGACTTGCTTCGCTCCTTGGGCGCGGACCTCTTGGTGCCACTGGACGCCTTCTCGGAGGACTTCTTGGCTCCGACCGCTTTCGGTTTCTTTACTCCCGTCTTCTTGACGACCTTTTTCGCCTTGGTCGTCCCGCTGGCTGCCGCGGGTGCGGCCTTCTTGCTGTGGCTCAGCTTGAAGGAACCTGAGGCGCCCTTTCCCTTGGTCTGGACGAGAGTTCCGGCGGTGACGGCCGCCTTGAGGTACTTCTTGATGAAAGGCGAGAGCCTCTCGGCGTCCACTTTGTAGCTGGCTGCGATGTACTTCTTGATGGCTTGAAGGGAAGAGCCACCGCGCTCCTTGAGGCCCTTGACTGCGTTGTTAACCATCTCGGAAGTGGGCGGGTGCGACGGCTTTGCGCGAGCCTTCTTGGCTGCTCCGCCCTTGCTGGCCTTCTTGGAAGCCGCGGAGGTTCCTGAAGAAGGCAGGGGTTTTACTGCGACGGTGCCCGAAGGCTGGGCTGCCGGTGGTGCGGCTGCCGCTGCTCCAGATGCTGCGTCTGCCATGTTATCGGCTGCTGCGTGATGATAGAAAGAGAAAATTACCAAGACATGGATTTCATACGAAAGTCCACCTTGCTATCGTACCATTTCGGAGCAAAATACGATCTCTTCCTCTCGCCTCCGGTGCGCTTCTCGGATTGTTTGTACTCCACTCCTCCTCCGACTTTCGCGTTTCGGAGAGTGTCGGGGGCGCGTAACGAGGGCGCCTTGCGCCGCGGCGCCCGTCAGGGTTCCACCCTGTCGGCCGTGGCGGCGCCAGGCGTTTGGCGAGCCCAGTTCGTGTGCAGCGGGTCGTCAAAATACGGGTTGTCGTCCTGTCGAAGGCGTACCCGGGAATAAACGTTGCACACGTTTCTACCGGGGTCGATTCCTCGAGATCCGAGGTAACGTACGTTCGAGGCCATCCTTCACCTGGTATTGGACGCGCTCGCGACCCGGTGGGCCGCGCGCCGGCCGCGGAAAGCGGCCCCGAGAAGACGGTCCCTTCGGACGCCTTCCCCCTGACTCGGCGCCTGTCAAACCTTCCTCCTGTTCCTCCCCGGTGCCTGTCCCGTAAGCGGACGTTTATGCATTTTTCGACGACTCGGGGGCGTCGCGACGCACCCACCTCCCGCGCCCGTGGGAAAGGATTATCGAGTCGCAAATGGAGACGGAGTCACCCGTTAAGCGCACGCCTTACGACGCGTCCGCGTGGGCTTCGAAATGGTTGCATGGGGTGGCCGAAGGGGAAAAAGAAATGAACTGTACGCACGCGAATGGGACGTCAAAGTTCACGTACAACAAAGTCGAGGATGGCGCCGAATTATGCTTTAGCCCCGTGAGCGGGCGGGAAAAACAATGTAGTAGCCGAGGGCGCGCAGTGGCGACCCGGCCGTGACGAGTTTGCTCCGTCTCCAACGGCTTCGGACGTCGGTACCTCGTTGCGGGATGATGAATTTGTAGCAACCGGCATGTCATCGGAAACGAAATGATACTTCATCACGGGAAAACTCTTATTGTCGTTGAAACGGCGCCACATCCACGTTTCCGCGGATGTCTACCCTAGTTTCCTTGCACGTCTTTCGAAGAGGAGAGTCGTCTGCCGTCGACTTGTTATCGCGTACATTTCTTTTATTAACCTTCCTTATCTGTGCGATGCGTTGGATGTGCTTTTCTCCACGGTGCCGTCAAGTTACGGAATACACCCCTACGACCTTAAAAAAAAAAATCCCTCCCACACACACGCTGTATGTCACGTTAAATGACCCTGTGTGATGGGATACCTCGGGGACGTAGTCAACGTGAAAGCGACTCCTTGAAAACCAGGCTCTCGTAAGCGTACGTAATTCGTGTCGGCAATTTCGCTCGGTACACATCCCCCGCCGTACGTCTTATTCACGGAAACGGCGAAAATAGGGCGCATCGCGGGATTGTATGCGCGATCATTACGATGGGAATCGCCATAAGCAAATAGGACAGATGCGTTTAACTCAATAATATCCACATCCCTTTCGTCGTAGTTGCGGAGCTATGACGGCTTGTATTCGTGTCACAATATTTTTCAGTTGCTTCCAACCTAATTTCACATCGTTTCCACTTGTTTCCAATCGACATAATGTGTGTCAAGCATATGGATCTTGTTTTTTACCTCCATGCCGTTGGAATAATATCTTTCATTAGAGCAATGGTCGACTTTTCCTTATAACTTTCGAGGGTCGGGATAGTGATTGACGGATAAGGTAGAGTGAATAGCCCTTACCTGGAAAACATTCCTGTGAATAAATAAAAAAAACGTGGGAAAAAGCCGTCGGGGCGTGATGCGGCGTTCAATAGTGATGACAGATTATACTATCTGGCGTAGGAAAGACTTGAACACGATTTTTCCTGGGATCGTAATCAGGGATCCAGGCTGGTTTCCAGTGCTTGCGGGGTTGGGGGGACTAGGGGCGGCATTAACAGCCGGAACCGTTCATTCCTCTACGACCTCTCTTTCGTGGAACTCTATCACCGTCGACAGTTCACGGAACATCATTTCTCGGTTCTGTCTCGAAGAAGCCCCTGTGTTAATTCAATTACTCAGTATCTACTTCGTTCTGCATTACTTAATCAATACATGTGGACCCATCAAATATTTCATCCCCGTTCATTGTTGATTCCTTGAGGTTCTTAGCGATGCGGAAGCAACTTTATCGTCACGAGTAATAAAAGAACGATGATTAACAATTTTAAGCTGTCTGGTACCTAGCACATCACCATAAAAGATACGAAATAAGCATTCCAGTGAACAGGAAAACAAATAGTCGTCTTTTCCCCGGCCAATCTGGGATCATTGCAATGTGAAGCGAAAGTCAATCAGGAGTTAAGAGGATTCAATCCACTCACGATGAAGTAGACGACTGAAGGTTGCGTAGGTCTATGTGCACGTTCGTGTGTGTTAGTTTCTAGTGTTCATATGTAAATGACAGTTGTGTCAATGGGGGAACGTTATTCGAAAGTAACACTAGTTGACTCGAATTTAATCATTCTTATTACCAGTAGTTGCATTGCAAAATTTGACATTATCACGGCAGGAGGTAGGTGATGACTGTCATAAATGTTCGCTAATGGAGGACGTTTGTCATCCATTCCGAGATTTTGAAAAAAAAACTGTCTCCGTTTACATATCGCTGCGTACCCGAGATATTTTACTAATTTGGTACTCTGTGTGGATGAATTTATTAACAGATGTCATAAGGGTGATTTCAACTACACAAATTTGACAAAGTTCAATGTTAAGTATTAACGCCTCGCTGTGACTGGTATGACATTACATGATATCCCGGTGATTAAGCATCACCACAACTGCTAAGGTAATTAATCGTCATGGTGTATATCATGAGTCTTAAAATCACACGATCGTTATGAAATTTACACCGCTTCACGGCTCGTCGGCATTTTCTCTCCCGTCCGTAGTTAAGTTGTATGTTACTAAGTTGCCTAGGCAAGGACGTTATTCCATTCCATTCCCGGCCACTGTTACTAGATGAATCTGATTAAATATCGCTTCACGAATCACTATTGTCCTCAAAGCCGAGCGTCCTTCGGTTAACGCCACTGCGGGAAATCGGTTGTCGAATACGGTGAAGTGACGATCTCGTGTACCTAGTGTCAAAATGCGGCCGGGGTGGATTCTTCAATGGGGCTAATGCGGTAAAGATTTTCACCAAATTTGCAGAAAGTTGAAATGCTAAAAGGACGGACAGGTAGGCACATGCGGCAACCTTTTTCGTCAGAAATGCACTTGTAGGAAGAGTCGCCTTAATGAAAACGTTATGCAATCATCTCATAAATGATTATACCGGCCGCTAATTTTAAAGATTTCTCTTTCACGTCAAACTTCGACCTCTTTTCCCTAGATTTCATTTCCCTAATCCCGCAAAGAAATAAACAACATTAACGTATGTCCTTCCATCCCTTGTGTATCAACGTAATAAAATTAGCGGGTAAGTTGGGACTGGGACCATTTAACTTTTGCCTAGAGAAACATTTTCTGTTCTGTGGCGTGACAAGACAAGTAAAGATTTCTGGAAAGGTTAATTTCGTTCAAAAGAAGGGGAATGAGTCGTGTCCCGCGGAAGGGACCCCGGTTCAAAACTATAACAAGAATCGGTCATTTGGAGGCATGGTGATCAAAGAACTGGTCTACTTGTCACGTCTGTCTCGATGCATTTGTAATCAATTGCTGATAAATCGTTGCAGTATCGCAAAAAAAAAATTGCGGAAAAGGATGAAAAATCACTCAATCGACTTTAAAATACTTGGGGGATTCGTTCAGAGGAGGTTTATCAACATTGTTTCAGCGAGATGGCGATTTTCCAAGAAGGAAACCCGATGCCCATTACATAAATTGTTATTTGTGCGAATGATGCTGATTCCATATGCTGTTAACGACGATGCATTCCGTAGAAATAGTTTCTGGGAATTGATTGATTGGATAGAATTAGCACAATGGAAAATCCACGGAAGCGCTCACTGCCCGCCATTTTGTTTATTGCGACGCCTGCTCGTCACGACTTGGTGAATGTACAAGGAACGCTGTTGCCCAGCTGCGTTCTATGCTTGCGAGGTTTCCACAGAAATTTCTTCCTCGTGCGGAATGCCACGTGGGTCATTGCGACAGCCCTTTTCTGGTTAACGTAGAAACTTGGGGCGAGGACGGGTCGCATTACCTGCCTCCTCGCGTTGAACCCCCGAGGAGTTTTACGACGTAGCGGATGGGACGGGAGGTTAAGCGGAATTAGCCTTCGCGGAAAAACGGCCGCGTGGGAAGGGCATGTGGGGACCTGTCATTTACTGCCCCTGGAAGTGAAGCAGGAGCAACGTGACCACAAGCGTACCAGTTTCGGAGGGAGACGGACGCCGTGAATCCATATTATTTTTGACGGAGGGAGACATGTAAGTCAAGGCTTACGTCTGAGAAACGAGCATAGCAGGTCAGTGGTTTGAAAAGTACTGGGTGAAAGGGAAGTAATCATGGGAATATAATATTTTTTCCTTAATATCTCGACGGTCATTTTCATCAAATGCAGACGCATAGCAGTAGAAAATATATTTGAATAGGAGGTAAGAAATTCGTCCATCTTTTATTGTCATAAGTTTCTCCTTTACATTTACTCTATTTTTTCGTGAACCGCGCGCGTGCACACCAGGTAAGTAGTTGGTGAATCGGAGGA
Source organism: Hetaerina americana (assembly GCF_022747635.1). Classification (NCBI taxonomy): domain Eukaryota; kingdom Metazoa; phylum Arthropoda; class Insecta; order Odonata; family Calopterygidae; genus Hetaerina; species Hetaerina americana. Next base: position 49,593 of record NW_027287517.1, read on the forward strand.
AAGCGTGGGACTCTAATTTCCCAGGTTTTTACGTTTATTTATGTACGTCCTTTGCGGCCGAGTATTGACGATTGCCCATCGCAGTCGGGTATTTGAAAACTGAAGATTATTTCATGGCCCTTAGAAGGGCCGTTAGGATGCATCAAAGCAATCCCGTCGAGGAATTTACTTTGAGCTGGTGTACTTGGTGACGGCCTTGGTCCCCTCGGAGACGGCGTGCTTGGCCAGCTCACCGGGAAGCAAGAGCCTGACGGCGGTCTGCACCTCCCGGCTGGTGATGGTGGAGCGCTTGTTGTAGTGAGCCAGGCGAGAAGCTTCGGCGGCGATTCTCTCGAAAATATCGTTGACGAAGCTGTTCATGATGCTCATGGCCTTGCTGGAGATTCCGGTGTCGGGGTGCACCTGCTTCAGCACTTTGTAGATGTAGATTGCGTAGCTCTCCTTCCTCCTGCGCTTCTTCTTCTTGTCTCCCTTGGAGATGTTCTTCTGGGCCTTGCCCGCTTTCTTCGCAGCCTTTCCGCTCGTCTTGGGTGGCATGGTGATCACGTTCGGCGAACGGGGTCGATTTCAGTATTTTCGCCGAACATCAGTCGCCTGCTTATGTACCCCTGGTCCGTTCCGTGAGCCGAATCTCCTCGACGACCAATCACGTAAAAGCATGATGTGGCGTCGCTAGGACGGCGGCAGCCTATATAAATGCGCCCAGGAGTCTGACAGCGATTAGACAGCACTACCAGATAAAGAAGCATTCAGCCATGTCCGGACGAGGAAAGGGAGGAAAAGTGAAGGGGAAGTCCAAGTCCCGCTCCAGCAGGGCCGGTCTTCAGTTTCCGGTCGGTCGTATCCACCGTCTGCTCCGCAAGGGGAACTATGCCGAGCGTGTTGGTGCCGGTGCCCCAGTCTACTTGGCCGCCGTCATGGAGTACCTGGCCGCGGAAGTCCTCGAGTTGGCCGGTAACGCTGCCAGGGACAACAAGAAGACGAGAATCATCCCTCGTCACTTGCAGTTGGCCATCCGCAACGACGAGGAGTTGAATAAGCTCCTGTCGGGCGTTACCATCGCTCAGGGAGGTGTCCTTCCGAACATCCAGGCGGTGCTCCTGCCCAAGAAGACTGAGAAGAAGGCATAAGCATCACGCTGTGCGCATAAAAGGTCCTTTTCAGGACCAGAACATACTAGAGAGATGTACGCGATAAATGTCATGTGAAAAAAATAATAATAACAATAAACGTAATAAGCATAGCGAATGAAACGTGGAGCTATAATTGGGCTAAGGTAAACGATGGGAAATAAAGCGTATAAAAAGTGAAAGCGTTTGTGCTGAAATGCAACGAAGAATGATTGAAGGTGACACTGCTTCGTTTACAATGTATTTCATAGTCTGTCATAAAATTTCACCTGCAATCTGCCGCTTAACTACGTTATTTCTTGTTAACATGTATGGTTGCAACGGCGCGATACACATTGTCGCCAGTCCGTTGCCACGTGCTTATTCATGTACGGTTGCAACGGCGCGATATACATTGTCGCCAGTCCGTTGCCACGTGCTTATTCCGATTCGCTGACAATGTCTTTAACGTCGGTAAAGGCTCATACAATTTCAACTCTATTATCACCGCCATTTTTCCTGTGCGCTCGAACAGGTCTTACTTTACTATTTATCGCCGTCACATACGCTATAGCGAATAATTTTTCGTTCCGTTATGGCAAAGGATTAGCTCCATCTCTGAACATTGTATTGGTCCTTAGAAGGACCTTTTTTATCGACGTACGCCGGGTGTCGGATGGCGATCCCGTCGCGTCGTGTCTAACCGCCAAACCCGTAGAGAGTGCGGCCCTGTCTCTTGAGTGCGTACACGACGTCCATGGCTGTGACGGTCTTCCTCTTGGCGTGTTCGGTGTAGGTGACGGCGTCACGAATAACGTTCTCAAGGAACACCTTGAGCACACCGCGCGTCTCCTCGTAGATGAGTCCGGAGATACGCTTCACTCCACCTCGGCGGGCGAGACGGCGGATGGCCGGCTTGGTGATGCCCTGGATGTTATCGCGGAGAACTTTGCGATGACGTTTGGCTCCTCCCTTTCCCAGGCCTTTTCCTCCCTTGCCGCGTCCAGTCATCTCTGTAGTCTGCTCGTAGTAAGGGCTGCTGTCTGATGACCTGAAATGCACCTTCGCCGGTATTTATAAACGTCGCCGCCGCGGCGATGACGTACCCGACCTCTCCACCAATCAGCGTCGCCCGTACTATCTGGCGCCATTCTCGGAAGTGCTTAAAAGACGGCGTTGACCCGGCTTTTTACAGATCGCAGAAATGGCACGTACGAAGCAGACAGCCCGCAAGTCCACCGGAGGAAAGGCCCCGAGGAAGCAGCTGGCCACCAAGGCCGCTCGCAAGAGCGCGCCGGCGACGGGAGGCGTCAAGAAGCCCCACAGGTACCGCCCCGGTACCGTGGCCCTTCGTGAGATCAGGAGATACCAGAAGAGCACGGAGCTCCTCATCCGCAAGCTGCCCTTCCAGCGCCTGGTGCGTGAGATCGCCCAGGACTTCAAGACCGATCTTCGGTTCCAGAGCTCCGCCGTCATGGCTCTCCAGGAGGCCAGCGAGGCTTACCTAGTGGGTCTCTTTGAGGACACCAACCTCTGCGCCATCCACGCTAAGCGTGTGACCATCATGCCCAAGGACATCCAGCTGGCCCGCCGTATCCGCGGAGAGCGAGCTTAGAAAGCTACTTTCGGCCGAAAAACAAAGGTCCTTTTCAGGACCAGTACATACTTAAAAGTTTGAATTTAGCACGATCGCACAATAATTAACGACGATGTAAATCCATTGGAATGATGGACGACATGAAATTTCCTTTGCGCATGGCAAGTGCGTTTGCACGGCTACGCATGAAATGAGATGAAATAAAAGTTCGTGCGATGCTTACCTGACGCGCTTAACGAAAAGAAAACAATACTCCGTGACGTGTTGTTCATTTTACACGTTCTATGAATGTTATTCTTAATTTTTTTTTTCGTCCGTCCATGTCGCATCATCAATTTTAAATAGGACCGTTGTTTTTGCATGGCATTAATCATGATAAATGTTAACTTTGGGCGTGCTCAGTGGCGTGGGCATTGAGTGGCAAGCATCTTTGGAAGACATGATGGTCCTAAAAAGGACCGAGATTGGACGCTGTCTGCTGTCCTAGGTGCGCCGGTGGCGAAGCAGTGATGGTTCACTTCTTTTTCTGGGCGGCGGAAGGTTTCTTGGCGGCGGGCTTGGCCTTGGTGGGCGTCTTCTTGGGCTTGGGGGTCTTGGGTTTGGTGGCCGCCTTTTTCGCCTTCGACGGGGACTTTGCCGCCTTGGCGGCGGGTTTCCCAGCCGCCGGCTTCTTCTTTGGCTTGTCCGCCGCCTTCTTCGCCTTCTTGGCTGGTGGCGCGGACTTGCTTCGCTCC
>NW_027287518.1:0-53023 GCF_022747635.1 Hetaerina americana
TGCCAATACCCCCCCTTTGGGTTCTGGGTGAAAATCTCACTCGACACGAATCAAACAAAAATGTTTCCATGTTGTATATTGTTGTTCATTTTCATCAAATAAACAAAATAAAACCCAGAATAAGTCATTCAAGACAAGAAATGAGCATAAAAGATGCGTCATCGCAAGTGTTAATGTTAGTAAAAGAGCCCAAATTTCAAAAAATATTGCGAAAAACAACAATCTTCCATTATAGAGTGAATGTTTGAGGTGCATAGGAGGCTTTTTTTTCATTTTTAGAAATTTTAATTTTTCTCATTTTTCCATGAAATGTGCCAATACCCCCCCCCTTTGGGTTCTGGGTGAAAATCTCACTCGACACGAATCAAACAAAAATGTTTCCATGGTGTTTATTGTTGTTCATTTTCATCAAATAAACAAAATAAAACCCAGAATAAGTCATTCAAGACAAGAAATGAGCATAAAAGATGCCTCATCGCAAGTGTTAATGTTAGTAAAAGAGCCCAAATTTCAAAAAATATTGCGAAAAACAACAATCTTCCATTATAGAGTGAATGTTTAAGGTGTATAGAAGGCATTTATTTCATTTTTAGAAATTTTAATTTTTTTCATTTTTCCATGAAAAGTGCCAATACCCCCCCCTTTGGGTTCTGGGGGAAATTCTCACTCGACACGAATCAAACAAAAATGTTTCCATGGTGTTTATTGTTGTTCATTTTCATCAAATAAACAAAATAAAACCCAGAATAAGTCATTCAAGACAAGAAATGAGCATAAAAGATGCCTCATCGCAAGTGTTAATGTTAGTAAAAGAGCCCAAATTTCAAAAAATATTGCGAAAAAACAACAATCTTCCATTATAGAGTGAATGTTTAAGGTGTATAGAAGGCATTTATTTCATTTTTAGAAATTTTAATTTTTCTCATTTTTCCATGAAAAGTGCCAATACCCCCCCCTTTGGGTTCTGGGTGAAAATCTCACTCGACACGAATCAAACAAAAATGTTTCCATGGTGTTTATTGTTGTTCATTTTCATCAAATAAACAAAATAAAACCCAGAATAAGTCATTCAAGACAAGAAATGAGCATAAAAGATGCCTCATCGCAAGTGTTAATGTTAGTAAAAGAGCCCAAATTTCAAAAAATATTGCGAAAAAACAACAATCTTCCATTATAGAGTGAATGTTTGAGGTGTATAGAAGGCATTTATTTCATTTTTAGAAATTTTAATTTTTCTCATTTTTCCATGAAAAGTCCAATACCCCCCTCTTTGGGTTCTGGGTGAAATTCTCACTCGGCACAAATCAAACAAAAATGTTTCCATGGTGTTTATTGTTGTTCCTTTTTTATCAAATAAACAAAATAAAACCCAGAATAAGTCATTCAAGACAAGAAATGAGCATAAAAGATGCCTCATCGCAAGTGTTAATGTTAGTAAAAGAGCCCAAATTTCAAAAAATATTGCGAAAAACAACAATCTTCCATTATAGAGTGAATGTTTAAGGTGTATAGAAGGCATTTATTTCATTTTTAGAAATTTTAATTTTTCTCATTTTTCCATGAAATGTGCCAATACCCCCCCCTTTGGGTTCTTGGTGAAAATCTCACTCGACACGAATCAAACAAAAATGTTTCCATGTTGTATATTGTTGTTCATTTTCATCAAATAAACAAAATAAAACCCAGAATAAGTCATTCAAGACAAGAAATGAGCATAAAAGATGCGTCATCGCAAGTGTTAATGTTAGTAAAAGAGCCCAAATTTCAAAAAATATTGCGAAAAACAACAATCTTCCATTATAGAGTGAATGTTTGAGGTGCATAGGAGGCTTTTTTTTCATTTTTAGAAATTTTAATTTTTCTCATTTTTCCATGAAATGTGCCAATACCCCCCCCCTTTGGGTTCTGGGTGAAAATCTCACTCGACACGAATCAAACAAAAATGTTTCCATGGTGTTTATTGTTGTTCATTTTCATCAAATAAACAAAATAAAACCCAGAATAAGTCATTCAAGACAAGAAATGAGCATAAAAGATGCCTCATCGCAAGTGTTAATGTTAGTAAAAGAGCCCAAATTTCAAAAAATATTGCGAAAAACAACAATCTTCCATTATAGAGTGAATGTTTAAGGTGTATAGAAGGCATTTATTTCATTTTTAGAAATTTTAATTTTTTTCATTTTTCCATGAAAAGTGCCAATACCCCCCCCCTTTGGGTTCTGGGGGAAATTCTCACTCGACACGAATCAAACAAAAATGTTTCCATGGTGTTTATTGTTGTTCATTTTCATCAAATAAACAAAATAAAACCCAGAATAAGTCATTCAAGACAAGAAATGAGCATAAAAGATGCCTCATCGCAAGTGTTAATGTTAGTAAAAGAGCCCAAATTTCAAAAAATATTGCGAAAAACAACAATCTTCCATTATAGAGTGAATGTTTAAGGTGTATAGAAGGCATTTATTTCATTTTTAGAAATTTTAATTTTTCTCATTTTTCCATGAAAAGTGCCAATACCCCCCCCTTTGGGTTCTGGGTGAAAATCTCACTCGACACGAATCAAACAAAAATGTTTCCATGGTGTTTATTGTTGTTCATTTTCATCAAATAAACAAAATAAAACCCAGAATAAGTCATTCAAGACAAGAAATGAGCATAAAAGATGCCTCATCGCAAGTGTTAATGTTAGTAAAAGAGCCCAAATTTCAAAAAATATTGCGAAAAACAACAATCTTCCATTATAGAGTGAATGTTTGAGGTGTATAGAAGGCATTTATTTCATTTTTAGAAATTTTAATTTTTCTCATTTTTCCATGAAAAGTCCAATACCCCCCTCTTTGGGTTCTGGGTGAAATTCTCACTCGGCACAAATCAAACAAAAATGTTTCCATGGTGTTTATTGTTGTTCCTTTTTTATCAAATAAACAAAATAAAACCCAGAATAAGTCATTCAAGACAAGAAATGAGCATAAAAGATGCCTCATCGCAAGTGTTAATTTTAGTAAAAGAGCCCAAATTTCAAAAAATATTGCGAAAAACAACAATCTTCCATTATAGAGTGAATGTTTAAGGTGTATAGAAGGCATTTATTTCATTTTTAGAAATTTTAATTTTTCTCATTTTTCCATGAAATGTGCCAATAGAATGGGTTCTGGGTGAAAATCTCACTCGACACGAATCAAACAAAAATGTTTCCATGTTGTATATTGTTGTTCATTTTCATCAAATAAACAAAATAAAACCCAGAATAAGTCATTCAAGACAAGAAATGAGCATAAAAGATGCCTCATCGCAAGTGTTAATGTTAGTAAAAGAGCCCAAATTTCAAAAAATATTGCGAAAAACAACAATCTTCCATTATAGAGTGAATGTTTAAGGTGTATAGAAGGCATTTATTTCATTTTTAGAAATTTAAATTTTTCTCATTTTTCCATGAAATGTGCCAATACCCCCCCCCTTTGGGTTCTTGGTGAAAATCTCACTCGACACGAATCAAACAAAAATATTTCCATGGTGTTTATTGTTGTAAATTTTCATCAAATAAACAAAATAAAACCCAGAATAAGTCATTCAAGACAAGAAATGAGCATAAAAGATGCCTCATCGCAAGTGTTAATGTTAGTAAAAGAGCCCAAATTTCAAAAAATATTGCGAAAAACAACAATCTTCCATTATAGAGTGAATGTTTGAGGTGTATAGAAGGCATTTATTTCATTTTTAGAAATTTTAATTTTTCTCATTTTTCCATGAAAAGTCCAATACCCCCCTCTTTGGGTTCTGGGTGAAATTCTCACTCGGCACAAATCAAACAAAAATGTTTCCATGGTGTTTATTGTTGTTCCTTTTTTATCAAATAAACAAAATAAAACCCAGAATAAGTCATTCAAGACAAGAAATGAGCATAAAAGATGCCTCATCGCAAGTGTTAATTTTAGTAAAAGAGCCCAAATTTCAAAAAATATTGCGAAAAACAACAATCTTCCATTATAGAGTGAATGTTTAAGGTGTATAGAAGGCATTTATTTCATTTTTAGAAATTTTAATTTTTCTCATTTTTCCATGAAATGTGCCAATAGAATGGGTTCTGGGTGAAAATCTCACTCGACACGAATCAAACAAAAATGTTTCCATGTTGTATATTGTTGTTCATTTTCATCAAATAAACAAAATAAAACCCAGAATAAGTCATTCAAGACAAGAAATGAGCATAAAAGATGCCTCATCGCAAGTGTTAATGTTAGTAAAAGAGCCCAAATTTCAAAAAATATTGCGAAAAACAACAATCTTCCATTATAGAGTGAATGTTTAAGGTGTATAGAAGGCATTTATTTCATTTTTAGAAATTTAAATTTTTCTCATTTTTCCATGAAATGTGCCAATACCCCCCCCTTTGGGTTCTTGGTGAAAATCTCACTCGACACGAATCAAACAAAAATATTTCCATGGTGTTTATTGTTGTAAATTTTCATCAAATAAACAAAATAAAACCCAGAATAAGTCATTCAAGACAAGAAATGAGCATAAAAGATGCCTCATCGCAAGTGTTAATGTTAGTAAAAGAGCCCAAATTTCAAAAAATATTGCGAAAAACAACAATCTTCAATTATAGAGTGAATGTTTAAGGTGTATAGAAGGCATTTATTTCATTTTTAGAAATTTTAATTTTTCTCATTTTTCCATGAAATGTGCCAATACCCCCCCCCTTTGGGTTCTGGGTGAAAATCTCACTCGACACGAATCAAACAAAAATGTTTCCATGTTGTATATTGTTGTTCATTTTCATCAAATAAACAAAATAAAACCCAGAATAAGTCATTCAAGACAAGAAATGAGCATAAAAGATGCGTCATCGCAAGTGTTAATGTTAGTAAAAGAGCCCAAATTTCAAAAAATATTGCGAAAAACAACAATCTTCCATTATAGAGTGAATGTTTGAGGTGCATAGGAGGCATTTATTTCATTTTTAGAAATTTTAATTTTTCTCATTTTTCCATGAAATGTGCCAATACCCCCCCCTTTGGGTTCTGGGTGAAAATCTCACTCGACACGAATCAAACAAAAATGTTTCCATGGTGTTTATTGTTGTTCATTTTCATCAAATAAACAAAATAAAACCCAGAATAAGTCATTCAAGACAAGAAATGAGCATAAAAGATGCCTCATCGCAAGTGTTAATGTTAGTAAAAGAGCCCAAATTTCAAAAAATATTGCGAAAAACAACAATCTTCCATTATAGAGTGAATGTTTAAGGTGTATAGAAGGCATTTATTTCATTTTTAGAAATTTTAATTTTTTTCATTTTTCCATGAAAAGTGCCAATACCCCCCCCCTTTGGGTTCTGGGGGAAATTCTCACTCGACACGAATCAAACAAAAATGTTTCCATGGTGTTTATTGTTGTTCATTTTCATCAAATAAACAAAATAAAACCCAGAATAAGTCATTCAAGACAAGAAATGAGCATAAAAGATGCCTCATCGCAAGTGTTAATGTTAGTAAAAGAGCCCAAATTTCAAAAAATATTGCGAAAAACAACAATCTTCCATTATAGAGTGAATGTTTAAGGTGTATAGAAGGCATTTATTTCATTTTTAGAAATTTTAATTTTTCTCATTTTTCCATGAAAAGTGCCAATACCCCCCCCTTTGGGTTCTGGGTGAAAATCTCACTCGACACGAATCAAACAAAAATGTTTCCATGGTGTTTATTGTTGTTCATTTTCATCAAATAAACAAAATAAAACCCAGAATAAGTCATTCAAGACAAGAAATGAGCATAAAAGATGCCTCATCGCAAGTGTTAATGTTAGTAAAAGAGCCCAAATTTCAAAAAATATTGCGAAAAACAACAATCTTCCATTATAGAGTGAATGTTTGAGGTGTATAGAAGGCATTTATTTCATTTTTAGAAATTTTAATTTTTCTCATTTTTCCATGAAAAGTCCAATACCCACCTCTTTGGGTTCTGGGTGAAAATCTCACTCGACACGAATCAAACAAAAATGTTTCCATGTTGTATATTGTTGTTCATTTTCATCAAATAAACAAAATAAAACCCAGAATAAGTCATTCAAGACAAGAAATGAGCATAAAAGATGCCTCATCGCAAGTGTTAATGTTAGTAAAAGAGCCCAAATTTCAAAAAATATTGCGAAAAACAACAATCTTCCATTATAGAGTGAATGTTTAAGGTGTATAGAAGGCATTTATTTCATTTTTAGAAATTTTAATTTTTCTCATTTTTCCATGAAAAGTGCCAATACCCCCCCCTTTGGGTTCTGGGTGAAATTCTCACTCGACACGAATCAAACAAAAATGTTTCCATGGTGTTTATTGTTCTTCATTTTCATCAAATAAACAAAATAAAACCCAGAATAAGTCATTCAAGACAAGAAATGAGCATAAAAGATGCGTCATCGCAAGTGTTAATGTTAGTAAAAGAGCCCAAATTTCAAAAAATATTGCGAAAAACAACAATCTTCCATTATAGAGTGAATGTTTAATGTGTATAGAAGGCATTTATTTCATTTTTAGAAATTTTAATTTTTCTCATTTTTCCATGAAAAGTGCCAATACCCCCCCCTTTGGGTTCTGGGTGAAAATCTCACTCGACACGAATCAAACAAAAATGTTTCCATGGTGTTTATTGTTGTTCATTTTCATCAAATAAACAAAATAAAACCCAGAATAAGTCATTCAAGACAAGAAATGAGCATAAAAGATGCCTCATCGCAAGTGTTAATGTTAGTAAAAGAGCCCAAATTTCAAAAAATATTGCGAAAAACAACAATCTTCCATTATAGAGTGAATGTTTGAGGTGTATAGAAGGCATTTATTTCATTTTTAGAAATTTTAATTTTTCTCATTTTTCCATGAAAAGTGCCAATACCCCCCTCTTTGGGTTCTGGGTGAAATTCTCACTCGGCACAAATCAAACAAAAATGTTTCCATGGTGTTTATTATTGTTCATTTTCATCAAATAAACAAAATAAAACCCAGAATAAGTCATTCAAGACAAGAAATGAGCATAAAAGATGCCTCATCGCAAGTGTTAATGTTAGTAAAAGAGCCCAAATTTCAAAAAATATTGCGAAAAACAACAATCTTCCATTATAGAGTGAATGTTTAAGGTGTATAGAAGGCATTTATTTCATTTTTAGAAATTTTAATTTTTCTCATTTTTCCATGAAATGTGCCAATACCCCCCCCTTTGGGTTCTTGGTGAAAATCTCACTCGACACGAATCAAACAAAAATGTTTCCATGGTGTTTATTGTTGTTCATTTTCATCAAATAAACAAAATAAAACCCAGAATAAGTCATTGAAAACAAGAAATGAGCATAAAAGATGCCTCATCGCAAGTGTTAATGTTAGTAAAAGAGCCCAAATTTCAAAAAATATTGCGAAAAACAACAATCTTCCATTATAGAGTGAATGTTTAAGGTGTATAGAAGGCATTTATTTCATTTTTAGAAATTTTAATTTTTCTCATTTTTCCATGAAATGTGCCAATACCCCCCCCCTTTGGGTTCTGGGTGAAAATCTCACTCGACACGAATCAAACAAAAATGTTTCCATGGTGTTTATTGTTCATTTTCATCAAATAAACAAAATAAAACCCAGAATAAATCATTCAAGACAAGAAATGAGCATAAAAGATGCCTCATCGCAAGGGTTAATGTTAGTAAAAGAACCCAAATTTCAAAAAATTTCGCGAAAAACAACAATCTTCCATTATAGAGTGAATGTTCGAGGTGTATAGAAGGCATTTATTTCATTTTTAGAAATTTTAATTTTTCTCATTTTTCCATGAAAAGCGCCAATACCCCCCCCCCTTTGGGTTCTGGGTGAAAATCTCACTCGGCACGAATCAAACAAAAATGTTTCCATGGTGTTTATTGTTGTTCATTTTCATCAAATAAACAAAATAAAACCCAGAATAAGTCATTCAAGACAAGAAATGAGCATAAAAGATGCCTCATCGCAAGTGTTAATGTTAGTAAAAGAGCCCAAATTTCAAAAAATATTGCGAAAAACAACAATCTTCCATTATAGAGTGAATGTTTAAGGTGTATAGAAGGCATTTATTTCATTTTTAGAAATTTTAATTTTTTTCATTTTTCCATGAAAAGTGCCAATACCCCCCCCTTTGGGTTCTGGGTGAAATTCTCACTCGACACGAATCAAACAAAAATGTTTCCATGGTGTTTATTGTTCTTCATTTTCATCAAATAAACAAAATAAAACCCAGAATAAGTCATTCAAGACAAGAAATGAGCATAAAAGATGCGTCATCGCAAGTGTTAATGTTAGTAAAAGAGCCCAAATTTCAAAAAATATTGCGAAAAACAACAATCTTCCATTATAGAGTGAATGTTTAAGGTGTATAGAAGGCATTTATTTCATTTTTAGAAATTTTAATTTTTCTCATTTTTCCATGAAAAGTGCCAATACCCCCCCCTTTGGGTTCTGGGTGAAAATCTCACTCGACACGAATCAAACAAAAATGTTTCCATGGTGTTTATTGTTGTTCATTTTCATCAAATAAACAAAATAAAACCCAGAATAAGTCATTCAAGACAAGAAATGAGCATAAAAGATGCCTCATCGCAAGTGTTAATGTTAGTAAAAGAGCCCAAATTTCAAAAAATATTGCGAAAAACAACAATCTTCCATTATAGAGTGAATGTTTGAGGTGTATAGAAGGCATTTATTTCATTTTTAGAAATTTTAATTTTTCTCATTTTTCCATGAAAAGTGCCAATACCCCCCCTTTGGGTTCTGGGTGAAAATCTCACTCGACACGAATCAAACAAAAATGTTTCCATGTTGTATATTGTTGTTCATTTTCATCAAATAAACAAAATAAAACCCAGAATAAGTCATTCAAGACAAGAAATGAGCATAAAAGATGCCTCATCGCAAGTGTTAATGTTAGTAAAAGAGCCCAAATTTCAAAAAATATTGCGAAAAACAACAATCTTCCATTATAGAGTGAATGTTTAAGGTGTATAGAAGGCATTTATTTCATTTTTAGAAATTTAAATTTTTCTCATTTTTCCATGAAATGTGCCAATACCCCCCCCTTTGGGTTCTTGGTGAAAATCTCACTCGACACGAATCAAACAAAAATATTTCCATGGTGTTTATTGTTGTAAATTTTCATCAAATAAACAAAATAAAACCCAGAATAAGTCATTCAAGACAAGAAATGAGCATAAAAGATGCCTCATCGCAAGTGTTAATGTTAGTAAAACAGCCCAAATTTCAAAAAATATTGCGAAAAACAACAATCTTCAATTATAGAGTGAATGTTTAAGGTGTATAGAAGGCATTTATTTCATTTTTAGAAATTTTAATTTTTCTCATTTTTCCATGAAATGTGCCAAACCCCCCCCTTTGGGTTCTGGGTGAAAATCTCACTCGACACGAATCAAACAAAAATGTTTCCATGGTGTTTATTGTTCATTTTCATCAAATAAACAAAATAAAACCCAGAATAAATCATTCAAGACAAGAAATGAGCATAAAAGATGCCTCATCGCAAGGGTTAATGTTAGTAAAAGAACCCAAATTTCAAAAAATTTCGCGAAAAACAACAATCTTCCATTATAGAGTGAATGTTTGAGATGTATAGAAGGCATTTATTTCATTTTTAGAAATTTTAATTTTTCTCATTTTTCCATGAAAAGTGCCAATACCCCCCCTTTGGGTTCTGGGTGAAAATCTCACTCGACACGAATCAAACAAAAATGTTTCCATGTTGTATATTGTTGTTCATTTTCATCAAATAAACAAAATAAAACCCAGAATAAGTCATTCAAGACAAGAAATGAGCATAAAAGATGCGTCATCGCAAGTGTTAATGTTAGTAAAAGAGCCCAAATTTCAAAAAATATTGCGAAAAACAACAATCTTCCATTATAGAGTGAATGTTTGAGGTGCATAGGAGGCATTTATTTCATTTTTAGAAATTTTAATTTTTCTCATTTTTCCATGAAATGTGCCAATACCCCCCCCTTTGGGTTCTGGGTGAAAATCTCACTCGACACGAATCAAACAAAAATGTTTCCATGGTGTTTATTGTTGTTCATTTTCATCAAATAAACAAAATAAAACCCAGAATAAGTCATTCAAGACAAGAAATGAGCATAAAAGATGCCTCATCGCAAGTGTTAATGTTAGTAAAAGAGCCCAAATTTCAAAAAATATTGCGAAAAACAACAATCTTCCATTATAGAGTGAATGTTTAAGGTGTATAGAAGGCATTTATTTCATTTTTAGAAATTTTAATTTTTCTCATTTTTCCATGAAATGTGCCAATACCCCCCCCCCCCTTTGGGTTCTGGGTGAAAATCTCACTCGACACGAATCAAACAAAAATGTTTCCATGGTGTTTATTGTTGTTCATTTTCATCAAATAAACAAAATAAAACCCAGAATAAGTCATTCAAGACAAGAAATGAGCATAAAAGATGCCTCATCGCAAGTGTTAATGTTAGTAAAAGAGCCCAAATTTCAAAAAATATTGCGAAAAACAACAATCTTCAATTATAGAGTGAATGTTTAAGGTGTATAGAAGGCATTTATTTCATTTTTAGAAATTTTAATTTTTCTCATTTTTCCATGAAATGTGCCAATACCCCCCCCTTTGGGTTCTGGGTGAAAATCTCACTCGACACGAATCAAACAAAAATGTTTCCATGGTGTTTATTGTTCATTTTCATCAAATAAACAAATTAAAACCCAGAATAAATCATTCAAGACAAGAAATGAGCATAAAAGATGCCTCATCGCAAGGGTTAATGTTAGTAAAAGAACCCAAATTTCAAAAAATTTCGCGAAAAACAACAATCTTCCATTATAGAGTGAATGTTTGAGATGTATAGAAGGCATTTATTTCATTTTTAGAAATTTTAATTTTTCTCATTTTTCCATGAAAAGTGCCAATACCCCCCCTTTGGGTTCTGGGTGAAAATCTCACTCGACACGAATCAAACAAAAATGTTTCCATGTTGTATATTGTTGTTCATTTTCATCAAATAAACAAAATAAAACCCAGAATAAGTCATTCAAGACAAGAAATGAGCATAAAAGATGCGTCATCGCAAGTGTTAATGTTAGTAAAAGAGCCCAAATTTCAAAAAATATTGCGAAAAACAACAATCTTCCATTATAGAGTGAATGTTTGAGGTGCATAGGAGGCATTTATTTCATTTTTAGAAATTTTAATTTTTTTCATTTTTCCATGAAAAGTGCCAATACCCCCCCCTTTGGGTTCTGGGGGAAATTCTCACTCGACACGAATCAAACAAAAATGTTTCCATGGTGTTTATTGTTGTTCATTTTCATCAAATAAACAAAATAAAACCCAGAATAAGTCATTCAAGACAAGAAATGAGCATAAAAGATGCCTCATCGCAAGTGTTAATGTTAGTAAAAGAGCCCAAATTTCAAAAAATATTGCGAAAAACAACAATCTTCCATTATAGAGTGAATGTTTAAGGTGTATAGAAGGCATTTATTTCATTTTTAGAAATTTTAATTTTTCTCATTTTTCCATGAAAAGTGCCAATACCCCCCCCTTTGGGTTCTGGGTGAAAATCTCACTCGACACGAATCAAACAAAAATGTTTCCATGGTGTTTATTGTTGTTCATTTTCATCAAATAAACAAAATAAAACCCAGAATAAGTCATTCAAGACAAGAAATGAGCATAAAAGATGCCTCATCGCAAGTGTTAATGTTAGTAAAAGAGCCCAAATTTCAAAAAATATCGCGAAAAACAACAATCTTCAATTATAGAGTGAATGTTTGAGGTGTATAGAAGGCATTTATTTCATTTTTAGAAATTTTAATTTTTCTCATTTTTCCATGAAAAGTGCCAATACCTTTGGTTTCACCCAAAACCCTTTGGGTTCTGGGTGAAATTCTCACTCGACACGAATCAAACAAAAATGTTTCCATGGTGTTTATTGTTGTTCATTTTCATCAAATAAACAAAATAAAACCCAGAATAAGTCATTCAAGACAAGAAATGAGCATAAAAGATGCCTCATCGCAAGTGTTAATGTTAGTAAAAGAGCCCAAATTTCAAAAAATATTGCGAAAAACAACAATCTTCCATTATAGAGTGAATGTTTAAGGTGTATAGAAGGCATTTATTTCATTTTTAGAAATTTTAATTTTTTTCATTTTTCCATGAAAAGTGCCAATACCCCCCCCTTTGGGTTCTGGGTGAAATTCTCACTCGACACGAATCAAACAAAAATGTTTCCATGGTGTTTATTGTTCTTCATTTTCATCAAATAAACAAAATAAAACCCAGAATAAGTCATTCAAGACAAGAAATGAGCATAAAAGATGCGTCATCGCAAGTGTTAATGTTAGTAAAAAAGCCCAAATTTCAAAAAATATTGCGAAAAACAACAATCTTCCATTATAGAGTGAATGTTTAAGGTGTATAGAAGGCATTTATTTCATTTTTAGAAATTTTAATTTTTCTCATTTTTCCATGAAAAGTGCCAATACCCCCCCCTTTGGGTTCTGGGTGAAAATCTCACTCGACACGAATCAAACAAAAATGTTTCCATGGTGTTTATTGTTGTTCATTTTCATCAAATAAACAAAATAAAACCCAGAATAAGTCATTCAAGACAAGAAATGAGCATAAAAGATGCCTCATCGCAAGTGTTAATGTTAGTAAAAGAGCCCAAATTTCAAAAAATATTGCGAAAAACAACAATCTTCCATTATAGAGTGAATGTTTGAGGTGTATAGAAGGCATTTATTTCATTTTTAGAAATTTTAATTTTTCTCATTTTTCCATGAAAAGTGCCAATACCCCCCCTTTGGGTTCTGGGTGAAAATCTCACTCGACACGAATCAAACAAAAATGTTTCCATGTTGTATATTGTTGTTCATTTTCATCAAATAAACAAAATAAAACCCAGAATAAGTCATTCAAGACAAGAAATGAGCATAAAAGATGCCTCATCGCAAGTGTTAATGTTAGTAAAAGAGCCCAAATTTCAAAAAATATTGCGAAAAACAACAATCTTCCATTATAGAGTGAATGTTTAAGGTGTATAGAAGGCATTTATTTCATTTTTAGAAATTTAAATTTTTCTCATTTTTCCATGAAATGTGCCAATACCCCCCCCTTTGGGTTCTTGGTGAAAATCTCACTCGACACGAATCAAACAAAAATATTTCCATGGTGTTTATTGTTGTAAATTTTCATCAAATAAACAAAATAAAACCCAGAATAAGTCATTCAAGACAAGAAATGAGCATAAAAGATGCCTCATCGCAAGTGTTAATGTTAGTAAAAGAGCCCAAATTTCAAAAAATATTGCGAAAAACAACAATCTTCAATTATAGAGTGAATGTTTAAGGTGTATAGAAGGCATTTATTTCATTTTTAGAAATTTTAATTTTTCTCATTTTTCCATGAAATGTGCCAATACCCCCCCCTTTGGGTTCTGGGTGAAAATCTCACTCGACACGAATCAAACAAAAATGTTTCCATGGTGTTTATTGTTCATTTTCATCAAATAAACAAATTAAAACCCAGAATAAATCATTCAAGACAAGAAATGAGCATAAAAGATGCCTCATCGCAAGGGTTAATGTTAGTAAAAGAACCCAAATTTCAAAAAATTTCGCGAAAAACAACAATCTTCCATTATAGAGTGAATGTTTGAGATGTATAGAAGGCATTTATTTCATTTTTAGAAATTTTAATTTTTCTCATTTTTCCATGAAAAGTGCCAATACCCCCCCTTTGGGTTCTGGGTGAAAATCTCACTCGACACGAATCAAACAAAAATGTTTCCATGTTGTATATTGTTGTTCATTTTCATCAAATAAACAAAATAAAACCCAGAATAAGTCATTCAAGACAAGAAATGAGCATAAAAGATGCGTCATCGCAAGTGTTAATGTTAGTAAAAGAGCCCAAATTTCAAAAAATATTGCGAAAAACAACAATCTTCCATTATAGAGTGAATGTTTGAGGTGCATAGGAGGCATTTATTTCATTTTTAGAAATTTTAATTTTTTTCATTTTTCCATGAAAAGTGCCAATACCCCCCCCTTTGGGTTCTGGGGGAAATTCTCACTCGACACGAATCAAACAAAAATGTTTCCATGGTGTTTATTGTTGTTCATTTTCATCAAATAAACAAAATAAAACCCAGAATAAGTCATTCAAGACAAGAAATGAGCATAAAAGATGCCTCATCGCAAGTGTTAATGTTAGTAAAAGAGCCCAAATTTCAAAAAATATTGCGAAAAACAACAATCTTCCATTATAGAGTGAATGTTTAAGGTGTATAGAAGGCATTTATTTCATTTTTAGAAATTTTAATTTTTCTCATTTTTCCATGAAAAGTGCCAATACCCCCCCCTTTGGGTTCTGGGTGAAAATCTCACTCGACACGAATCAAACAAAAATGTTTCCATGGTGTTTATTGTTGTTCATTTTCATCAAATAAACAAAATAAAACCCAGAATAAGTCATTCAAGACAAGAAATGAGCATAAAAGATGCCTCATCGCAAGTGTTAATGTTAGTAAAAGAGCCCAAATTTCAAAAAATATTGCGAAAAACAACAATCTTCCATTATAGAGTGAATGTTTGAGGTGTATAGAAGGCATTTATTTCATTTTTAGAAATTTTAATTTTTCTCATTTTTCCATGAAAAGTCCAATACCCCCCTCTTTGGGTTCTGGGTGAAATTCTCACTCGGCACAAATCAAACAAAAATGTTTCCATGGTGTTTATTGTTGTTCCTTTTTTATCAAATAAACAAAATAAAACCCAGAATAAGTCATTCAAGACAAGAAATGAGCATAAAAGATGCCTCATCGCAAGTGTTAATGTTAGTAAAAGAGCCCAAATTTCAAAAAATATTGCGAAAAACAACAATCTTCCATTATAGAGTGAATGTTTAAGGTGTATAGAAGGCATTTATTTCATTTTTAGAAATTTTAATTTTTCTCATTTTTCCATGAAATGTGCCAATACCCCCCCCTTTGGGTTCTTGGTGAAAATCTCACTCGACACGAATCAAACAAAAATGTTTCCATGGTGTTTATTGTTGTTCATTTTCATCAAATAAACAAAATAAAACCCAGAATAAGTCATTGAAGACAAGAAATGAGCATAAAAGATGCCTCATCGCAAGTGTTAATTTTAGTAAAAGAGCCCAAATTTCAAAAAATATTGCGAAAAACAACAATCTTCCATTATAGAGTGAATGTTTAAGGTGTATAGAAGGCATTTATTTCATTTTTAGAAATTTTAATTTTTCTCATTTTTCCATGAAATGTGCCAATACCCCCCCTTTGGGTTCTGGGTGAAAATCTCACTCGACACGAATCAAACAAAAATGTTTCCATGTTGTATATTGTTGTTCATTTTCATCAAATAAACAAAATAAAACCCAGAATAAGTCATTCAAGACAAGAAATGAGCATAAAAGATGCCTCATCGCAAGTGTTAATGTTAGTAAAAGAGCCCAAATTTCAAAAAATATTGCGAAAAACAACAATCTTCCATTATAGAGTGAATGTTTAAGGTGTATAGAAGGCATTTATTTCATTTTTAGAAATTTAAATTTTTCTCATTTTTCCATGAAATGTGCCAATACCCCCCCCTTTGGGTTCTTGGTGAAAATCTCACTCGACACGAATCAAACAAAAATATTTCCATGGTGTTTATTGTTGTAAATTTTCATCAAATAAACAAAATAAAACCCAGAATAAGTCATTCAAGACAAGAAATGAGCATAAAAGATGCCTCATCGCAAGTGTTAATGTTAGTAAAAGAGCCCAAATTTCAAAAAATATTGCGAAAAACAACAATCTTCAATTATAGAGTGAATGTTTAAGGTGTATAGAAGGCATTTATTTCATTTTTAGAAATTTTAATTTTTCTCATTTTTCCATGAAATGTGCCAATACCCCCCCCTTTGGGTTCTGGGTGAAAATCTCACTCGACACGAATCAAACAAAAATGTTTCCATGGTGTTTATTGTTCATTTTCATCAAATAAACAAAATAAAACCCAGAATAAATCATTCAAGACAAGAAATGAGCATAAAAGATGCCTCATCGCAAGGGTTAATGTTAGTAAAAGAACCCAAATTTCAAAAAATTTCGCGAAAAACAACAATCTTCCATTATAGAGTGAATGTTTGAGATGTATAGAAGGCATTTATTTCATTTTTAGAAATTTTAATTTTTCTCATTTTTCCATGAAAAGTGCCAATACACCCCCCCTTTGGGTTCTGGGTGAAAATCTCACTCGACACGAATCAAACAAAAATGTTTCCATGTTGTATATTGTTGTTCATTTTCATCAAATAAACAAAATAAAACCCAGAATAAGTCATTCAAGACAAGAAATGAGCATAAAAGATGCCTCATCGCAAGGGTTAATGTTAGTAAAAGAACCCAAATTTCAAAAAATTTCGCGAAAAACAACAATCTTCCATTATAGAGTGAATGTTTGAGGTGCATAGGAGGCATTTATTTCATTTTTAGAAATTTTAATTTTTCTCATTTTTCCATGAAATGTGCCAATACCCCCCCCTTTGGGTTCTGGGTGAAAATCTCACTCGACACGAATCAAACAAAAATGTTTCCATGGTGTTTATTGTTGTTCATTTTCATCAAATAAACAAAATAAAACCCAGAATAAGTCATTCAAGACAAGAAATGAGCATAAAAGATGCCTCATCGCAAGTGTTAATGTTAGTAAAAGAGCCCAAATTTCAAAAAATATTGCGAAAAACAACAATCTTCCATTATAGAGTGAATGTTTAAGGTGTATAGAAGGCATTTATTTCATTTTTAGAAATTTTAATTTTTTTCATTTTTCCATGAAAAGTGCCAATACCCCCCCCTTTGGGTTCTGGGGGAAATTCTCACTCGACACGAATCAAACAAAAATGTTTCCATGGTGTTTATTGTTGTTCATTTTCATCAAATAAACAAAATAAAACCCAGAATAAGTCATTCAAGACAAGAAATGAGCATAAAAGATGCCTCATCGCAAGTGTTAATGTTAGTAAAAGAGCCCAAATTTCAAAAAATATTGCGAAAAACAACAA
Organism: Hetaerina americana; assembly: GCF_022747635.1. NCBI lineage: Eukaryota > Metazoa > Arthropoda > Insecta > Odonata > Calopterygidae > Hetaerina > Hetaerina americana. The sequence goes on from NW_027287518.1 coordinate 17,118, forward strand.
TCTTCCATTATAGAGTGAATGTTTAAGGTGTATAGAAGGCATTTATTTCATTTTTAGAAATTTTAATTTTTCTCATTTTTCCATGAAAAGTGCCAATACCCCCCCCTTTGGGTTCTGGGTGAAAATCTCACTCGACACGAATCAAACAAAAATGTTTCCATGGTGTTTATTGTTGTTCATTTTCATCAAATAAACAAAATAAAACCCAGAATAAGTCATTCAAGACAAGAAATGAGCATAAAAGATGCCTCATCGCAAGTGTTAATGTTAGTAAAAGAGCCCAAATTTCAAAAAATATTGCGAAAAACAACAATCTTCCATTATAGAGTGAATGTTTGAGGTGTATAGAAGGCATTTATTTCATTTTTAGAAATTTTAATTTTTCTCATTTTTCCATGAAAAGTCCAATACCCCCCTCTTTGGGTTCTGGGTGAAATTCTCACTCGGCACAAATCAAACAAAAATGTTTCCATGGTGTTTATTGTTGTTCCTTTTTTATCAAATAAACAAAATAAAACCCAGAATAAGTCATTCAAGACAAGAAATGAGCATAAAAGATGCCTCATCGCAAGTGTTAATGTTAGTAAAAGAGCCCAAATTTCAAAAAATATTGCGAAAAACAACAATCTTCCATTATAGAGTGAATGTTTAAGGTGTATAGAAGGCATTTATTTCATTTTTAGAAATTTTAATTTTTCTCATTTTTCCATGAAATGTGCCAATACCCCCCCCTTTGGGTTCTTGGTGAAAATCTCACTCGACACGAATCAAACAAAAATGTTTCCATGGTGTTTATTGTTGTTCATTTTCATCAAATAAACAAAATAAAACCCAGAATAAGTCATTGAAGACAAGAAATGAGCATAAAAGATGCCTCATCGCAAGTGTTAATTTTAGTAAAAGAGCCCAAATTTCAAAAAATATTGCGAAAAACAACAATCTTCCATTATAGAGTGAATGTTTAAGGTGTATAGAAGGCATTTATTTCATTTTTAGAAATTTTAATTTTTCTCATTTTTCCATGAAATGTGCCAATACCCCCCCCTTTGGGTTCTGGGTGAAAATCTCACTCGACACGAATCAAACAAAAATGTTTCCATGGTGTTTATTGTTGTTCATTTTCATCAAATAAACAAAATAAAACCCAGAATAAGTCATTCAAGACAAGAAATGAGCATAAAAGATGCCTCATCGCAAGTGTTAATGTTAGTAAAAGAGCCCAAATTTCAAAAAATATTGCGAAAAACAACAATCTTCCATTATAGAGTGAATGTTTAAGGTGTATAGAAGGCATTTATTTCATTTTTAGAAATTTTAATTTTTCTCATTTTTCCATGAAAAGTGCCAATACCCCCCCCTTTGGGTTCTGGGTGAAATTCTCACTCGACACGAATCAAACAAAAATGTTTCCATGGTGTTTATTGTTCTTCATTTTCATCAAATAAACAAAATAAAACCCAGAATAAGTCATTCAAGACAAGAAATGAGCATAAAAGATGCGTCATCGCAAGTGTTAATGTTAGTAAAAGAGCCCAAATTTCAAAAAATATTGCGAAAAACAACAATCTTCCATTATAGAGTGAATGTTTAATGTGTATAGAAGGCATTTATTTCATTTTTAGAAATTTTAATTTTTCTCATTTTTCCATGAAAAGTGCCAATACCCCCCCCTTTGGGTTCTGGGTGAAAATCTCACTCGACACGAATCAAACAAAAATGTTTCCATGGTGTTTATTGTTGTTCATTTTCATCAAATAAACAAAATAAAACCCAGAATAAGTCATTCAAGACAAGAAATGAGCATAAAAGATGCCTCATCGCAAGTGTTAATGTTAGTAAAAGAGCCCAAATTTCAAAAAATATTGCGAAAAACAACAATCTTCCATTATAGAGTGAATGTTTGAGGTGTATAGAAGGCATTTATTTCATTTTTAGAAATTTTAATTTTTCTCATTTTTCCATGAAAAGTGCCAATACCCCCCTCTTTGGGTTCTGGGTGAAATTCTCACTCGGCACAAATCAAACAAAAATGTTTCCATGGTGTTTATTATTGTTCATTTTCATCAAATAAACAAAATAAAACCCAGAATAAGTCATTCAAGACAAGAAATGAGCATAAAAGATGCCTCATCGCAAGTGTTAATGTTAGTAAAAGAGCCCAAATTTCAAAAAATATTGCGAAAAACAACAATCTTCCATTATAGAGTGAATGTTTAAGGTGTATAGAAGGCATTTATTTCATTTTTAGAAATTTTAATTTTTCTCATTTTTCCATGAAATGTGCCAATACCCCCCCCTTTGGGTTCTTGGTGAAAATCTCACTCGACACGAATCAAACAAAAATGTTTCCATGGTGTTTATTGTTGTTCATTTTCATCAAATAAACAAAATAAAACCCAGAATAAGTCATTGAAGACAAGAAATGAGCATAAAAGATGCCTCATCGCAAGTGTTAATGTTAGTAAAAGAGCCCAAATTTCAAAAAATATTGCGAAAAACAACAATCTTCCATTATAGAGTGAATGTTTAAGGTGTATAGAAGGCATTTATTTCATTTTTAGAAATTTTAATTTTTCTCATTTTTCCAAAAATGTGCCCCCCCTTTGGGTTCTGGGTGAAAATCTCACTCGACACGAATCAAACAAAAATGTTTCCATGGTGTTTATTGTTCATTTTCATCAAATAAACAAAATAAAACCCAGAATAAATCATTCAAGACAAGAAATGAGCATAAAAGATGCCTCATCGCAAGGGTTAATGTTAGTAAAAGAACCCAAATTTCAAAAAATTTCGCGAAAAACAACAATCTTCCATTATAGAGTGAATGTTCGAGGTGTATAGAAGGCATTTATTTCATTTTTAGAAATTTTAATTTTTCTCATTTTTCCATGAAAAGCGCCAATACCCCCCCCCCCTTTGGGTTCTGGGTGAAAATCTCACTCGACACGAATCAAACAAAAATGTTTCCATGTTGTTTATTGTTGTTCATTTTCATCAAATAAACAAAATAAAACCCAGAATAAGTCATTCAAGACAAGAAATGAGCATAAAAGATGCCTCATCGCAAGTGTTAATGTTAGTAAAAGAGCCCAAATTTCAAAAAATATTGCGAAAAACAACAATCTTCCATTATAGAGTGAATGTTTGAGGTGTATAGGAGGCATTTATTTCATTTTTAGAAATTTTAATTTTTCTCATTTTTCCATGAAAAGTGCCAATACCCCCCCCTTTGGGTTCTGGGTGAAATTCTCACTCGACACAAATCAAACAAAAAGGTTTCCATGGTGTTTATTGTTGTTCATTTTCATCAAATTAACAAAATAAAACCCAGAATAAGTCATTCAAGACAAGAAATGAGCATAAAAGATGCCTCATCGCAAGTGTTAATGTTAGTAAAAGAGCCCAAATTTCAAAAAATATTGCGAAAAACAACAATCTTCCATTATAGAGTGAATGTTTGAGGTGTATAGAAGGCATTTATTTCATTTTTAGAAATTTTAATTTTTCTCATTTTTCCATGAAAAGCGCCAATACCCCCCCCCCTTTGGGTTCTGGGTGAAAATCTCACTCGACACGAATCAAACAAAAATGTTTCCATGTTGTTTATTGTTGTTCATTTTCATCAAATAAACAAAATAAAACCCAGAATAAGTCATTCAAGACAAGAAATGAGCATAAAAGATGCCTCATCGCAAGTGTTAATGTTAGTAAAAGAGCCCAAATTTCAAAAAATATTGCGAAAAACAACAATCTTCCATTATAGAGTGAATGTTTGAGGTGTATAGGAGGCATTTATTTCATTTTTAGAAATTTTAATTTTTCTCATTTTTCCATGAAAAGTGCCAATACCCCCCCCTTTGGGTTCTGGGTGAAATTCTCACTCGACACAAATCAAACAAAAAGGTTTCCATGGTGTTTATTGTTGTTCATTTTCATCAAATTAACAAAATAAAACCCAGAATAAGTCATTCAAGACAAGAAATGAGCATAAAAGATGCCTCATCGCAAGTGTTAATGTTAGTAAAAGAGCCCAAATTTCAAAAAATATTGCGAAAAACAACAATCTTCCATTATAGAGTGAATGTTTGAGGTGTATAGGAGGCATTTATTTCATTTTTAGAAATTTTAATTTTTCTCATTTTTCCATGAAAAGTGCCAATACCCCCCCCTTTGGGTTCTGGGTGAAAATCTCACTCGACACGAATCAAACAAAAATGTTTCCATGGTGTTTATTGTTGTTCATTTTCATCAAATAAACAAAATAAAACCCAGAATAAGTCATTCAAGACAAGAAATGAGCATAAAAGATGCCTCATCGCAAGTGTTAATGTTAGTAAAAGAGCCCAAATTTCAAAAAATATTGCGAAAAACAACAATCTTCCATTATAGAGTGAATGTTTGAGGTGTATAGGAGGCATTTATTTCATTTTTAGAAATTTTAATTTTTCTCATTTTTCCATGAAATGTGCCAATACCCCCCCCTTTGGGTTCTTGGTGAAAATCTCACTCGACACGAATCAAACAAAAATGTTTCCATGGTGTTTATTGTTGTTCATTTTCATCAAATAAACAAAATAAAACCCAGAATAAGTCATTGAAGACAAGAAATGAACATAAAAGATGCCTCATCGCAAGTGTTAATGTTAGTAAAAGAGCCCAAATTTCAAAAAATATTGCGAAAAACAACAATCTTCCATTATAGAGTGAATGTTTAAGGTGTATAGAAGGCATTTATTTCATTTTTAGAAATTTTAATTTTTCTCATTTTTCCATGAAATGTGCCAATACCCCCCCCTTTGGGTTCTGGGTGAAAATCTCACTCGACACGAATCAAACAAAAATGTTTCCATGGTGTTTATTGTTCATTTTCATCAAATAAACAAAATAAAACCCAGAATAAATCATTCAAGACAAGAAATGAGCATAAAAGATGCCTCATCGCAAGGGTTAATGTTAGTAAAAGAACCCAAATTTCAAAAAATTTCGCGAAAAACAACAATCTTCCATTATAGAGTGAATGTTTGAGGTGTATAGAAGGCATTTATTTCATTTTTTGAAATTTTAATTTTTCTCATTTTTCCATGAAAAGTGCCAATACCCCCCCCCCTTTGGGTTCTGGGGGAAAATCTCACTCGACACGAATCAAACAAAAATGTTTCCATGGTGTTTATTGTTGTTCATTTTCATCAAATAAACAAAATAAAACCCAGAATAAGTCATTGAAGACAAGAAATGAGCATAAAAGATGCCTCATCGCAAGTGTTAATGTTAGTAAAAGAGCCCAAATTTCAAAAAATATTGCGAAAAACAACAATCTTCCATTATAGAGTGAATGTTTAAGGTGTATAGAAGGCATTTATTTCATTTTTAGAAATTTTAATTTTTCTCATTTTTCCATGAAATGTGCCAATACCCCCCCCCTTTGGGTTCTGGGTGAAAATCTCACTCGACACGAATCAAACAAAAATGTTTCCATGGTGTTTATTGTTCATTTTCATCAAATAAACAAAATAAAACCCAGAATAAATCATTCAAGACAAGAAATGAGCATAAAAGATGCCTCATCGCAAGGGTTAATGTTAGTAAAAGAACCCAAATTTCAAAAAATTTCGCGAAAAACAACAATCTTCCATTATAGAGTGAATGTTCGAGGTGTATAGAAGGCATTTATTTCATTTTTAGAAATTTTAATTTTTCTCATTTTTCCATGAAAAGCGCCAATACCCCCCCCCTTTGGGTTCTGGGTGAAAATCTCACTCGACACGAATCAAACAAAAATGTTTCCATGTTGTTTATTGTTGTTCATTTTCATCAAATAAACAAAATAAAACCCAGAATAAGTCATTCAAGACAAGAAATGAGCATAAAAGATGCCTCATCGCAAGTGTTAATGTTAGTAAAAGAGCCCAAATTTCAAAAAATATTGCGAAAAACAACAATCTTCCATTATAGAGTGAATGTTTGAGGTGTATAGGAGGCATTTATTTCATTTTTAGAAATTTTAATTTTTCTCATTTTTCCATGAAAAGTGCCAATACCCCCCCCTTTGGGTTCTGGGTGAAATTCTCACTCGACACAAATCAAACAAAAAGGTTTCCATGGTGTTTATTGTTGTTCATTTTCATCAAATTAACAAAATAAAACCCAGAATAAATCATTCAAGACAAGAAATGAGCATAAAAGATGCTTCATCGCAAGTGTTAATGTTAGTAAAAGAGCCCAAATTTCAAAAAATATTGCGAAAAACAACAATCTTCCATTATAGAGTGAATGTTTGAGGTGTATAGAAGGCATTTATTTCATTTTTAGAAATTTTAATTTTTCTCATTTTTCCATGAAAAGTGCCAATACCCCCCCCTTTGGGTTCTGGGTGAAAATCTCACTCGACACGAATCAAACAAAAATGTTTCCATGGTGTTTATTGTTGTTCATTTTCATCAAATAAACAAAATAAAACCCAGAATAAATCATTCAAGACAAGAAATGAGCATAAAAGATGCCTCATCGCAAGTGTTAATGTTAGTAAAAGAGCCCAAATTTCAAAAAATATTGTGAAAAACAACAAACTTCCATTATAGAGTGAATGTTTGAGGTGTATAGAAGGCATTTATTTCATTTTTAGAAATTTTAATTTTTCTCATTTTTCTCACTCGACACGAATCAAACAAAAATGTTTCCATGGTGTTTATTGTTGTTCATTTTCATCAAATAAACAAAATAAAACCCAGAATAAGTCATTCAAGACAAGAAATGAGCATAAAAGATGCCTCATCGCAAGTGTTAATGTTAGTAAAAGAGCCCAAATTTCAAAAAGTATTGCGAAAAACAACAATCTTCCATTATAGAGTGAATGTTTAAGGTGTATAGAAGGCATTTATTTCATTTTTAGAAATTTTAATTTTTCTCATTTTTCCATGAAATGTGCCAATACCCCCCCCTTTGGGTTCTTGGTGAAAATCTCACTCGACACGAATCAAACAAAAATGTTTCCATGGTGTTTATTGTTGTTCATTTTCATCAAATAAACAAAATAAAACCCAGAATAAGTCATTGAAGACAAGAAATGAGCATAAAAGATGCCTCATCGCAAGTGTTAATGTTAGTAAAAGAGCCCAAATTTCAAAAAATATTGCGAAAAACAACAATCTTCCATTATAGAGTGAATGTTTAAGGTGTATAGAAGGCATTTATTTCATTTTTAGAAATTTTAATTTTTCTCATTTTTCCATGAAATGTGCCAATACCCCCCCCTTTGGGTTCTGGGTGAAAATCTCACTCGACACGAATCAAACAAAAATGTTTCCATGGTGTTTATTGTTCATTTTCATCAAATAAACAAAATAAAACCCAGAATAAATCATTCAAGACAAGAAATGAGCATAAAAGATGCCTCATCGCAAGGGTTAATGTTAGTAAAAGAACCCAAATTTCAAAAAATTTCGCGAAAAACAACAATCTTCCATTATAGAGTGAATGTTTGAGGTGTATAGAAGGCATTTATTTCATTTTTTGAAATTTTAATTTTTCTCATTTTTCCATGAAAAGTGCCAATACCCCCCCCCCTTTGGGTTCTGGGGGAAAATCTCACTCGACACGAATGAAACAAAAATGTTTCCATGTTGTTTATTGGTTTTCATTTTCATCAAATAAACAAAATAAAACCCAGAATAAGTCATTCAAGACAAGAAATGAGCATAAAAGATGCCTCATCGCAAGTGTTAATGTTAGTAAAAGAGCCCAAATTTCAAAAAATATTGCGAAAAACAACAATCTTCCATTATAGAGTGAATGTTTGAGGTGTATAGAAGGCATTTATTTCATTTTTAGAAATTTTAATTTTTCTCATTTTTCCATGAAAAGTGCCAATACCCCCCTCTTTGGGTTCTGGGTGAAATTCTCACTCGGCACAAATCAAACAAAAATGTTTCCATGGTGTTTATTGTTGTTCATTTTCATCAAATAAACAAAATAAAACCCAGAATAAGTCATTCAAGACAAGAAATGAGCATAAAAGATGCCTCATCGCAAGTGTTAATGTTAGTAAAAGAGCCCAAATTTCAAAAAATATTGCGAAAAACAACAATCTTCCATTATAGAGTGAATGTTTAAGGTGTATAGAAGGCATTTATTTCATTTTTAGAAATTTTAATTTTTCTCATTTTTCCATGAAATGTGCCAATACCCCCCCCTTTGGGTTCTTGGTGAAAATCTCACTCGACACGAATCAAACAAAAATGTTTCCATGGTGTTTATTGTTGTTCATTTTCATCAAATAAACAAAATAAAACCCAGAATAAGTCATTGAAGACAAGAAATGAGCTAAAAGATGCCTCATCGCAAGTGTTAATGTTAGTAAAAGAGCCCAAATTTCAAAAAATATTGCGAAAAACAACAATCTTCCATTATAGAGTGAATGTTTAAGGTGTATAGAAGGCATTTATTTCATTTTTAGAAATTTTAATTTTTCTCATTTTTCCATGAAATGTGCCAATACCCCCCCCTTTGGGTTCTGGGTGAAAATCTCACTCGACACGAATCAAACAAAAATGTTTCCATGGTGTTTATTGTTGTTCATTTTCATCAAATAAACAAAATAAAACCCAGAATAAGTCATTCAAGACAAGAAATGAGCATAAAAGATGCCTCATCGCAAGTGTTAATGTTAGTAAAAGAGCCCAAATTTCAAAAAATATTGCGAAAAACAACAATCTTCCATTATAGAGTGAATGTTTGAGGTGTATAGGAGGCATTTATTTCATTTTTAGAAATTTTAATTTTTCTCATTTTTCCATGAAAAGTGCCAATACCCCCCCCTTTGGGTTCTGGGTGAAATTCTCACTCGACACAAATCAAACAAAAAGGTTTCCATGGTGTTTATTGTTGTTCATTTTCATCAAATTAACAAAATAAAACCCAGAATAAATCATTCAAGACAAGAAATGAGCATAAAAGATGCGTCATCGCAAGTGTTAATGTTAGTAAAAGAGCCCAAATTTCAAAAAATATTGCGAAAAACAACAATCTTCCATTATAGAGTGAATGTTTGAGGTGTATAGAAGGCAATTATTTCATTTTTAGAAATTTTAATTTTTCTCATTTTTCAATGAAAAGTGCCAACCCCCCCCCCCCTTTGGGTTCTGGGTGAAAATCTCACTCGACACGAATCAAACAAAAATGTTTCCATGTTGTTTATTGTTGTTCATTTTCATCAAATAAACAAAATAAAACCCAGAATAAGTCATTCAAGACAAGAAATGAGCATAAAAGATGCCTCATCGCAAGTGTTAATGTTAGTAAAAGAGCCCAAATTTCAAAAAATATTGCGAAAAACAACAATCTTCCATTTTAGAGTGAATGTTTGAGGTGTATAGGAGGCATTTATTTCATTTTTAGAAATTTTAATTTTTCTCATTTTTCCATGAAATGTGCCAATACCCCCCCCCCTTTGGGTTCTGGGTGAAAATCTCACTCGACACGAATCAAACAAAAATGTTTCCATGGTGTTTATTGTTGTTCATTTTCATCAAATAAACAAAATAAAACCCAGAATAAGTCATTCAAGACAAGAAATGAGCATAAAAGATGCCTCATCGCAAGTGTTAATGTTAGTAAAAGAGCCTAAATTTCAAAAAATATTGCGAAAAACAACAATCTTCCATTATAGAGTGAATGTTCAAGGTGTATAGAAGGCATTTATTTCATTTTTAGAAATTTTAATTTTTCTCATTTTTCCATGAAATGTGCCAATACCCCCCCCTTTGGGTTCTGGGTGAAAATCTCACTCGACACGAATCAAACAAAAATGTTTCCATGGTGTTTATTGTTCATTTTCATCAAATAAACAAAATAAAACCCAGAATAAATCATTCAAGACAAGAAATGAGCATAAAAGATGCCTCATCGCAAGGGTTAATGTTAGTAAAAGAACCCAAATTTCAAAAAATTTCGCGAAAAACAACAATCTTCCATTATAGAGTGAATGTTCGAGGTGTATAGAAGGCATTTATTTCATTTTTAGAAATTTTAATTTTTCTCATTTTTCCATGAAAAGTGCCAATACCCCCCCCCCCCTTTGGGTTCTGGGTGAAAATCTCACTCGACACGAATCAAACAAAAATGTTTCCATGTTGTTTATTGTTGTTCATTTTCATCAAATAAACAAAATAAAACCCAGAATAAGTCATTCAAGACAAGAAATGAGCATAAAAGATGCCTCATCGCAAGTGTTAATGTTAGTAAAAGAGCCCAAATTTCAAAAAATATTGCGAAAAACAACAATCTTCCATTATAGAGTGAATGTTTGAGGTGTATAGGAGGCATTTATTTCATTTTTAGAAATTTTAATTTTTCTCATTTTTCCATGAAAAGTGCCAATACCCCCCCCTTTGGGTTCTAGGTGAAAATCTCACTCGACACGAATCAAACAAAAATGTTTCCATGGTGTTTATTGTTGTTCATTTTCATCAAATAAACAAAATAAAACCCAGAATAAATCATTCAAGACAAGAAATGAGCATAAAAGATGCCTCATCGCAAGGGTTAATGTTAGTAAAAGAACCCAAATTTCAAAAAATTTCGCGAAAAACAACAATCTTCCATTATAGAGTGAATGTTTGAGGTGTATAGAAGGCATTTATTTCATTTTTTGAAATTTTAATTTTTCTCATTTTTCCATGAAAAGTGCCAATACCCCCCCCCCTTTGGGTTCTGGGGGAAAATCTCACTCGACACGAATCAAACAAAAATGTTTCCATGGTGTTTATTGTTGTTCATTTTCATCAAATAAACAAAATAAAACCCAGAATAAGTCATTGAAGACAAGAAATGAGCATAAAAGATGCCTCATCGCAAGTGTTAATGTTAGTAAAAGAGCCCAAATTTCAAAAAATATTGCGAAAAACAACAATCTTCCATTATAGAGTGAATGTTTAAGGTGTATAGAAGGCATTTATTTCATTTTTAGAAATTTTAATTTTTCTCATTTTTCCATGAAATGTGCCAATACCCCCCCCTTTGGGTTCTGGGTGAAAATCTCACTCGACACGAATCAAACAAAAATGTTTCCATGGTGTTTATTGTTCATTTTCATCAAATAAACAAAATAAAACCCAGAATAAATCATTCAAGACAAGAAATGAGCATAAAAGATGCCTCATCGCAAGGGTTAATGTTAGTAAAAGAACCCAAATTTCAAAAAATTTCGCGAAAAAAAACAATCTTCCATTATAGAGTGAATGTTCGAGGTGTATAGAAGGCATTTATTTCATTTTTAGAAATTTTAATTTTTCTCATTTTTCCATGAAAAGCGCCAATACCCCCCCCCCCCTTTGGGTTCTGGGTGAAAATCTCACTCGACACGAATCAAACAAAAATGTTTCCATGTTGTTTATTGTTGTTCATTTTCATCAAATAAACAAAATAAAACCCAGAATAAGTCATTCAAGACAAGAAATGAGCATAAAAGATGCCTCATCGCAAGTGTTAATGTTAGTAAAAGAGCCCAAATTTCAAAAAATATTGCGAAAAACAACAATCTTCCATTATAGAGTGAATGTTTGAGGTGTATAGAAGGCATTTATTTCATTTTTAGAAATTTTAATTTTTCTCATTTTTCCATGAAAAGTGCCAATACCCCCCCCTTTGGGTTCTGGGTGAAAATCTCACTCGACACGAATCAAACAAAAATGTTTCCATGGTGTTTATTGTTGTTCATTTTCATCAAATTAACAAAATAAAACCCAGAATAAATCATTCAAGACAAGAAATGAGCATAAAAGATGCCTCATCGCAAGTGTTAATGTTAGTAAAAGAGCCCAAATTTCAAAAAATATTGCGAAAAACAACAATCTTCCATTATAGAGTGAATGTTTGAGGTGTATAGAAGGCATTTATTTCATTTTTAGAAATTTTAATTTTTCTCATTTTTCCATGAAAAGTGCCAATACCCCCCCCTTTGGGTTCTGGGTGAAATTCTCATTCGACACAAATCAAACAAAAAGGTTTCCATGGTGTTTATTGTTGTTCATTTTCATCAAATAAACAAAATAAAACCCAGAATAAGTCATTGAAGACAAGAAATGAGCATAAAAGATGCCTCATCGCAAGTGTTAATGTTAGTAAAAGAGCCCAAATTTCAAAAAATATTGCGAAAAACAACAATCTTCCATAATAGAGTGAATGTTTAAGGTGTATAGAAGGCATTTATTTCATTTTTAGAAATTTTAATTTTTCTCATTTTTCTCACTCGACACGAATCAAACAAAAATGTTTCCATGGTGTTTATTGTTGTTCATTTTCATCAAATAAACAAAATAAAACCCAGAATAAGTCATTCAAGACAAGAAATGAGCATAAAAGATGCCTCATCGCAAGTGTTAATGTTAGTAAAAGAGCCCAAATTTCAAAAAATATTGCGAAAAACAACAATCTTCCATTATAGAGTGAATGTTTAAGGTGTATAGAAGGCATTTATTTCATTTTTAGAAATTTTAATTTTTCTCATTTTTCCATGAAATGTGCCAATACCCCCCCCTTTGGGTTCTTGGTGAAAATCTCACTCGACACGAATCAAACAAAAATGTTTCCATGGTGTTTATTGTTGTTCATTTTCATCAAATAAACAAAATAAAACCCAGAATAAGTCATTGAAGACAAGAAATGAGCATAAAAGATGCCTCATCGCAAGTGTTAATGTTAGTAAAAGAGCCCAAATTTCAAAAAATATTGCGAAAAACAACAATCTTCCATAATAGAGTGAATGTTTAAGGTGTATAGAAGGCATTTATTTCATTTTTAGAAATTTTAATTTTTCTCATTTTTCCATGAAATGTGCCAATACCCCCCCCTTTGGGTTCTGGGTGAAAATCTCACTCGACACGAATCAAACAAAAATGTTTCCATGGTGTTTATTGTTCATTTTCATCAAATAAACAAAATAAAACCCAGAATAAATCATTCAAGACAAGAAATGAGCATAAAAATTGCCTCATCGCAAGGGTTAATGTTAGTAAAAGAACCCAAATTTCAAAAAATTTCGCGAAAAACAACAATCTTCCATTATAGAGTGAATGTTTGAGGTGTATAGAAGGCATTTATTTCATTTTTTGAAATTTTAATTTTTCTCATTTTTCCATGAAATGTGCCAATACCCCCCCCCCTTTGGGTTCTGGGGGAAAATCTCACTCGACACGAATCAAACAAAAATGTTTCCATGTTGTTTATTGTTGTTCATTTTCATCAAATAAACAAAATAAAACCCAGAATAAGTCATTCAAGACAAGAAATGAGCATAAAAGATGCCTCATCGCAAGTGTTAATGTTAGTAAAAGAGCCCAAATTTCAAAAAATATTGCGAAAAACAACAATCTTCCATTATAGAGTGAATGTTTGAGGTGTATAGAAGGCATTTATTTCATTTTTAGAAATTTTAATTTTTCTCATTTTTCCATGAAAAGTGCCAATACCCCCCCCTTTGGGTTCTGGGTGAAAATCTCACTCGACACGAATCAAACAAAAATGTTTCCATGGTGTTTATTGTTGTTCATTTTCATCAAATTAACAAAATAAAACCCAGAATAAATCATTCAAGACAAGAAATGAGCATAAAAGATGCCTCATCGCAAGTGTTAATGTTAGTAAAAGAGCCCAAATTTCAAAAAATATTGCGAAAAACAACAATCTTCCATTATAGAGTGAATGTTTGAGGTGTATAGAAGGCATTTATTTCATTTTTAGAAATTTTAATTTTTCTCATTTTTCTCACTCGACACGAATCAAACAAAAATGTTTCCATGGTGTTTATTGTTGTTCATTTTCATCAAATAAACAAAATAAAACCCAGAATAAGTCATTCAAGACAAGAAATGAGCATAAAAGATGCCTCATCGCAAGTGTTAATGTTAGTAAAAGAGCCCAAATTTCAAAAAATATTGCGAAAAACAACAATCTTCCATTATAGAGTGAATGTTTAAGGTGTATAGAAGGCATTTATTTCATTTTTAGAAATTTTAATTTTTCTCATTTTTCCATGAAATGTGCCAATACCCCCCCCTTTGGGTTCTTGGTGAAAATCTCACTCGACACGAATCAAACAAAAATGTTTCCATGGTGTTTATTGTTGTTCATTTTCATCAAATAAACAAAATAAAACCCAGAATAAGTCATTGAAGACAAGAAATGAGCATAAAAGATGCCTCATCGCAAGTGTTAATGTTAGTAAAAGAGCCCAAATTTCAAAAAATATTGCGAAAAACAACAATCTTCCATAATAGAGTGAATGTTTAAGGTGTATAGAAGGCATTTATTTCATTTTTAGAAATTTTAATTTTTCTCATTTTTCCATGAAATGTGCCAATACCCCCCCCTTTGGGTTCTGGGTGAAAATCTCACTCGACACGAATCAAACAAAAATGTTTCCATGGTGTTTATTGTTCATTTTCATCAAATAAACAAAATAAAACCCAGAATAAATCATTCAAGACAAGAAATGAGCATAAAAATTGCCTCATCGCAAGGGTTAATGTTAGTAAAAGAACCCAAATTTCAAAAAATTTCGCGAAAAACAACAATCTTCCATTATAGAGTGAATGTTTGAGGTGTATAGAAGGCATTTATTTCATTTTTTGAAATTTTAATTTTTCTCATTTTTCCATGAAATGTGCCAATACCCCCCCCCCTTTGGGTTCTGGGGGAAAATCTCACTCGACACGAATCAAACAAAAATGTTTCCATGTTGTTTATTGTTGTTCATTTTCATCAAATAAACAAAATAAAACCCAGAATAAGTCATTCAAGACAAGAAATGAGCATAAAAGATGCCTCATCGCAAGTGTTAATGTTAGTAAAAGAGCCCAAATTTCAAAAAATATTGCGAAAAACAACAATCTTCCATTATAGAGTGAATGTTTGAGGTGTATAGAAGGCATTTATTTCATTTTTAGAAATTTTAATTTTTCTCATTTTTCCATGAAAAGTGCCAATACCCCCCTCTTTGGGTTCTGGGTGAAATTCTCACTCGGCACAAATCAAACAAAAATATTTCCATGGTGTTTATTGTTGTTCATTTTCATCAAATAAACAAAATAAAACCCAGAATAAGTCATTCAAGACAAGAAATGAGCATAAAAGATGCCTCATCGCAAGTGTTAATGTTAGTAAAAGAGCCCAAATTTCAAAAAATATTGCGAAAAACAACAATCTTCCATTATAGAGTGAATGTTTAAGGTGTATAGAAGGCATTTATTTCATTTTTAGAAATTTTAATTTTTCTCATTTTTCCATGAAATGTGCCAATACCCCCCCCTTTGGGTTCTTGGTGAAAATCTCACTCGACACGAATCAAACAAAAATGTTTCCATGGTGTTTATTGTTGTTCATTTTCATCAAATAAACAAAATAAAACCCAGAATAAGTCATTTAAGACAAGAAATGAGCATAAAAGATGCCTCATCGCAAGTGTTAATGTTAGTAAAAGAGCCCAAATTTCAAAAAATATTGCGAAAAACAACAATCTTCCATTATAGAGTGAATGTTTGAGGTGTATAGGAGGCATTTATTTCATTTTTAGAAATTTTAATTTTTCTCATTTTTCCATGAAAAGTGCCAATACCCCCCCCTTTGGGTTCTGGGTGAAATTCTCACTCGACACAAATCAAACAAAAAGGTTTCCATGGTGTTTATTGTTGTTCATTTTCATCAAATTAACAAAATAAAACCCAGAATAAATCATTCAAGACAAGAAATGAGCATAAAAGATGCGTCATCGCAAGTGTTAATGTTAGTAAAAGAGCCCAAATTTCAAAAAATATTGCGAAAAACAACAATCTTCCATTATAGAGTGAATGTTTGAGGTGTATAGAAGGCAATTATTTCATTTTTAGAAATTTTAATTTTTCTCATTTTTCAATGAAAAGTGCCAACCCCCCCCCCCCTTTGGGTTCTGGGTGAAAATCTCACTCGACACGAATCAAACAAAAATGTTTCCATGTTGTTTATTGTTGTTCATTTTCATCAAATAAACAAAATAAAACCCAGAATAAGTCATTCAAGACAAGAAATGAGCATAAAAGATGCCTCATCGCAAGTGTTAATGTTAGTAAAAGAGCCCAAATTTCAAAAAATATTGCGAAAAACAACAATCTTCCATTTTAGAGTGAATGTTTAAGGTGTATAGGAGGCATTTATTTCATTTTTAGAAATTTAATTTTTCTCATTTTTCCATGAAAAGTGCCAATACCCCCCCCTTTGGGTTCTGGGTGAAATTCTCACTCGACACAAATCAAACAAAAAGGTTTCCATGGTGTTTATTGTTGTTCATTTTCATCAAATTAACAAAATAAAACCCAGAATAAATCATTCAAGACAAGAAATGAGCATAAAAGATGCGTCATCGCAAGTGTTAATGTTAGTAAAAGAGCCCAAATTTCAAAAAATATTGCGAAAAACAACAATCTTCCATTATAGAGTGAATGTTTGAGGTGTATAGAAGGCATTTATTTCATTTTTAGAAATTTTAATTTTTCTCATTTTGCCATGAAAAGTGCCCCCCCCCCTTTGGGTTCTGGGTGAAAATCTCACTCGACACGAATCAAACAAAAATGTTTCCATGGTGTTTATTGTTGTTCATTTTCATCAAATAAACAAAATAAAACCCAGAATAAATCATTCAAGACAAAAAATGAGCATAAAAGATGCCTCATCGCAAGTGTTAATGTTAGTAAAAGAGCCCAAATTTCAAAAAATATTGCGAAAAACAACAAACTTCCATTATAGAGTGAATGTTTGAGGTGTATAGAAGGCATTTATTTAATTTTTAGAAATTTTAATTTTTCTCATTTTTCTCACTCGACACGAATCAAACAAAAATGTTTCCATGGTGTTTATTGTTGTTCATTTTCATCAAATAAACAAAATAAAACCCAGAATAAGTCATTCAAGACAAGAAATGAGCATAAAAAATGCGTCATCGCAAGTGTTAATATTAGTAAAAGAGCCCAAATTTCAAAAAATATTGCGAAAAACAACAATCTTCCATTATAGAGTAAATGTTTGAGGTGTATAGAAGGCATTTATTTCATTTTTAGAAATTTTAATTTTTCTCATTTTTCCATGAAAAGTGCCAATACCCCCCCCTTTGGGTTCTGGGTGAAAATCTCACTCGACACGGATCAAACAAAAATGTTTCCATGGTGTTTATTGTTGTTCATTTTCATCAAATAAACAAAATAAAACCCAGAATAAGTCATTCAAGACAAGAAATGAGCATAAAAGATGCGTCATCGCAAGTGTTAATGTTAGTAAAAGAGCCCAAATTTCAAAAAATATTGCGAAAAACAACAATCTTCCATTATAGAGTGAATGTTTAAGGTGTATAGAAGGCATTTATTTCATTTTTAGAAATTTTAATTTTTCTCATTTTTCCATGAAATGTGCCAATACCCCCCCCCTTTGGGTTCTGGGTGAAAATCTCACTCGACACGAATCAAACAAAAATGTTTCCATGGTGTTTATTGTTCATTTTCATCAAATAAACAAAATAAAACCCAGAATAAATCATTCAAGACAAGAAATGAGCATAAAAGATGCCTCATCGCAAGGGTTAATGTTAGTAAAAGAACCCAAATTTCAAAAAATTTCGCGAAAAACAACAATCTTCCATTATAGAGTGAATGTTTGAGGTGTATAGAAGGCATTTATTTCATTTTTTGAAATTTTAATTTTTCTCATTTTTCCATGAAAAGTGCCAATACCCCCCCCTTTGGGTTCTGGGGGAAAATCTCACTCGACACGAATCAAACAAAAATGTTTCCATGTTGTTTATTGTTGTTCATTTTCATCAAATAAACAAAATAAAACCCAGAATAAGTCATTCAAGACAAGAAATGAGCATAAAAGATGCCTCATCGCAAGTGTTAATGTTAGTAAAAGAGCCCAAATTTCAAAAAATATTGCGAAAAACAACAATCTTCCATTATAGAGTGAATGTTTGAGGTGTATAGAAGGCATTTATTTCATTTTTAGAAATTTTAATTTTTCTCATTTTTCCATGAAAAGTGCCAATACCCCCCTCTTTGGGTTCTGGGTGAAATTCTCACTCGGCACAAATCAAACAAAAATGTTTCCATGGTGTTTATTGTTGTTCATTTTCATCAAATAAACAAAATAAAACCCAGAATAAGTCATTCAAGACAAGAAATGAGCATAAAAGATGCGTCATCGCAAGTGTTAATATTAGTAAAAGAGCCCAAATTTCAAAAAATATTGCGAAAAACAACAATCTTCCATTATAGAGTAAATGTTTGAGGTGTATAGAAGGCATTTATTTCATTTTTAGAAATTTTAATTTTTCTCATTTTTCCATGAAAAGTGCCAATACCCCCCCCTTTGGGTTCTGGGTGAAAATCTCACTCGACACGGATCAAACAAAAATGTTTCCATGGTGTTTATTGTTGTTCATTTTCATCAAATAAACAAAATAAAACCCAGAATAAGTCATTCAAGACAAGAAATGAGCATAAAAGATGCCTCATCGCAAGTGTTAATGTTAGTAAAAGAGCCCAAATTTCAAAAAATATTGCGAAAAACAACAATCTTCCATTATAGAGTGAATGTTTGAGGTGTATAGGAGGCATTTATTTCATTTTTAGAAATTTTAATTTTTCTCATTTTTCCATGAAAAGTGCCAACCCCCCCCCCCTTTGGGTTCTGGGTGAAAATCTCACTCGACACGAATCAAACAAAAATGTTTCCATGGTGTTTATTGTTGTTCATTTTCATTAAATAAACAAAATAAAACCCAGAATAAATCATTCAAGACAAGAAATGAGCATAAAAGATGCCTCATCGCAAGTGTTAATGTTAGTAAAAGAACCCAAATTTCAAAAAATATCGCGAAAAACAACAATCTTCCATTATAGAGTGAATGTTTGAGGTGTATAGAAGGCATTTATTTCATTTTTAGAAATTTTAATTTTTCTCATTTTTCCATGAAAAGTGCCAATACCCCCCTGGGTTCTGGGTGAAAATCTCACTCGACACGAATCAAACAAAAATGTTTCCATGGTGTTTATTGTTGTTCATTTTCATCAAATAAACAAAATAAAACCCAGAATAAGTCATTCAAGACAAGAAATGAGCATAAAAGATGCGTCATCGCAAGTGTTAATGTTAGTAAAAGAGCCCAAATTTCAAAAAATATTGCGAAAAACAACAATCTTCCATTATAGAGTGAATGTTTGAGGTGTATAGAAGGCATTTATTTCATTTTTAGAAATTTTAATTTTTCTCATTTTTCTCACTCGACACGAATCAAACAAAAATGTTTCCATGGTGTTTATTGTTGTTCATTTTCATCAAATAAACAAAATAAAACCCAGAATAAGTCATTCAAGACAAGAAATGAGCATAAAAGATGCGTCATCGCAAGTGTTAATGTTAGTAAAAGAGCCCAAATTTCAAAAAATATTGCGAAAAACAACAATCTTCCATTATAGAGTGAATGTTTGAGGTGTATAGAAGGCATTTATTTCATTTTTAGAAATTTTAATTTTTCTCATTTTTCCATGAAAAGTGCCAACCCCCCCCCCCTTTGGGTTCTGGGTGAAAATCTCACTCGACACGAATCAAACAAAAATGTTTCCATGGTGTTTATTGTTGTTCATTTTCATTAAATAAACAAAATAAAACCCAGAATAAATCATTCAAGACAAGAAATGAGCATAAAAGATGCCTCATCCAAGTGTTAATGTTAGTAAAAGAACCCAAATTTCAAAAAATATCGCGAAAAACAACAATCTTCCATTATAGAGTGAATGTTTGAGGTGTATAGGAGGCATTTATTTCATTTTTAGAAATTTTAATTTTTCTCATTTTTCCATGAAAAGTGCCAAAAGTGCCCCCCCTTTGGGTTCTAGGTGAAATTCTCACTCGACACAAATCAAACAAAAATGTTTCCATGGTGTTTATTGTTGTTCATTTTCATCAAATAAACAAAATAAAACCCAGAATAAGTCATTCAAGACAAGAAATGAGCATAAAAGATGCCTCATCCAAGTGTTAATGTTAGTAAAAGAACCCAAATTTCAAAAAATATCGCGAAAAACAACAATCTTCCATTATAGAGTGAATGTTTGAGGTGTATAGAAGGCATTTATTTCATTTTTAGAAATTTTAATTTTTCTCATTTTTCCATGAAAAGTGCCAATACCCCCCCCTTTGGGTTCTGGGTGAAAATCTCACTCGACACGAATCAAACAAAAATGTTTCCATGGTGTTTATTGTTGTTCATTTTCATCAAATAAACAAAATAAAACCCAGAATAAGTCATTCAAGACAAGAAATGAGCATAAAAGATGCCTCATCGCAAGTGTTAATGTTAGTAAAAGAGCCCAAATTTCAAAAAATATTGCGAAAAACAACAATCTTCCATTATAGAGTGAATGTTTGAGGTGTATAGAAGGCATTTATTTCATTTTTAGAAATTTTAATTTTTCTCATTTTTCCATGAAAAGTGCCAATACCCCCCCCTTTGGGTTCTGGGTGAAATTCTCACTCGGCACAAATCAAACAAAAATGTTTCCATGGTGTTTATTGTTGTTCATTTTCATCAAATAAACAAAATAAAACCCAGAATAAGTCATTCAAGACAAGAAATGAGCATAAAAGATGCCTCATCGCAAGTGTTAATGTTAGTAAAAGAGCCCAAATTTCAAAAAATATTGCGAAAAACAACAATCTTCCATTATAGAGTGAATGTTTAAGGTGTATAGAAGGCATTTATTTCATTTTTAGAAATTTTAATTTTTCTCATTTTTCCATGAAAAGTGCCAATACCCCCCCCTTTGGGTTCTGGGTGAAAATCTCACTCGACACGAATCAAACAAAAATGTTTCCATGTTGTTTATTGTTGTTCATTTTCATCAAATAAAAAAAATAAAACCCAGAATAAGTCATTCAAGACAAGAAATGAGCATAAAAGATGCGTCATCGCAAGTGTTAATGTTAGTAAAAGAGCCCAAATTTCAAAAAATATTGCGAAAAACAACAATCTTCCATTATAGAGTGAATGTTTAAGGTGCATAGAAGGCATTTATTTCATTTTTAGAAATTTTAATTTTTCTCATTTTTCCATGAAAAGTGCCAATACCCCCCCCTTTGGGTTCTGGGTGAAAATCTCACTCGACACGAATCAAACAAAAATGTTTCCATGGTGTTTATTGTTGTTCATTTTCATTTAATAAACAAAATAAAACCCAGAATAAGTCATTCAAGACAAGAAATGAGCATAAAAGATGCCTCATCGCAAGTGTTAATGTTAGTAAAAGAGCCCAAATTTCAAAAAATATTGCGAAAAACAACAATCTTCCATTATAGAGTGAATGTTTGAGGTGTATAGAAGGCATTTATTTCATTTTTAGAAATTTTAATTTTTCTCATTTTTCCATGAAAAGTGCCAATACCCCCCTCTTTGGGTTCTGGGTGAAATTCTCACTCGGCACAAATCAAACAAAAATGTTTCCATGGTGTTTATTGTTGTTCATTTTCATCAAATAAACAAAATAAAACCCAGAATAAGTCATTCAAGACAAGAAATGAGCATAAAAGATGCCTCATCGCAAGTGATAATGTTAGTAAAAGAGCCCAAATTTCAAAAAATATTGCGAAAAACAACAATCTTCCATTATAGAGTGAATGTTTAAGGTGTATAGAAGGCATTTATTTCATTTTTAGAAATTTTAATTTTTCTCATTTTTCCATGAAATGTGCCAATACCCCCCCCTTTGGGTTCTGGGTGAAAATCTCACTCGACACGAATCAAACAAAAATGTTTCCATGTTGTTTATTGTTGTTCATTTTCATCAAATAAACAAAATAAAACCCAGAATAAATCATTCAAGACAAGAAATGAGCATAAAAGATGCCTCATCGCAAGGGTTAATGTTAGTAAAAGAACCCAAATTTCAAAAAATTTCGCGAAAAACAACAATCTTCCATTATAGAGTGAATGTTTGAGGTGTATAGAAGGCATTTATTTCATTTTTAGAAATTTTAATTTTTCTCATTTTTCCATGAAAAGTGCCAATACCCCCCCCCCTTTGGGTTCTGGGTGAAAATCTCACTCGACACGAATCAAACAAAAATGTTTCCATGTTGTTTATTGTTGTTCATTTTCATCAAATAAACAAAATAAAACCCAGAATAAGTCATTCAAGACAAGAAATGAGCATAAAAGATGCCTCATCGCAAGTGTTAATGTTAGTAAAAGAGCCCAAATTTCAAAAAATATTGCGAAAAACAACAATCTTCCATTATAGAGTGAATGTTTGAGGTGTATAGAAGGCATTTATTTCATTTTTAGAAATTTTAATTTTTCTCATTTTTCCATGAAAAGTGCCAACCCCCCCCCCCCTTTGGGTTCTGGGTGAAAATCTCACTCGCCACGAATCAAACAAAAATGTTTCCATGGTGTTTATTGTTGTTCATTTTCATTAAATAAACAAAATAAAACCCAGAATAAATCATTCAAGACAAGAAATGAGCATAAAAGATGCCTCATCGCAAGTGTTAATGTTAGTAAAAGAACCCAAATTTCAAAAAATATCGCGAAAAACAACAATCTTCCATTATAGAGTGAATGTTTGAGGTGTATAGAAGGCATTTATTTCATTTTTAGAAATTTTAATTTTTCTCATTTTTCCATGAAAAGTGCCAATACCCCCCCCTTTGGGTTCTGGGTGAAATTCTCACTCGACACGAATCAAACAAAAATGTTTCCATGGTGTTTATTGTTGTTCATTTTCATCAAATAAACAAAATAAAACCCAGAATAAGTCATTCAAGACAAGAAATGAGCATAAAAGATGCGTCATCGCAAGTGTTAATGTTAGTAAAAGAGCCCTAATTTCAAAAAATATTGCGAAAAACAACAATCTTCCATTATAGAGTGAATGTTTGAGGTGTATAGAAGGCATTTATTTCATTTTTAGAAATTTTAATTTTTCTCATTTTTCCATGAAAAGTGCCAATACCCCCCCCTTTGGGTTCTGGGTGAAAATCTCACTCGACACGAATCAAACAAAAATGTTTCCATGGTGTTTATTGTTGTTCATTTTCATCAAATAAACAAAATAAAACCCAGAATAAGTCATTCAAGACAAGAAATGAGCATAAAAGATGCGTCATCGCAAGTGTTAATGTTAGTAAAAGAGCCCAAATTTCAAAAAATATTGCGAAAAACAACAATCTTCCATTATAGAGTGAATGTTTGAGGTGTATAGAAGGCATTTATTTCATTTTTAGAAATTTTAATTTTTCTCATTTTTCTCACTCGACACGAATCAAACAAAAATGTTTCCATGGTGTTTATTGTTGTTCATTTTCATCAAATAAACAAAATAAAACCCAGAATAAGTCATTCAAGACAAGAAATGAGCATAAAAGATGCCTCATCGCAAGTGTTAATGTTAGTAAAAGAGCCCAAATTTCAAAAAATATTGCGAAAAACAACAATCTTCCATTATAGAGTGAATGTTTGAGGTGTATAGGAGGCATTTATTTCATTTTTAGAAATTTTAATTTTTCTCATTTTTCCATGAAAAGTGCCAATACCCCCCCCTTTGGGTTCTGGGTGAAAATCTCACTCGACACGAATCAAACAAAAATGTTTCCATGGTGTTTATTGTTGTTCATTTTCATTAAATAAACAAAATAAAACCCAGAATAAATCATTCAAGACAAGAAATGAGCATAAAAGATGCCTCATCGCAAGTGTTAATGTTAGTAAAAGAACCCAAATTTCAAAAAATATCGCGAAAAACAACAATCTTCCATTATAGAGTGAATGTTTGAGGTGTATAGAAGGCATTTATTTCCTTTTTAGAAATTTTAATTTTTCTCATTTTTCCATGAAAAGTGCCACCCTTTGGGTTCTGGGTGAAATTCTCACTCGACACGAATCAAACAAAAATGTTTCCATGGTGTTTATTGTTGTTCATTTTCATCAAATAAACAAAATAAAACCCAGAATAAGTCATTCAAGACAAGAAATGAGCATAAAAGATGCGTCATCGCAAGTGTTAATGTTAGTAAAAGAGCCCAAATTTCAAAAAATATTGCGAAAAACAACAATCTTCCATTATAGAGTGAATGTTTGAGGTGTATAGAAGGCATTTATTTCATTTTTAGAAATTTTAATTTTTCTCATTTTTCCATGAAAAGTGCCAATACCCCCCTGGGTTCTGGGTGAAAATCTCACTCGACACGAATCAAACAAAAATGTTTCCATGGTGTTATTGTTGTTCATTTTCATCAAATAAACAAAATAAAACCCAGAATAAGTCATTCAAGACAAGAAATGAGCATAAAAGATGCCTCATCGCAAGTGTTAATGTTAGTAAAAGAGCCCAAATTTCAAAAAATATTGCGAAAAACAACAATCTTCCATTATAGAGTGAATGTTTAAGGTGTATAGAAGGCATTTATTTCATTTTTAGAAATTTTAATTTTTCTCATTTTTCCATGAAATGTGCCAATACCCCCCCCTTTGGGTTCTGGGTGAAAATCTCACTCGACACGAATCAAACAAAAATGTTTCCATGGTGTTTATTGTTGTTCATTTTCATCAAATAAACAAAATAAAACCCAGAATAAGTCATTCAAGACAAGAAATGAGCATAAAAGATGCCTCATCGCAAGTGTTAATGTTAGTAAAAGAGCCCAAATTTCAAAAAATATTGCGAAAAACAACAATCTTCCATTATAGAGTGAATGTTTAAGGTGTATAGAAGGAATTTATTTCATTTTTAGAAATTTTAATTTTTCTCATTTTTCCATGAAATGTGCCAATACCCCCCCCTTTGGGTTCTGGGTGAAAATCTCACTCGACACGAATCAAACAAAAATGTTTCCATGGTGTTTATTGTTGTTCATTTTCATCAAATAAACAAAATAAAACCCAGAATAAGTCATTCAAGACAAGAAATGAGCATAAAAGATGCGTCATCGCAAGTGTTAATGTTAGTAAAAGAGCCCAAATTTCAAAAAATATTGCGAAAAACAACAATCTTCCATTATAGAGTGAATGTTTAAGGTGTATAGAAGGCATTTATTTCATTTTTAGAAATTTTAATTTTTCTCATTTTTCTCACTCGACACGTATCAAACAAAAATGTTTCCATGTTGTTTATTGTTGTTCATTTTCATCAAATAAACAAAATAAAACCCAGAATAAGTCATTCAAGACAAGAAATGAGCATAAAAGATGCGTCATCGCAAGTGTTAATGTTAGTAAAAGAGCCCAAATTTCAAAAAATATTGCGAAAAACAACAATCTTCCATTATAGAGTGAATGTTTAAGGTGTATAGGAGGCATTTATTTCATTTTTAGAAATTTTAATTTTTCTCATTTTTCCATGAAAAGTGCCAATACCCCCCCCTTTGGGTTCTGGGTGAAAATCTCACTCGACACGAATCAAACAAAAAAGTTTCCATGGTGTTTATTGTTGTTCATTTTCATCAAATAAACAAAATAAAACCCAGAATAAGTCATTCAAGACAAGAAATGAGCATAAAAGATGCCTCATCGCAAGTGTTAATGTTAGTAAAAGAGCCCAAATTTCAAAAAAATTGCGAAAAACAACAATCTTCCATTATAGAGTGAATGTTTGAGGTGTATAGAAGGCATTTATTTCATTTTTAGAAATTTTAATTTTTCTCATTTTTCTCACTGGAAACGAATCAAACAAAAATGTTTCCATGGTGTTTATTGTTGTTCATTTTCATCAAATAAACAAAATAAAACCCAGAATAAGTCATTCAAGACAAGAAATGAGCATAAAAGATGCGTCACCGCAAGTGTTAATGTTAGTAAAAGAGCCCAAATTTCAAAAAATATTGCGAAAAACAACAATCTTCCATTATAGAGTGAATGTTTGAGGTGTATGGAAGGCATTTATTTCATTTTTAGAAATTTTAATTTTTCTCATTTTTCCATGAAAAGTGCCAATACCCCCCCCTTTGGGTTCTGGGTGAAAATCGCACTCGACACGAATCAAACAAAAATGTTTCCATGGTGTTTATTGTTGTTCATTTTCATCAAATAAACAAAATAAAACCCAGAATAAGTCATTCAAGACAAGAAATGAGCATAAAAGATGCCTCATCGCAAGTGTTAATGTTAGTAAAAGAGCCCAAATTTCAAAAAATATTGCGAAAAACAACAATCTTCCATTATAGAGTGAATGTTTGAGGTGTATAGAAGGCATTTATTTCATTTTTAGAAATTTTAATTTTTCTCATTTTTCTCACTCGAAACGAATCAAACAAAAATGTTTCCATGGTGTTTATTGTTGTTCATTTTCATCAAATAAACAAAATAAAACCCAGAATAAGTCATTCAAGACAAGAAATGACCATAAAAGATGCGTCACCGCAAGTGTTAATGTTAGTAAAAGAGCCCAAATTTCAAAAAATATTTCGAAAAACAACAATCTTCCATTATAGAGTGAATGTTTGAGGTGTATAGAAGGCATTTATTTCATTTTTAGAAATTTTAATTTTTCTCATTTTTCCATGAAAAGTGCCAATACCCCCCCCTTTGGGTTCTGGGTGAAAATCTCACTCGACACGAATCAAACAAAAATGTTTCCATGGTGTTTATTGTTGTTCATTTTCATCAAATAAACAAAATAAAACCCAGAATAAGTCATTCAAGACAAGAAATGAGCATAAAAGATGCCTCATCGCAAGTGTTAATGTTAGTAAAAGAGCCCAAATTTCAAAAAATATTGCGAAAAACAACAATCTTCCATTATAGAGTGAATGTTTGAGGTGTATAGAAGGCATTTATTTCATTTTTAGAATTTTAATTTTTCTCATTTTTCCATGAAAAGTGCCAATACCCCCCCCTTTGGGTTCTGGGTGAAAATCTCACTCGACACGAATCAAACAAATGTGTTTCCATGGTGTTTATTGTTGTTCATTTTCATCAAATAAACAAAATAAAACCCAGAATAAGTCATTCAAGACAAGAAATGAGCATAAAAGATGCGTCATCGCAAGTGTTAATGTTAGTAAAAGAGCCCAAATTTCAAAAAATATTGCGAAAAACAACAATCTTCCATTATAGAGTGAATGTTTGAGGTGTATAGAAGGCATTTATTTCATTTTTAGAAATTTTAATTTTTCTCATTTTTCTCACTCAAAACGAATCAAACAAAAATGTTTCCATGGTGTTTATTGTTGTTCATTTTCATCAAATAAACAAAATAAAACCCAGAATAAGTCATTCAAGACAAGAAATGAGCATAAAAGATGCGTCATCGCAAGTGTTAATGTTAGTAAAAGAGCCCAAATTTCAAAAAATATTGCGAAAAACAACAATCTTCAATTATAGAGTGAATGTTTGAGGTGTATAGAAGGCATTTATTTCATTTTTAGAAATTTTAATTTTTCTCATTTTTCTCACTCGAAACGAATCAAACAAAAATGTTTCCATGGTGTTTATTGTTGTTCATTTTCATCAAATAAACAAAATAAAACCCAGAATAAGTCATTCAAGACAAGAAATGAGCATAAAAGATGCGTCATCGCAAGTGTTAATGTTAGTAAAAGAGCCCAAATTTCAAAAAATATTGCGAAAAACAACAATCTTCAATTATAGAGTGAATGTTTGAGGTGTATAGAAGGCATTTATTTCATTTTTAGAAATTTTAATTTTTCTCATTTTTCTCACTCGAAACGAATCAAACAAAAATGTTTCCATGGTGTTTATTGTTGTTCATTTTCATCAAATAAACAAAATAAAACCCAGAATAAGTCATTCAAGACAAGAAATGAGCATAAAAGATGCGTCATCGCAAGTGTTAATGTTAGTAAAAGAGCCCAAATTTCAAAAAATATTGCGAAAAACAACAATCTTCCATTATAGAGTGAATGTTTGAGGTGTATAGAAGGCATTTATTTCATTTTTAGAAATTTTAATTTTTCTCATTTTTCCATGAAAAGTGCCAATACCCCCCCCTTTGGGTTCTGGGTGAAAATCTCACTCGACACGAATCAAACAAAAATGTTTCCATGGTGTTAATTGTTGTTCATTTTCATCAAATAAACAAAATAAAACCCAGAATAAGTCATTCAAGACAAGAAATGAGCATAAAAGATGCCTCATCGCAAGTGTTAATGTTAGTAAAAGAGCCCAAATTTCAAAAAATATTGCGAAAAACAACAATCTTCCATTATAGAGTGAATGTTTGAGGTGTATAGAAGGCATTTATTTCATTTTTAGAAATTTTAATTTTCTCATTTTTCCATGAAAAGTGCCAATACCCCCCCCCTTTGGGTTCTAGGTGAAAATCTCACTCGACAAGAATCAAACAAAAATGTTTCCATGGTGTTTATTGTTGTTCATTTTCATCAAATAAACAAAATAAAACCCAGAAAAAATCATTCAAGACAAGAAATGAGCATAAAAGATGCCTCATCGCAAGTGTTAATGTTAGTAAAAGAACCCAAATTTCAAAAATATCTCGAAAAACAACAATCTTCCATTATAGAGTGAATGTTTGAGGTGTATAGAAGGCATTTATTTCATTTTTAGAAATTTAATTTTTCTCATTTTTCCATGAAAAAGTGGCAATATCCCACACTTTGGGTTCTGGGTGAAAATCTCACTCGACAACGAATCAAACAAAAATGTTTCCATGGTGTTTATTGTTGTTCATTTTCATCAAATAAACAAAATAAAAACCCAGAATAAGTCATTCAAGACAAGAAATGAGCATAAAAGATGCCTCATCGCAAGTGTTAATGTTAGTAAAAGAGCCCAAATTTCAAAAAATATTGCGAAAAACAACAATCTTCCATTATAGAGTGAATGTTTGAGGTGTATAGAAGGCATTTATTTCATTTTTAGAAATTTTAATTTTTCTCATTTTTCATGAAAAGTGCCAATACCCCCCCCTTTGGGTTCTGGGTGAAAATCTCACTCGACACGAATCAAACAAAAATGTTTTCCATGGTGTTTATTGTTGTTCATTTTCATCAAATAAACAAAATAAAACCCAGAATAAGTCATTCAAGACAAGAAATGAGCATAAAAGATGCGTCATCGCAAGTGTTAATGTTAGTAAAAGAGCCCAAATTTCAAAAAATATTGCGAAAAACAACAATCTTCAATTATAGAGTGAATGTTTGAGGTGTATAGAAGGCATTTATTTCATTTTTAGAAATTTAATTTTTCTCATTTTTCTCACTCGAAACGAATCAAACAAAAATGTTTCCATGGTGTTTATTGTTGTTCATTTTTCATAAAATAAACAAATAAAACCCAGAATAAGTCATTCAAGACAAGAAATGAGCATAAAAGATGCGTCATCGCAAGTGTTAATGTTAGTAAAAGAGCCCAAAATTTCAAAAAATATTGCGAAAAACAACAATCTTCCATTATAGAGTGAATGTTTGAGGTGTATAGAAGGCATTTATTTCATTTTTAGAAATTTTAATTTTTCTCATTTTTCCATGAAAAGTGCCAATACCCCCCCCCTTTGGGTCTGGGTGAAAATCTCACTCGACACGAATCAAACAAAAATGTTTCCATGGTGTTAATTGTTGTTCATTTTCATCAAATAAACAAAATAAAACCCAGAATAAGTCATTCAAGACAAGAAATGAGCATAAAAGATGCGTCATCGCAAGTGTTAATATTAGTAAAAGAGCCCAAATTTCAAAAAATATTGCGAAAAACAACAATCTTCCATTATAGAGTGAATGTTTGAGGTGTATAGAAGGCATTTATTTCATTTTTAGAAATTTTAATTTTTCTCATTTTTCCATGAAAAGTGCCAATACCCCCTTTGGGTTCTGGGTGAAAATCTCACTCGACACGAATCAAACAAAAATGTTTCCCATGGTGTTTATTGTTGTTCATTTTCATCAAATAAACAAAATAAAACCCAGAATAAGTCATTCAAAACAAGAAATGAGCAAAAAGATGCCTCATCGCAAGTGTTAATGTTAGTAAAAGAGCCCAAATTTCAAAAAATATTGCGAGAAAAACAACATATCTTCCATTATAGAGTGAATGTTTGAGGTGTATAGAAGGCATTTATTTCATTTTTTAGAAATTTTAATTTTTCTCATTTTTCCATGAAAAGTGCCAATACCCCCCCCTTTGGGTTCTGGGTGAAATTCTCACTCGACACGAATCAAACAAAAATGTTTCCATGGTGTTTATTGTTGTTCATTTTCATCAAATAAACAAAATAAAACCCAGAATAAGTCATTCAAGACAAGAATGAGCATAAAAGATGCCTCATCGCAAGTGTTAATGTTAGTAAAAGAGCCCAAATTTCAAAAAATATTGCGAAAAACAACAATCTTCCATTATAGAGTGAATGTTTGAGGTGTATAGAAGGCATTTATTTCATTTTTAGAAATTTTAATTTTTCTCATTTATCCATGAAAAGTGCCAATACCTTTGGGTTCTAGGTGAAATCTCACTCGACACGAATCAAACAAAAATGTTTCCAATGGTGTTTATTGTTGTTCATTTTCATCAAATAAACAAAATAAAACCCAGAATAAATCATTCAAGACAAGAAATGAGCATAAAAGATGCCTCATCGCAAATGTTAATGTTAGTAAAAGAACCCAAATTTCAAAAAATATCGCGAAAAACAACAATCTTCCATTATAGAGTGAATGTTAAGGCTGTATAGAAGGCATTTATTTCATTTTTAGAAATTTTAATTTTTCTCATTTTTCCATGAAAAGTGCCAATACCCCCCCCCTTTGGGTTCTGGGTGAAAATCTCACTCGACACGAATCAAACAAAAATGTTTCCATGGTGTTTATTGTTGTTCATTTTCATCAAATAAACAAAATAAACCCAGAATAAATCATTCAAGACAAGAAATGAGCATAAAAGATGCCTCATCGCAAGTGTTAATGTTAGTAAAAGAACCCAAATTTCAAAAAATATCTCGAAAAACAACAATCTTCCATTATAGAGTGAATGTTTGAGGTGTATAGAAGGCATTTATTTCATTTTTAGAAATTTTAATTTTTCTCATTTTTCCATGAAAAGTGGCAATACCCCACACTTTGGGTTCTAGGTGAAAATCTCACTCGACACGAATCAAACAAAAATGTTTCCATGGTGTTTATTGTTGTTCATTTTCATCAAATTTTAAAATAAAACCCAGAATAAATCATTCAAGACAAGAAATGAGCATAAAAGATGCCTCATCGCAAGTGTTTATGTTAGTAAAAGAACCCAAATTTCAAAAAATATCGCGAAAAACAACAATCTTTTATTATAGAGTGAATGTTTGAGGTGTATAGAAGGCATTTATTTCATTTTTAGAAATTTTAATTTTTTCTCATTTTTCCATGAAAAGTGCCAATACCTTTGGGTTCTAGGTGAAAATCTCACTCGACACGAATCAAACAAAAATGTTTCCATGGTGTTTATTGTTGTTCATTTTCATCAAATAAACAAAATAAAACCCAGAATAAATCATTCAAGACAAGAAATGAGCATAAAAGATGCCTCATCGCAAATGTTAATGTTAGTAAAAGAACCCAAATTTCAAAAAATATCGCGAAAAACAACAATCTTTTATTATAGAGTGAATGTTTGAGGTGTATAGAAGGCATTTATTTCATTTTTAGAAATTTTAATTTTTCTCATTTTTCCATGAAAAGTGCCAATACCCCCCCCTTTGGGTTCTAGGTGAAAATCTCACTCGACAAGAATCAAACAAAAATGTTTCCATGGTGTTTATTGTTGTTCATTTTCATCAAATAAACAAAATAAAACCCAGAATAAATCATTCAAGACAAGAAATGAGCATAAAAGATGCCTCATCGCAAGTGTTAATGTTAGTAAAAGAGCCACAAATTTCAAAAAATATCGCGAAAAACAACAATCTTCCATTATAGAGTGAATGTTTGAGGTGTATAGAAGGCATTTATTTCATTTTTAGAAATTTTAATTTTTCTCATTTTTCCATGAAAAGTGCCAATACCCCCTTTGGGTTCTGGGTGAAAATCTCACTCGACACGAATCAAACAAAAATGTTTCCATGGTGTTTATTGTTGTTCATTTCATCAAATAAACAAAATAAAACCCAGAATAAATCATTCAAGACAAGAAATGAGCATAAAAGAAGCCTCATCGCAAGTGTTAATGTTAGTAAAAGAGCCCAAATTTCAAAAAATATCGCGAAAAACAACAATCTTCCATTATAGAGTGAATGTTTGAGGTGTATAGAAGGCATTTATTTCATTTTTAGAAATTTTAATTTTTCTCATTTTTCCATGAAAAGTGCCAATACCCCCCCCTTTGGGTTCTAGGTGAAAATCTCACTCGCCACGAATCAAACAAAAATGTTTCCATGGTGTTTATTGTTGTTCATTTTCATCAAATTAACAAAATAAAACCCAGAATAAGTCATTCAAGACAAGAAATGAGCATAAAAGATGCGTCATCGCAAAGTGTTAATGTTAGTAAAAGAGCCCAAATTTCAAAAAATATTGCGAAAAACAACAATCTTCCATATAGAGTGAATGTTTGAGGTGTATAGAAGCATTTATTTCATTTTTAGAAATTTTAATTTTTCTCATTTTTCCATGAAAAGTGCCAATACCCCCCCCCTTTGGGGTTCTGGGTGAAAATCTCACTCGACAACGAATCAAACAAAAATGTTTCCATGGTGTTAATTGTTGTTCATTTTCATCAAATAAACAAAATAAAACCCAGAATAAGTCATTCAAGACAAGAAATGAGCATAAAAGATGCGTCATCGCAAGTGTTAATGTTAGTAAAAGAGCCCAAATTTCAAAAAATATTGCGAAAAACAACAATCTTCCATTATAGAGTGAATGTTTGAGGTGTATAGAAGGCATTTATTTCATTTTTAGAAATTTTAATTTTTCTCATTTTTCCATGAAAAGTGCCAATACCCCCTTTGGGTTCTGGGTGAAAATCTCACTCGACACGAATCAAACAAAAATGTTTCCATGGTGTTTATTGTTGTTCATTTTCAATCAAATAAACAAAATAAACCCAGAATAAGTCATTCAAGACAAGAAATGAGCATAAAAGATGCCTCATCGCAAGTGTTAATGTTAGTAAAAAGAGCCCAAATTTCAAAAAATATTGCGAAAAACAACAATCTTCCTTTATAGAGTGAATGTTTGAGGTAGTATAGAAGGCATTTATTTCATTTTTAGAAATTTTATTTTTCTCATTTTTCCATGAAAAGTGCCAATACCCCCCCCTTTGGGTTCTGGGTGAAAATCTCACTCGACACGAATCAAACAAAAATGTTTCCATGGTGTTAATTGTTGTTCATTTTCATCGAATAAACAAAATAAAACCCAGAATAAGTCATTCAAGACAAGAAATGAGCTAAAAGATGCCTCATCGCAAGTGTTAATGTTAGTAAAAGAGCCCAAATTTCAAAAAATATTGCGAAAAACAACAATCTTCCATTATAGAGTGAATGTTTGAGGTGTATAGAAGGCATTTATTTCATTTTTAGAAATTTTAATTTTTCTCATTTTTCCATGAAAAGTGCCAATACCCCCCCCCTTTGGGTTCTAGGTGAAATTCTCACTCGACACAATCAAACAAAAATGTTTCCATGGTGTTATATTGTTGTTCATTTTCATCAAATAAACAAAATAAAACCAGAATAAGTCATTCAAGACAAGAAATGAGCATAAAAGATGCCTCATCGCAAGTGTTAATGTTAGTAAAAGAGCCCAAATTTCAAAAAAATATTGCGAAAAACAACAATCTTCCATTATAGAGTGAATGTTTGAGGTGTATAGAAGGCATTTATTTCATTTTTAGGAATTTTAATTTTTCTCATTTTTCCATGAAAAGTGCCAATACCTTTGGGTTCTAGGTGAAAATCTCACTCGACACGAATCAAAACAAAAAATGTTTTCCATGGTGTTTATTGTTGTTCATTTTCATCAAATAAACAAAATAAAACCCAGAATAAAGTCATTCAAGACAAGAAATGAGCATAAAAGAAGCCTCATCGCAAGTGTTAATGTTAGTAAAAGAGCCCAAATTTCAAAAAATATCGCGAAAAACAACAATCTTCCATTATAGAGTGAATGTTTGAGGTGTATAGAAGGCATTTATTTCATTTTTAGAAATTTTAATTTTCTCATTTTTCCATGAAAAGTGCCAATACCCCCCCCTTTGGGTTCTAGGTGAAAATCTCACTCGCCACGAATCAAACAAAAATGTTTCCATGGTGTTTATTCTTGTTCATTTTCATCAAATTAACAAAATAAAACCCAGAATAAATCATTCAAGACAAGAAATGAGCATAAAAGAAGCCTCATCGCAAGTGTTAATGTTAGTAAAAGAGCCCAAATTTCAAAAAATATCGCTAAAAACAACAATCTTCCATTTATAGAGTGAATGTTTGAGGGTGTATAGAAGGCATTTATTTCATTTTTAGAAATTTTAATTTTCTCATTTTTCCATGAAAAGTGCCAATACCCCCCCCTTTGGGTTCTGGGTGAAAATCTCACTCGACACGAATCAAACAAAATGTTTCCATGGTGTTTATTGTTGTTCATTTTCATCAAATAAAACAAAAAAAAACCCAGAATAAATCATTCAAGACAAGAAATGAGCATAAAAGAAGCCTCATCGCAAGTGTTAATGTTAGTAAAAGAGCCCAAATTTCAAAAAATTATCGCGAAAAACAACAATCTTCCATATAGAGTGAATGTTTGAGGTGTATAGAAGGCATTTATTTCATTTTTAGAAATTTTAATTTTTCTCATTTTTCCATGAAAAGTGCCAATACCCCCCCCTTTGGGTTCTAGGTGAAAATCTCACTCGCCACGAATCAAACAAAAATGTTTCCATGGTGTTTATTGTTGTTCATTTTCATCAAATTAACAAAATAAAACCCCAGGAATAAATCATTCAAGACAAGAAATGAGCATAAAAGATGCCTCATCGCAAGTGTTAATGTTAGTAAAAGAGCCCAAATTTCAAAAAATATCGCGAAAAACAACAATCTTTTATTATAGAGTGAATGTTTGAGGTGTATAGAAGGCATTTATTTCATTTTTAGAAATTTTAATTTTTCTCATTTTTCCATGAAAAAGCCAATGCCAATACCCCCCCACTTTGGGTTCTGGGTGAAAATCTCACTCGACAACGAATCAAACAAAAAATGTTTCCATGGTGTTTATTGTTGTTTCATTTTCCATCAAATAAACAAAATTAAACCCAGAATAAGTCATTCAAGACAAGAAATGAGCATAAAAGATGCCTCATCGCAAGTGTTAATGTTAGTAAAAGAGCCCAAATTTCAAAAAATATTGCGAAAAACAACAATCTTCCATTATAGAGTGAATGTTTGAGGTGTATAGAAGGCATTTATTTCATTTTTAGAAATTTTAATTTTTCTCATTTTTCCATGAAAAGTGCCAATACCTTTGGGTTCTAGGTGAAAATCTCACTCGACACGAATCAAACAAAAATGTTTCCATGGTGTTTATTGTTGTTCATTTTCATCAAATAAACAAAATAAAACCCAGAATAAGTCATTCAAGACAAGAAATGAGCATAAAAGAAGCCTCATCGCAAGTGTTAATGTTAGTAAAAGAGCCCAAATTCAAAAAATATCGCGAAAAACAACAATCTTCCATTATAGAGTGAATGTTTGAGGTGTATAGAAGGCATTTATTTCATTTTAGAAATTTTAATTTTTCTCATTTTTCCATGAAAAGTGCCAATACCTTTGGGTTCTAGGTGAAAATCTCACTCGACACGAATCAAACAAAATGTTTCCATGGTGTTTATTGTTGTTCATTTTCATCAAATAAACAAAATAAACCCAGAATAAGTCATTCAAGACAAGAAATGAGCA
>NW_027287519.1:0-53019 GCF_022747635.1 Hetaerina americana
ATCTCCATGACTTTCCTCTCTTCTTTCATCTTCGGGCAATCACGAGAGTACACTGGGTGTGTACCCTCGCAATTGACACAAAGAGGTTCCGAAGAGCACTCTTTATCCTCGTGCGCGTCTTTGCCACAGCGCGGGCAGGTGGCCTTACCCTCGCAGCGCGACGCGACATGGCCGAACCGTTGGCATTTGAAACAACGCACGGGATTTGGGATGAATGGCCTCACTGGTACCGATTCATAGCCCACAAACACCTTGTCGGGTAGTCTATCACGCGCAAACGTCAAGATCACGGAGGTGCTGTTTACGTTTTCTCCGTTGCGCCTTGTGGTGAGTCGACGACAATCAGTCACTCCCTGAGAGAACATTTCTCTCTTGATTTCTTCCATGTCCACGTATAGGAGGTCGTAGTGACTGATGACTCCCCGACAGGTGTTAAGAGTGCGGTGCACCTCCACCTTAATCGGAATGTCATGGAGCATTCCCATAGCAAGCAGTTTATCGCTTTGTGTATCGTTCAGGGTCTCTATAAGAAGTGTACCATCCCGGAGCTTCTTCACGCTCTTTGGGTCCCCAGGCACAATCTGTGACAAAACTGCGAATTAAGAAAGGAGAAACCTTTTTCAAGGTTTCACCTTCCTTTATGCACGACATAATTAAATAGCGCTTACATGCGCCTATGCACTTTTCTCCCCCGCCGGTGTCCGGACGGGATCTTTTTAGTGGTGGAAAGGGTTTTTCCTCCATAATAATAAATAATTCGTCCCTCGGCCTCCCCACCCGCCACGGAGCCACACATTTGGGACGCCGCTCCGCCAAACCGGAGCGGTCGCCAGGGCTAACTCGAGGGATATAGCGCTTCTGGAGTGGTTGTCTGTTTCGGGGTGGATCTTCGGTGCAAGGGCCCACCAAAACCCTTACATCTCCGACCTCCCTACGCAGAGCCCCACAACCTTGGCACTCGCCACCGGAGCGAAAACGCGACGGAAGCCGATTGACCGGGAGTGGCTAGCTCCCGGCCTCCCGTTTACACGAAATCCGGGGCCGAAGAGGGGTATCACTCCCCGGTCCATACAGGGCATCCGACACCCTGCTGGGAACCAGAAAGCTCACCCTCCAGGATCCCCTTTTCTCCCTTACGGGTCTCCAGGCACGGCAAACACCTGGGCGGATCGCAGGCCAGATGGTATGGCCGCTCACAGACAGTGGATCCACAGCACTGTCCGGACGCATCCCTTGCTGGCTTGGGGTTTGTTTTCGGGGTTTTCTCCCCGCCCTTTTAGTCGCCTCTTACGACAAGCAGGGATACTGCGGGAGTATTCTCTATCCCCCTACCCGCGGGGGGAGTGGATTTGGACTAAATTGGAAATTTCCCGGAACAAATCCATCCGGGCCCTGTTGCGCATGAGCAAACTGACCTGGATGGCCGATGTCCATCTCCCCCACAAGCTTCCTTCCGTCTCATAATTTGTCCGCAAGCAAGCGATGTCATTTCGCGCACGTTTATTGCAAACTGGTAACCCCCTCTTACGCAACATCTGGGATTATACACTCCCACGGAAAAAAGTACACACTGCCTAAAGATATTACTCTTCTATGAGTCTTTCCTATGTCTGTTTATTTAAATAATATTTCTTCCTAGTTGTACCCACTTCACGGCTTTATTATGCTTTTCTAGGCTAAGTAAACTTCTGTTCTCCGCCGCGGTCTTTTCTCTCGTCGTACCAGGCAGGCCACTTCACGGCCGTCCGCGGCGATCAGTCATTCCCACTGTTTTTCTTATTGTTAAAAACTATTGTCCATTTCCTCCTACATCATGAGCCGCCTCACGGAATGGTTAGTTTAAACAGTTTTTCGTTTGTTCAAGTCTCTCTCTTCCGCTATACTCCAATTCACCGGCGTTCTTGCCAGTGGATAAACATGCTACAAACCGGTACGATAGCCAAGTAGTCTACCGGAACACTTCGCGAAACCAGCCTTAAATGATACGATAGTGGCGGGGTCGTTCGCGACTTCGCGCATTGCCGAAGGAAGCAACGCTGAAGAGCCAAGCGCTGCGCAGCGAAGAAGAAAACCGGCAAGGAGCCGGTGGAACCAAGAAAGTGGTAATTTTCTCTTTCTATCATCGTGCAGCAGCCAGCCTCAATGGCTGTGCGCTTATCCAGCCTTTTCGTGGGTCCTGATTCGCGGATTTAGATGTGATTAAAGCATTTTCCATCTCCTGTTTACGCCTCAAGGGCATTTGAAGGTGGATCGAAACCCAACTCACCCTACCCGGCCCTGCGCCATGGCGGCTGTCCCATCGCATGGTGTCTCCTGTCCTGGATCCCCGATTGACCAAGATAGATTTATAACACCTAAAAGGAACGTTAAAATATTGGCTCCATTGTTCAAGGATACAGCATAAAGCTCCCCCCAATCCGATGTCCGACGACCTTTTACGACCTTAAGCGACGCTGCAATGAAATGCGCACGTACCTCGGCGGACCCATTCATGCCGATTGAAACAAGTAATTCCCTCTCAGCGCTCGCTCCTGTGACTGAAAACCTTGCACCAAACAATAACAAAATGGATACAGAAGACAATTCTGAACAGAACCCCAAGAAATACGTTAAATCCTATGCAAATCAGCTGTGGACCACAGCACCATGGACGATTTCAAATCCCTGAGAGCAGCACTCTCCAAGGCGGATGCCCAGATGTCCACTTGGGGTGTTGGCGAAGAAAAGACAACATCCTTTCCCTTTTGAGGTTTATCAACTCACCACCAACTGAACGAGTTGAAAGCAATATGAATCGACGCCCGCAGAGGTCGCTAACTCACCGCAAAGAGGAAGCCAATCGGCATATTCGTGATAGCCATCGCTCCATCCGAATCCTGGCCAATCTCCACAGTAAAGGCTATCCGCAGTGTCGGAAATTGCGTGGTTTCGGTGCGACTGTTTTTCTATCGACACCCCCAGCTGTGCCATCGCTGCTCCCGTTTTGGGCACGGCAGTTTCTTCTGTTCGGCCTCTCCCAGGTGTACCTTCTGCTTTGGACGCCATTGCCTTCAAGATTGCCCCTGCTCAGGCGCCGAGAAGTGTCCTAACTGCGACGGCAACCATGCAGCATACTCTTCCGAATGCGAAAAATGGCGTGCTGAGAAGGAATGCCGAGACGAAAAACCATTGCGAAAAACACCGTGGACGCCGCGGAAAAGGCTCACAAGCTTCTGCCTTTCCAGCTACAGCATCCCAGAAAACACCAACCAATCCAGCACCATCTGCTAATTCCACAACAAGGCAGCCTGCTATGCTCGGCACAAGAAACGCCTGGCAAGGAAGCGACACATCTCAAGACCTGGCCTCACAACGCACCATGCCACGACAGCGACTTGGAATTAATTGTCCAGCGCTGCCGCACCCAGCTGTGTCTTCTGAAGAAACAGCTGCATCCATCCTTGTCCCCTTGCGGGAATGCCGTCGTCTCCAAAGAGCGCCGATGGCCCTTTTAAGGCCCACATCTGAATCGCCCGCTGACAGCCAGGGCGAAGACGCCGGCAGCGAAGCACTCCTGAGTGTACTCGGTATGCTGGCCACCATTGCGACAGCACTCCAGTCGACTCTCCAATTGCTTTCTGCAACGCTTCAGCGGCTGCCAACTCTGCTTACAAACCATCATGGATAAGCCTTCTCCAAGACGCCGTAAAACGCCGTGATTACGTCCTGGAATGCTGGAGGCGCGGTGGCGAGGAAAACAGCGGAGCTTCTTGAATTCCTAGCACGTCAAAGATGCGAAATAGCCCTGATCCAAGAAACTCACCTGAAAGAGAAGGACTGATGGACTGCTCCTGGATTCCAGGTTTTTTGAGATGACAGGACAAGTCGGGGAGGAGGAATGGCAATTCTGGTCGCGAAACATCTTCGTGCACAGCATCTCCCATTACCGGCCTTCACCACCACGGAAACTGATGGAACTAGAATGTGATAAGGGCTTGCTTTGCCTGGCCTCCATCTAGATCGCTCCCCAGGCGGTGCTTTGCACGGCAGAGCTGGCGGAAATCTTCAACGGGAACATCCCTGCGATTGCGGCAGGAGATCTGAATGCTAAACACTCGTAGTAGTTTTAGGAGTTTGTAGGGTGCGTCGACAGCTATGGTCATTTTGCACCACTGTCATAACGTAAAACTTATGTTCCTTTTAAACTAGGAATAAGTAAACAAATAAATACGAATAAATATATAAATAAATAATATAAACAAAAAAAAAGGAAAATGCTAAAATCAAAAGCATTAAAATTATGAGCTCCAAAGCTAAAGCTGCCCCATTAAACCAGTATACCTTAAAAAACTTAGGACTCGGTTTATAGACCCAGAGTCATCCCCTAAAATATTTCTTAAGTCTCCCCTTATCTTCAACATGTCTCTGGCCCTTTGGTATGTTGTACATTCCGTCCGGATATGTTTTATCGTCAGGGGTTGGAAACACTCATTGCAGCGGGGCTGTTCTTTTACCTCCGCAAAGAGGTACGAATGAGTGAGGGCAGAGTGTCCTATTCTCAGGCGCGTAATCATGACCTCTTCCCTCCGAATTTTCCGGATGGAAGAGGACCATGGTGAAACGACCGGTTTTATTGCCCTGAGTTTATTATTTTGCAGAGACTGCCAAGTCTCCTTCCACTGATGCAGGACCGAGTTCCGCAAGGCGGCCTTTACGTCCTCCATTGGAACCAAGGTGGAGTCGGTCTCGGGTTGTCGAAGGGCATCCTTCGCTGCCTGGTCAGCTTTTTCGTTACCTCTTATGCCGACGTGACCAGCAGTCCATATAAAGGAGACCCTGTTCCCCTTTCTCTGAAGGGACAACAGGGAATAATGGATCTCCTGGACTATCGGGTGCACAGGTGCAAAGACCGATAAAGATTTCAGGGCGCTCAACGAATCTGTGCAGATGAGGAAAGAGCCATTGCTTTCTTTTATTTCTCCTAGGGCCGTCCTTATGGCTGACAGCTCGGCTGTGAAAATGCTGCATGAAGTGTGCAGTTTTTTCCTCACGACTCCATGGTAGTGGGACACGACCGCATAGGCACATGCAGATTCTGACTTTGACCCGTCGGTGTAGACTGGGACAAAGTCAGAAAGTGAGCCGAGGACGGCACTGAAGAGCTGCTGGTATTCGGAATCGGTCGTCTTGGCTTTGCGGCGTGCACTGGCAATGAGTTTAATATCCGGCATTGGTGTTAACCAAGGCGGATACTTAGCATAGGAGACGGGGCATACTTGAGGAAATGTAAAATTTACCTCATTAATAAAATCATTAAAACGAACGGCAAAGGGCCTAGTTGCCCTTCTCCGCCTGTTAAATAAGTCTAAAAACCGTTGGTTAAAAACTATGTTAAAACAAGGGTGGATTGTCTCTGATAAAATTTTACAGGCATAGTTGCCCATTAAAATCATCCTGCGGGTTTCCAACGGAGGCTCCCCTGCGTCTGCAAGTAAGCTTGGGACTGGGCTTGTTCTAAATGCCCCGGTGGCCAACCGTATCCCAGCATTGTGGACACATGTGAGTGGTCCCAAGTAAGACTCTCGTCCTGAGGAATACACTATGGAACCATAGTCCAGTTTGGATCGCACCAAGCCTCTGTACAATAAAAGCATGGTGGTGCGGTCTGCTCCCCAAGTGGAGTGAGTTAAAAACTTTAAAACGTTGAGGGTTTGGCGACACCTCTCGCGTAACACGCGGATATGCTCCCGCCAGTTCAGCTTTTGGTCCAGGATCATGCCGAGAAAGCGGACAGACTCCACAAATGGGAGAAGCCTACCCAACAGGGTTAGGGTCGGGGTAACGTGGTAACCGCGAAGACGGTGAAAGTGCACGCATTTCGTTTTCTCCATGGAGAAACGAAATCCGTTCTTTCGCGACCACTCTCCCAGTTTGTTTAGAGTCACCTGGGCTTGCCTGGAAGCGTTTGGCAGTCGTGTCGACCGGCAAAATATGGCTAGGTCGTCCACATAGAGCGATGCCATCACCGGGGCATTGATGCATTCCACCACGTCGTTGATGGCGATGTCAAATAACGTCACGCTCAGTACTGAACCCTGGGGTACCCCGTTCTCCTGTGTAAAAGATCGGGATAAGTGCTTCCCAGTCCTTACTTTAAAAAGGCGGTTAGTTAAAAAATTCCTGATAAATAGGGCCATGTTGCCTCTAAATCCCCACTTGTGGAGCGTGTTGAGGATTCTCCATCGCCACACACTATCATAGGCCTTCTCCAGGTCGAAGAAGACTGCTATGACGTGTTGACGGTGGAGAAAGGCTTCCTGGATGAAGTTCTCAGTGCGCACCAGATGGTCTGTCGTGGACCTGCCACGCCGGAAGCCGCACTGAGCGTCGGAGAGCAGGTGTCGACTCTCCAAGCACCACATGAGACGTCGGTTTACCATCCGTTCCATCACCTTGCACAGGCAGCTGGTGAGAGATATGGGACGGTAGTTGTTCGGGTCATTTTTGTCCTTGCCCTGTTTTGGGATTGGTATCACGATGGACTCTCGCCAGGAATTTGGAAAACTGCCCTCGTTCCAAAGTTGGTTGAGGGTATTTAGGACCTCCCCAATCGCAGTTTCCGGAATGTTCCGGAGAAATGCGTTGTGGATTTCGTCCGCCCCTGGCGAGGTGTAATGGGAGTCTTCGATGGCGGATTTAAGCTCCCAGGACGTGAAAGTCTCATTGTAATATTCGCTTTTAGGACCTGCACCAAAATTGAGAGGGACTCTCTCGCATCGCCTCTTCAGGTTCGCAAAGTCCGCGGCATAGCCCTTGTCACTGCTATTGGCCGCGAACTGACTGGCAAATATGTTGCTTATTTCGGCAGGTGAATTAACCACCCGGCCAGCAACAAGCAATGGCGAGATGACAAATGAGCCCTTGGACCCGGAGATTTTCTTCACTTTGTCCCATACCTGACCAAGTGGCGTGCGATGGTTGATGGTAGAGACGTATTCTATCCAGGAAGCCCTCTTGGCCTCCTTCACGGCCCTTCGAGCTCGCGCTCTCAGACGGCGGTACGATGCCAGATTAGTTGCCGTGGGATATTTTCTAAAAATACTCAATGCTTTTTTCCTCGCCCGAATCGCCCGGTCGCATTCCCCGTTCCAACAAGGGACAGGAGCTCGATTAAGATTCCCGGACGTACGAGGGATACTTTTGGTAGCTGCCGCCAACAGCTTTGAACTTAGTTTATCGACGTTGTGCAACGCGTCGAAACTTGCGTCTCGTTTATATGTAAACGTGCGCTTGAAAAGTGGCCAGTCCGCACGGTTAATACGCCACTTTTCCGGAGGTTTTGAAATGGTGGGCGAAGAGTCTTCTTTAACGAGTAGAAGAGGAAAATGGTCACTCCCACAGAGATCGTTGTGGGTGGACATTTTCAGCTTTGGGGCTAGACTTCTCGAGCATAGACAAAGATCTATTGCTGAGAATTCCCCATTGAAGCTGTTAAAGCGGGTTTTTTCGCCGCTATTTAATAAAAACAGGTTAAAATCCTCAATAAAGTTGGATAAAATGCGACCTCTCCTATTGCTTTGGGTTTCTGGACCTCCCCAGAGAGGATCATGGGCATTAAAATCTCCCATCAAAATGAACGGCTGAGGAAGCTGGTGGACAAGGGCTTCAAGGTTCAGGCGGGTCACCGGTGCACCCTCTGGCAGATACACGTTGCATAACGTCATCCTCTCAGGGGTGTGCACCGTGACAGCGACGGCCTGGAATGGAGAGTTCAGTTGGACTCGCGAGGTGTAAAAGGCCTCACGGGCCGCAACTGCTACTCCCCCATGGGCTCGTTGGCCACTTAGGTCATCCGTTCTAAAAACAGTGAACCCCTTCAGAATACCCTTATCTTCAGCCTTAAAATGGGTCTCTTGGAGACAAATACAAGAGGGTTTAAAATCTTGGATTAAAATGGCCAGCTCCTCATTGTGCCGATAAAAGCCATTGCAGTTCCACTGCAGAATGGAACACATTTAAAGTGTTAAATTAGAATAAATAAATAAATATATAAATAAAAGAGATGACTAAAAAGGGAGATGACCAACTCTATTGAGGTTATCGCTTGAAGCGATGTTTCCTCTTCCACTCGCTTGCGAAGACCTCTGTATCAAAGATACTCTGGTCCTCTTCAATTACCTCCGGCTTCTTTGGCTTGACTGGAGGCGGCGGGGAAGGTGTATTCTCACGCCCTTTTGGCGTGTTCCCCTTGGTGGTTTTTTGTGGGCTCTTCTTTGAAGGGCCCACAGGAGTAGGTGGCTCCTTGTCCACCTTACTCTTTCCATCCTTCACCCTTTTGGGTTTAGGCACTTGCGTGTTTTCAATTGGGGATTCTTTCGGTATCTCCGTC
Source organism: Hetaerina americana (assembly GCF_022747635.1). Lineage (NCBI taxonomy): Eukaryota > Metazoa > Arthropoda > Insecta > Odonata > Calopterygidae > Hetaerina > Hetaerina americana. The sequence continues at coordinate 8,369 of NW_027287519.1, forward strand.
TGCGTGGCTATGGTACACTTTACACATTGCGTGGTTGCAACGGAAGCAAAGGACCGGGAGAAAGTTGGAGCGATTAGCGCCCTGTATTTTCTCCTCGCTTCCGCATATGGGATTTTTTCAAGGGTTTTTATCTCCATGACTTTCCTCTCTTCTTTCATCTTCGGGCAATTACGAGAGTACACTGGGTGTGTACCCTCGCAATTGACACAAAGAGGTTCCGAAGAGCACTCTTTATCCTCGTGCGCGTCTTTGCCACAGCGCGGGCAGGTGGCCTTACCCTCGCAGCGCGACGCGACATGGCCGAACCGTTGGCATTTGAAACAACGCACGGGATTTGGGATGAATGGCCTCACTGGTACCGATTCATAGCCCACAAACACCTTGTCGGGTAGTCTATCACGCGCAAACGTCAAGATCACGGAGGTGCTGTTTACGTTTTCTCCGTTGCGCCTTGTGGTGAGTCGACGACAATCAGTCACTCCCTGAGAGAACATTTCTCTCTTGATTTCTTCGATGTCCACGTATAGGAGGTCGTAGTGACTGATGACTCCCCGACAGGTGTTAAGAGTGCGGTGCACCTCCACCTTAATCGGAATGTCATGGAGCATTCCCATAGCAAGCAGTTTTTCGCTTTGTGTATCGTTCAGGGTCTCTATAAGAAGTGTACCATCCCGGAGCTTCTTCACGCTCTTTGGGTCCCCAGGCACAATCTGTGACAAAACTGCGAATTAAGAAAGGAGAAACCTTTTTCAAGGTTTCACCTTCCTTTACGCACGACATAATTAAATAGCGCTTACATGCGCCAATGCACTTTTCTCCCCCGCCGGTGTCCGGACGGGATCTGTTTAGTGGTGGAAAGGGTTTTTCCTCCATAATAATAAGTGATTCGTCCCTCGGCCTCCCCACTCGCCACGGAGCCACACATTTGGGACGCCACTCCGCCAAACCGGAGCGGTCGCCAGGGCTAACTCGAGGGATATAGCGCTCCAGGAGTGGTTGTCTGTTTCGGGGTGGATCTTCGGTGCAAGGGCCCACCAAAACCCTTACATCTCCGACCTCCCTACGCAGACCCCCACAACCTTGGCACTCGCCACCGGAGCAAAAACGCGACGGAAGCCGATTGACCGGGAGTGGCTAGCTCCCGGCCTCCCGTTTCCGCGAAATCCGGGGCCGAAGAGGGATATCGCTCTCCGGTCCATGCAGGGCATCCGAAACCCTGCTGGGAACCAGAAAGATCACCCTCCAGGATCCCCTTCTCTCCCTTACGGGTCTCCAGGCACGGCAAACACCTGGGCGGATCGCAGGCCAGATGGTATGGCCGCTCACAGACAGTGGATCCACAGCACTGTCCGGACGCATCCCTTGCTGGCTTGGGGTTTGTTTTCGGGGTTTTCTCCCCGCCCTTTTAGTCGCCTCTTACGACAAGCAGGGATACTGCGGGAGTATTCTCTATCCCCCTACCCGCGGGGGGTACAGAACCGTCTCCGCTCATTGGACCGCTGTATGACCTTGGTCGTCCGGCTCCTCAACGGCCGGCTCCTTCGCTGCCCATCATCTCTGCTCCTCAGCGATGTTCAATTCGGAAAAAGCGGAAAGTCCCAAAGGACCCCGCCGCTATCGTACCATTTCAGAGCTAATGGCCCCGAAATGGTCGAAGCGTTTTCGTCGTTTGGCAGGCGGCTGGTCTTCTGCTCTCCCTGTCGCTGCTAAAGGCCGGGGATGTTTATCCCATGGTAAAACCACTACATCAGTGATGCCGTGGATTTCACCGAGGGATGAGTATGCTGCTTTCATCTGAAACGTCTGCGCTTGCTCCCGAAGTGCGGCTTCCAGCGGGATCACGCCCGAGAGTTGTAGGAATGCCTCGTTGCTTGGGGTCCACCCTAGTTGCAGTGCTGCTCGTAAGTTGGACCTGTCCGCCGTGTGCAGCCTATTCTTTGCAGCTTCGCACATAACGCCGCACCACGCGGGAGCGGCATATGTAAGAATTGGCCGAAGCACAGCATCGACCAAATGGAGTCTCCTGCGAAGCGGGAGGCACGGACTGCAAAGAATAGGGGAGAGTTGCTGCCGCCGGGATGCGGAGATGCCAGATGCCCTCTTCACGTGGTGCCGCATGAAGATCCGCTTGTCGAGTACAACGCCGAGGTATAATACCGCCTCCTTCCAAAGGACTTCAGTCGCGCCGACGAGAATATCGCCGGGCCCCATCGGCCTCTTGGAGAAGACGATCGCCTGCGTCTTGTCCTCGTTCACGCCGAATCTCCAGCGGGAATACCAGCTGATCAGATCGTCGACCGCATCCTGAAGGTACCGCGCCGCCATACGCTGCCGTGTTGATTTCGCCAAGATCGCCGTGTCGTCCGCGTATGTGGCGACGAGAACGTTGCTTCCGAAGTCCGATGGGATGTCCGCCGAGTAGATGTTGAAGAGAAGCGGCGAGAGCAAACTCCCTTGCGGGACGCCTGCACGAATTTGCCGCTCTCTGATGCCGCTTGTCCCCAGCTGACTCGGAAGGTTCGATCTCGGAGCCAAGATGCCGCTATCGCTGTCCACCAGCGAGGAAATCCGAAGAAATTCAGCTTCCACAGGAGACCCTCGTGCCACACCCGATCGAACGCCTTGCTGACGTCAAAGAAGGCGCCGACGGTGGAATGCCGTCGGTTGAAACCTTCAGTGACGAAGTTCAGCAAGCTCGCGACCTGATGCGTCGTAATGTTCGCTGCGAAAGCCGAATTGATGCTTCGGAAGGATGTTTAGCTCCTCAGTGATGTCAGTTAGGTGGTGCAGGAGGATTCGCTCAAACAGCTTTCCCAGGCCGTCGAGCAAGGAGATCGGACGGAAATTCGCCGGCAATGGTGATTTCCCCGCCTTTGGGATGCACACAACGCGTGCCTCCTTCCAATGGGTTGGGAAATGTCCGATGGCGAGACAGGCATTGAAGACGCAAATCAGTAGAGAGGCGAGAGAAATCGGCATTTTGGCGATCACAGCGTTCGCGATTTCGTCCGGTCCCGGCGCCTTTCGAAGTTTCCGAGTTTTTATGGCCCCTCGAAGGTCCTCCTCGTCGACGATTGGCGGCATCTCTTCGCGGTCGCGTACGCGGCTGGGCGATCTTGGCGGAAGAACTGGCGAGCGGAGAGGGTCCTCCTGGCTTTCATCTCCTTCGGAAGGAAAGAACACTTCCTCCAGGTGGTCTGCCATCCCCGTAGCTTTCTCCTCTGGTGTCTTCAGGATCCCGGTAGCGGTACGCAGCGGCGCCTCTTCTCGCGGCTCTCCTCGAAGGCTTCTTGCGAGCCTCCAGATCGAACCATCCTCCGGAGAGGAAACCTACTTCTCCCAGGTGGCTGTCCTGAAGGCCGCAATCTCCTCCCTGATGAAACGCTGGCTGCCGTTGAGAATCGCTTTGTCGGCTGGGCAGCGAGAGCGCTGGAACTGACGACGGAGCCGGTTCTTGTCGCCAATGGATCGTGGCAGCGCCAGGTGATTCCTTTCACGAGCGGGAGGTTCGGGGATCGCAGCTGCAGACGCCGCCTGCCCAGTTTCCGTCAAAAACTCGACCAGACGGTCGATTTCCTCGGGAAACTGAGAGACGGAGGAAGCGGGATGGCTCTCATTCGGTCGGTGACCCGGTCCCGAAAAAGAGTCCAAAAGTCGCGAACGGTTCTCGGTGGAGTTTCCAAAGGCCGTCTCGCGAGCTGGAGAACAGGCAGATGATCGCTGTCCAGGGCGTAGATGGCTCTCGCAGACAGCGCCGTTGGCAGCCTTGCGTGCACAGCGATGTCCAGTACGTCGCTAAATCCGCAGGTCGCGAAATGAGTCGGCGTACGTGGACCGATGACGTCGAGTCGTTCAGCGGAAGTCCACTGCTGCAGGCGAAGTCCTCGCGGGTTTCCCGTCTTGGAGTGCCAGTTGGGATGTTTCGCGTTCAGATCCCCCGCGGCTATCGTGGGAACGGATCCCGCGAATATTGCCGCGAGTTCTTCTGAGCGAAACGTCGCCTTTGGTGGAATGTATAGCGAAGCGAGGCGAAGAGGACCTTCACCGCATTCCAGCTCGATGGCAGTGGCTTCCGTCGATTGAAACGTCGGCAGCGTCAATCGTTGCGCACGCAGATGATCGGCGACCAGGATCGCAGTCCCTCCTCCTTTTCCCGTCCGGTCATCTCGGAAAATCCTGAAGCCCGGAACCGTCCATCTATTCCTCGGCTTTAGGAATGTTTCCTGAAGCAGCGCTATTTCGCATTTCTGTCGAGACAGAAATGCGAGTAGCTCCGGCGTCTTCCTTGCCACGGCGCCTCCGGCATTCCAAGACGCAATGACGATGTTACGTCGTCTTGGAAGCGTAATATCCATGACGGATCGCAAGAAGAGCCGGCAGCTGCTGCAGCGTTGCCGAGAGGACCTGGAGCTGCGTCTGCAGCGCAGCGGAGATGGTGGCCAGCGTTCCGAGAACGCTGAAAAGGGGATTCTCCTCTCGGCGACGTCCGACTCAGCGGCGGCCGAAGTGGATGTGGCCCCTAAAAGGACCGAAGGCTGGGATGCCGCCGTCCTCTGCTGGCGTTTCCAGTCTCGTAGGGGGACCATGAGCGACGCGGCCGTTTCTGTGGTGCTCGCTGCAGGAACCGGGAGGACAGGGAATTGTATTCCCAGGCGCGTACGTGGAGATGGACGCTGAGGAGCTGATCCGCGGGATGCGTCTGCGCCTTTCCACGCGTTTCTGGTGCCCAAAGAGGCAACAGGAAACGTGTTGGTTGGCGCTTGGGATGTCGGTGCCCTGGTGTTAGGGGCTGCAGCTGGTCCTCGTCCGCGGCGTTTTTGAGACGGCTTTTCAGCACGCCTCTCCTCCGCTATCCATGTTGGGCATTGCGGAGAGAAAGCCGAGTGCGCTCCGTTGCAGCTTGGGCATTTCTCCTCGCCGTTCCGCGCGCAATCCTCCAAGTGATGAGCTCCGGAACATAATGGGCAGCGGGGGGATGCCGAGCAGAAGCTGCCGTGGCCGAAACGCGAGCAGCGGTGGCAAAGCTGCGGGTCCCGATAAACGTAAAGGCGGACCAACACCACGTTGTTCCCAACGCTGCGGAGCGCCTTAATGGACGATATCGGCCATTTGTCATTGGATGCGATGTTTACGACGAAAACGCCGATCGGCTTCCCTTCGGAAGTCAACTGGCGAGCCCGACGCGCGTCGACATCGATGTCGCGAAGATCCTCGAGCAGGTCATTCACCTGGTGGCGCGACGAAAGGCCACGGAAAGTAAATGCCGTGGTCTTCTCCTCCCCGAGTCGACATTTGGGCGTCCGCCTCGGAGAGGGCCTTTCTCAAGGAGTGAAAGTCCTCGATGTTACGTGTCTGCACGTGCGCCGATGACTCTCCATATGACACGGTGGACGATTGATCCGTTACAGCTGAACGGATCAAATCGCGAAAGGCGCGCACGTCCTCAACGTCGTAAACGACGAGAGGAGGGGGGCGCTTGGCACGGCTGGGACGGTGGTTCGGGATTGCCTCCATGGGAGGAAGCTGGATCTTCCTCCATGGCCGCTGTGACCGGTTCGGATGAATCGGTCGCTGGGGCGAGCACCGCGAAAGTATTTGACGTCGGCGTCGGGATAAACGCATCCGCAGAGTTGCGTGCACGCTTGAGGGTGGCGTCTATAAGCGATGTAAATGGACGCTTGAATAGTGGAGCTATCACCTTGGCTTGGCGCCGCGGTGTAATGAACCCCTCATCGTCCACGGGAGAACCGGGACGGGAAAAGCATGGCGACGGGGCGGTCGCCATGGCAACGAGCTGACGCGATGAAGTCGCTGCAGCTTTATCAATTACCAAAGATGTAAGCGGCACGATGAAAAGAGGTGCAAAATGAGCAGGCGGACACGAAGATCTGAATAAAAATTCGAAAATTCCATTTCGACAAATTCAATGTCTGATCAAATTCCAATTAAAAAATTCAGATGCTGCGTCTGCCATTTTATCGGCTGCTGCGTGATGATAGCAATTCGGAGCATCACCGCGCTCAGAAAAATACCACGAAATGGCCGATTCGTCCGACACGGCGAAGATTGCCAACGATATTAGAGACCTAATTCCAACGCCACCTCCCTTGCCGTTGCAAGGAATGTTTAAAAAAGTTTACACTTTCGGTACACGGGCAAAAGAGAGCCCGCGAAAGGAAACAAACCCCGAAAATGGTAAATCCGGTCCGGCCGGTCAGGCTCAGAGGCCAGTAATTTTACAGACAGGAGCTCTCGACATCAAAAAAGCTCTCGTAAACACAACAGCGAAATAGCCTCGCCATCCCCGGCGACAGCCGCAGCCATTGCCGCCCTTCAAAAGCATCAAATTGTCAATAAAAAAAAAGAAAAGGTCACTTCAGTAGGTACCTCCGAAACAGCCGTGGAAACGAGGAACATGGCCAATAACAGTAACGACCAATTAACAACGTCCACCTCTTCAGCAACGACCATTGGTACCCTCCCTCTCGCCGAACCGCTCAACACAGGCCCACAAGCACAAACACCGCATGGTCAAGGAGACGACGGCTTCACTGTCGTCTCCAGGAAAAAAGGTACTCCGCTCAAAAGGCGAAGAATTTTAGACTCCACAGACATTACTCATGCAAACAGGTTTACACCCATCGAATCATCGGCTGAGGTGATGGAGACACAGCCGTCCGTACCAAAATCACCCAAAATCCCGGCCATAAACGTCCACAATGTGAAAGGGTGGGTTGAATTGGCTAAGGAGTTGACGACAAATCTGCTCTCGCCGCCCAAATGTATCCTCAAGGGGCCAAACACCGTAGCAATAACTTGTACCAGCACAGAGGATTATATTAAAACCGAACATATTCTTAAAATCAGGGATCTAGAATACACGTCTTACCAGCTTCCAGCCGATAGGCTGAAAGAGTATTGCGTAAAAAACCTGGTAGGCGACGTAAATGCTAAAGACTTGGAACTAGAATTACACCAAATGGGGTACAAGGTAAAAAGCGTCGTACAACTGACCACCAGTAAACCTACCTATGAGGACAGGATGAAAGGGAAAACAACTGGCACTAAGCGATTGGTGCCAGTTTATCATGTCATATTAACAAATGATCCCCAACCAGGGGACCTTCTTAAAATTGAATACCTTATGACCATGCGGGGGAATATATCTAAATTCACCAAACCTAAGGGCGTTGAGACCAGACCAGTCTATACCTTTGGTATAAGGGCAACAGAGGACCCGAAAATAGGAGAAAACGGTAAAAATAGTAAATCCGGCTCGGCCGGACAGATTGAAAGGCCAGACAACTTACAGTTGGACACATGTAAAACTGGAAAAACCTCTTGTAAGGGGAAAAATGTAATAGCTTCATCTCCGGCATCAGCCGCAGTCATTGCCGCCATCCAAAAGCGGAAAACTATCAATAAAAAAGAAACGGTCGCTATTGTAGATACCGCAAAAACAGCCGTTGGACCGAAAAACACGGCAAACGCGTCCACCACTTCAGCGACAACCACTGTTACCCTCCCTCTCGCCGAACCACTCCACACAGGCCCACATGCGCAAACACCGCATGTTCAAGGAGATGACGGCTTCACTGTCGTCTCCAGGAAAAAAGGTACCCCTCTAAAAAGGCGTAGAATCGTAGACTCTCCGGAAATCACGCACACCAATGGATTCACACCCATTGAAACAGCGGCTGAGGTGATGGAGACTCAGCCGCAAGTAAAATAATCTCCATAAAATTCCAGCCATTACCGTCCACAATGTTAAGGGTTGGGTGGACTTGGCGAAGGAGTTGGCGGCCAATCTGCTCTCGCCGTCAAAATGTATTCTCAAGGGGTTAAACGCAGTAGCGATCACTTGTGCCATCGAAGAGGACTATGTCAAAACCAGGCAGATTCTGAAAACCAGAGACTTGGAATACACGTCCTATCAGCTTCCAGCCGATAGATTAAAGGAGTATTGCGTCAAAAACCTGGTAGGCGACGTTAATGCTAAAGACCTGGAGGCAGAATTAAAACATATGGGGTACAAGACAAAGAGTGTCGTTCAACTCACCACCACAAAACCCACCTATTTGGACAGGAAAGAAGAAAAAACAACTGGCACCAAGCGATTGGTGCCAGTATACCATGTGATTTTAACAGATGATCCGCAACCAGGGGACCTCCTTAAAATCAAATATTTGTTGACCATGCGGGTGAATATATCAAAATTCACCAAACCTAAGGGCGTTGTACAGTGCCACAAATGCCAGGGCTTCGGCCATACAAAAAATTATTGTAACATTCGGCGCCGTTGCGTTAAGTGCGCCGGTCCATACTTAACATCCGAATTTGAAAAGAAAGACCGCAGTACGCCCGCGCGATGCGTAAACTGCACAATGGAGCACCCCGCCAATTATCGCGGATGTCCCGTTTTCAAATTGGAAAATCAGCGAAGATTGGCGAGAGAAAAGTGCGACACAACCCCCCGAGGATCAGCCCAAGGGAAAACATTTATACCTGCCCCGGCTCCTGACAGGAACGCTTGGGCTCCAAGAGCTCAAGGTCCTTTGCAGGGCCAAAAGTCTTTTACCGCCAACAACCCATTTCCCTCTCTACCCCCTCCTAGAATCCCTCCTCCCCATTGTATCAACCCACTTATGCCCGGCGGCACTATTTCACAATCCTCTTCTTTCTCTAATAGTCACCTACCAAACCTTCCTACTTCTAATTCCGTACACGGAGAACAGACACTATTTGCATATTTTATGTCCATTCACAACCAATTAAGTCTCTTAAAGACAAAAACGGAGAAGAAAATCTTTATGCTTCAGCAATTATGCGAGTTGCACGAGCTTAATGACTAGTAAGCTCCGTAACATTTGCCTTCTCAGTTGGAATTGCAACGGCATACTCGGCCGCCAACGGGAATTCAAAAACTTTATAAGCTCTGGCAATTTCGATGTAGTCGCCCTTCAGGAGACGCATCTGAAACCAAGTCACATATTCCACATACCCAACTATACCACATATCGGCGAGACCGTCCCACCGCTCGCGGTGGAGGCGTGCTCATCGCAGTAAAATAATCTATTAAACACAAAGCACTGAAAGGACACGCCCTTAGTACATAAGAATGCGTCGGAATACGGCTCCCAACACCCATAGGTGAACTTGACATCTATTCCGTTTACCAACCTTGTGGTAAACCCATTGTTCCTGACGAATTTCGTCCCTTATTCCCGACTGACAGACGCGTCGTAGCCATCGGCGATTGGAATTCAAAACATACGGAATGGGGGTGCCAGTCCGCGAATACTAATGGCCGGCGTTTTGCATAATATTGTTAATTCCATCATGGTAGACGTCGCAGTGCCACTAGCGGCGACGCACATTGACAGCCGTGGTGGTGAAGACATCCTGGATTTCTGCCTAACGAAAAATCTGCCTTACATAACGACTCCAAATGTACTTTCCGATCTCTCCAGTGATCATTACCCGATTAAAACCGACATTGCGACTGTCCCTTATGAGCAGCCTCCTTCCCTTCCTTCCAAGACGAACTGGAAACTGTTCGCCTCCATAGCAGTAGACGCCTTTTCCTCAATCACAATCCCACACTCCTCAGCCCGGCAGGACATTGACGCTCATGTCTTGGCCATAAACGAGGCAATGCGGGACGCGCATGCACTTGCATCTCTCCCGTACCCTCATCCCCCTCCTTCAAACGCCCTACCCGACGACATCCTGCTACTCATAAAACAGCGCAACAAGGCCCGCAGACAATGGGCGTGAACCAGGGATGGCGCCTAACTAATAACTTTTTCGCGTCCTGCGTCAAACGCGAGATCAGAAACCGGATTAATGACCAATGGAGAGACAAACTCGACAACCTTTTCTTCGACGACGGATCCCTTTGGAAGGTTGCTAAGCAACTGACCAAAAAAGGCCGTCCAGACCAGCCCATCAGGCATAACGACAACCTGTACTTCGACGCCAATGACGAGGCAGAAATCCTAGCCAATGCGTTCCGGGAAACCATGACTCTTAAAACCGACTGGCCAAGGACGCAGGAGGACGAAGAGGCCGAGGCTGCTGTAAGTAGCTTAGGTCTCCTTCCGACTCCTCCGTTCCGGCCGGTCACTGAGACGGAGCTTAGAATGACTATAAAGTACTTAAACCCGAAAAAAACCCCGGGTATTGATGACATTTCAAACAGGCAATTAAAGAACGCGCCACTGGCGGCCGTTCGTCACCTACTGGGCTTATTTAATAAGTCTTTCCTCTTGCTACTTTCCAGATTCCTGGAAAATAGCAAAAGTGTGCCTGCTTCCCAAGCCAGGCAAAGACCCGACAATTCCTTTAAACCGTAGACCTATTTCCTTACTTTCATCTATCTCTAAGCTGTTTGAATCAATTTTAAAAGCCCGTCTAGACCTCTTCCTACGGACCAATGACGTAATTAGGCCAGAACAAATGGGATTCCGGGAAGGACTTTCTACTTCCCTTCAAATACTCAGACTGGCGGAGTTTATCAGCCAGATTCATTGATTGATTGGACTCTCTACTCAACCGTCGTTGAGAACGGACGTGTTTTTTCGGACTGTGCGCCTTCTTTCTTTGTGAAAATTTCGTGCCGCCTTTGTGATTCTCAAGTGCCGCCGTGCGGACCCTTTGTCCCCGCCGGAGCCGCCGCTCGCCCGACCGCGCCAGGCAGGCCGGTCGCGTGCCACCCCCTCCCCCTGCAGCGCGCCCAGTCTGCGCGTCGCCCGGTCGCCCAGGCCCCGTCGCCGCTCGGCCGTGGCCTTTCTCTTTTCCCTCCCCTCCTTCCCCTCTTGCCCCGCTCAGCGGGCTAGACTTCACTGGAGTTTGTGATCAATTATGAGTGAACGCCTTTCATAGTGAAATTATTTTATTATGAGTGTTAAGCTTACAACGAAAAAACACGTTGAAGGCCCGCTATACCATCCCCGTGGTTGTCGGGACGCAAATGTCAACCTCGGGACGCAATCCCTCCGTCGCCGAGCCATCCTTCAGTACATTCCGGCTTCCGAGGATGCTAACTCGGATTCACGTGTAACAACGGTCGTTTCCTCTTCCGCGATGGCTGCATCGCCCGCGGAATCAGGTGTGGCAGCTGCGAGAGCTGCTCTCGCCGCCCTCTCCGTGAACGAGAGAGATCAGCTGCTCGCCGATCTCCGCTTCTCTTCGCCGATACCTGACGCTCGCCTGATCAACGCCGCCTCCTCTTCTGCTCCTTCTGGTGCCGCAGACCGCAGCTTGACTCCCACAACGCTCCCTGACACCTCTCCTGCGCCCGTGCCGATGGACGTCGCAGCAGAGCCGAATCCCGAACCTCCGGTGAGTGACTCTATTCTTACCGGTCAATCTTCCGATTCTGCAAATGGCATTCCCCCAACCTCAGATGATGGTTTTAAGGTAGTGCTCAATAAGCGTCGTCGACAAATGGCTTCAGGCGCGATTACCGCTGTTCCGCCGTCTTCAACGGCGGTTCAGAACCGGTTCACGCTTCTGAGTGAACCGTTCACCACTTCCCCTGCTAGCGTCCCGGCCGCCTCACGACCGACTCAGCAGCCGCCCTCCGAAGCGACTCCGTCGCAATCTTCGCGCGCCGGTAGGCTCCCTCCTTTTCGGCTTGCGGATATTTCGAAATGGGCTGAGCTACATGCTCGTATGCAACGAGCATGCTCCACTCCGCCCATTTCCCACTCCACGGGAAGGTCAACAGCTGTGATAAAGTGCAGCAGTATCGCGGATTATACCGTGTAAACGGAATTTTAAAGGACTTGAACATCCCTTTTGTCACCTATCAGCTCCCCGAAAATAAGCGGAAAGAATTCGCTCTGCGAGGCATATTTCCCACCGTGTCGGACGAGACAATCCTTGAAAACATCAAATCGCTGGGTTTTCCGGTCATTTCGGTTCGCCGAATCTTCTCGACTCGTCCTTCAGACGAAGAGCGGAAGGTTAATATTAAGGCGGTCGACAGTTACCCGACAAACACGTGTCACGTCTCTTGCGCGAGTAGTAGTAGTAGTTTTGAGGGGAGGCGACCGACAGCTAAGGTCATTTGCGCCATAGGGGAAGGACAGGAAAGGATGAAGGGTGGAGAGAAACCCGGCGTCGGCATTAGCCTACTCTTTACGAAAGGCGCCAAGGGGTCCGCGGCTTAACGTCCCATCCGACGGACGGCGTACTCACTCAAAGTGCCCTCCACAAAGCACCTCAAGTAGGGATCGAGATACCTCTGAAAAATATTCAACACCGCCGGGATTTGAACCCGCGCCCTCAGGGTGGGAAGCCAGTACGTTAGCCCCCGCACCATCTCGATCCCCCTCTTGCGCGAGCGACGTCGATTCGGTGGCCTTAAATATTCACGCGCTCGCGGGTCTCCGCGTGCAAATCTCACCATTCCGTAAATCGGGTGACCCGGTGCAATGCCATCGTTGCCAACGCATCGGGCACACAAAAAATCACTACCACCTAAATCCAAACTGTGTTCGCTGCGGAGGCGCCCACTTAAGCGCTGCATGCGAGAAATCTAGAGAGACCCCCGCTACGTGCTTTCTCTGCCTGAAAGACCACCCCGCGAATTACTGCGGTTGCGAAATTCATCGCTAGGCGAAGAAAAAAAATTTTGAACGCCGCGCGGCCTCGGGCCGAGCGATTCCCGCCGGAATCCTTCCCCCCCTCTCCCGCTCTTTCGCCTCAGCTGTGGACTCGTCCACGGCCTTCCCCGCCAAGACCCTTTCCCGACCACATGGTCACTGGCGACCCTGCTACCCCTCCACCCCTCCATGCTCCGGACTCGGTTCCCCGCCCCTTCCTTCGACTGCGAACCCAGATGGCCCAGAACTGCTGCGATGGTTCCGTTTAATCATGGCGGGCATTCAAAACGCTCCCACATTGCAGGAGAAAAAAATGTATATTCTAGAGCAGCTACTCAGTATGCACACATAATTTGCACACGGGGAACTTAAATACTAATTTAAATATACTTTCATAAAATTGTAACGGCTTACACCACAAAAAACACGAACTTTTACACTACGCTACCACGCACCACATTGATATCATACTCTTACAAGAAACCTTTTTAAAACCAAATATCTCTTTTCACTCTTTTTTTTCCTCTTTTTACTAGACGTACCCATATTGGCGAACATCGAGGCTCTAGGAATAAAAGTCCATACAACGCTCGGACACATTAACATTTATTCCATTTACAATAGTCCTGGTCGTTCACGTAAATTGAATAGAAACGATCTTTCTCTGCTGACGTCTCCGAGTAAGAACGGTTTGTTCGTCGGAGATTGGAATTCGAGACATGTCGCGTGGAATTGCTCGTCTACGAACACCAACGGCCGTACCCTCCTTGCCTTCGTCGAGGGCAAACCCGTTTCCATCCTCGCCCCTTCCGAACCGACCCACGTGTCTCGGTCCCCGCGCACGTGCTCCGTAATTGTTTTCGCACTTTCCGTCAACCTCCCCTTCCACGAGCGTCCCTCGGTCGTTCGAGACTTCGCCTCGGACCACCTCCCCCTTCTCTTTCGTCTTACCCTTGAGTCGCAAGCCCATCTCCCCCCTCCCCGCCAGGTCATTGACTGGGCTCGGTTCCCCGATACCCTTGCAAACAAACTCGGGCAGCTGTCTCCCCTTTCCTCCCCCTCCCCCGAGGATCTCGACCACCGTGCCTCGGCCGTTGCCGAAGCCTTTTCCGAGGCCAGACGATCGGTCACGAAGCATATTTTCAAGCCACGTGCGAGAGAAGGGGGTCACCCTCTCCCCGCAGACATTCTTTTTAAAATCAAGCGTCGCAACGTTGCCAGACGTACCTGGCAGCGCGAAAGAACTCCCGAACTTAAAACCGCGTATAATAGACTCGCGGCGGAAGTAAAAAAGGCTATCTCCTACTGCCTACTCCGCTCAGGAATGGCTCAGTCATATTGAATCCCTTTCCTTCGAAGACAATTCCCTATGGCGGTTGTCGAAATCTCTTCGTCGCCGCCCAAAAGCAACCAATCCCCCGATTAAATTCCGCGATACATTTATTTTCGATCCACAGCGCAAGGCGGACATCCAGGCCGATCACCTCGAGTCCACCATGTCTGTGGATCCTTCCTCTTCTCCTCTCGATCCAGAAATCTGCCAGTTTCTAAATTCCATTCCTCCCAATCCGTCTTCTCTCGAACCGATCACTTCGGCAAAGGAGATTTCGTCTATTCTCTCTTCCCTTTCCGCGAGAAAAGCTCCCGGGTTGGACAACGTTTCCAACCGAGAACTAAAACTCGCTTCCAATATCCCGTCCTTCCCGCTCATCCTTTCCGACCTTTTTAATTACTGTTATATCTGTTCCCACTATCCTCCTCCTTGGAAACTTGGCAAAATCTTCCTTCTGTCCAAACCCGGAAAATACGCCACCATTCCCGGTAATAGCCGACTGATTACAATACTTTCAAACATTTCAAAAGTAGTAGTTTAAGGGGTTTGTAGGGTGCGTCGACAGCTATGGTCATTTTGCACCACTGTCATTACGTAAAACTTATGTTCCTTTTAAACTAGGAATAAGTAAACAAATAAATAAGAATAAATATATAAATATATAATATATACAAAAAAGGAAAATGCTAAAATCAAAAGCATTAAAATTATGAGCTCCAAAGCTAAAGCTGCCCCATTAAACCAGTATACCTTAAAAAACTTAAGACTCGGTTTATAGACCCAGAGTCATCCCCTAAAATATTTCTTAAGTCTCCCCTTATCTTCAACATGTCTCTGGCCCTTTGGTATGTTGTACATTCCGTCAGGATATGTTTTATCGTCAGGGGTTGGAAACACTCATTGCAGCGGGGCTGTTCTTTTACCTCCGCAAAGAGGTACGAATGAGTGAGGGCAGAGTGTCCTATTCTCAGGCGCGTAATCATGACCTCTTCCCTCCGAATTTTCCGGATGGAAGAGGACCATGGTGAAACGACCGGTTTTATTGCCCTGAGTTTATTATTTTGCAGAGACTGCCAAGTCTCCTTCCACTGATGCAGGACCGAGTTCCGCAAGGCGGCCTTTACGTCCTCCATTGGAACCAAGGTGGAGTCGGTCTCGGGTTGTCGAAGGGCATCCTTCGCTGCCTGGTCAGCTTTTTCGTTACCTCTTATGCCGACGTGACCAGGAGTCCATATAAAGGAGACCCTGTTCCCCTTTCTCTGAAGGGACAACAGGGTATAATGGATCTCCTGGACTATCGGGTGCACAGGTGCAAAGACCGATAAAGATTTCAGGGCGCTCAACGAGTCTGTGCAGATAAGGAAAGAGCCATTGCTTTCTTTTATTTCTCCTAGGGCCGTCCTTATGGCTGACAGCTCGGCTGTGAAAATGCTGCATGAAGTGTGCAGTTTTTTCCTCACGACTCCATGGTAGTGGGACACGACCGCATAGGCACATGCAGATTCTGACTTTGACCCGTCGGTGTAGACTGGGACAAAGTCAGAAAGTGAGCTAAGGACGGCACTGAAGAGCTGCTGGTATTCGGAATCAGTCGTTTTGGCTTTGCGGCGTGCACAGGCAATGAGTTTAATATCCGGCATTGGTGTTAACCAAGGCGGATACTTAGCATAGGAGACGGGGCATATTTGAGGAAATGTAAAATTTACCTCATTAATAAAATCATTAAAACGAACGGCAAAGGGCCTAGTTGCCCTTCTCCGCCTGTTAAAATCTAAAAACCGTTGGTTAAAAACTATGTTAAAACAAGGGTGGATTGTATCCGATAAAATTTTACAGGCATAGTTGCCCATTAAAATCATCCTGCGGGTTTCCAACGGAGGCTCCCCTGCGTCTGCAAGTAAGCTTGGGACTGGGCTTGTTCTAAATGCCCCGGTGGCCAACCGTATCCCAGCATTGTGGACACATGTGAGTGGTCTCAAGTAAGACTCTCGTCCTGAGGAATACACTATGGAACCATAGTCCAGTTTGGATCGCACCAAGCCTCTGTACAATAAAAGCATGGTGGTGCGGTCTGCTCCCCAAGTGGAGTGAGTTAAAAAATTTAAAACGTTGAGGGTTTGGGGACACCTCTCGCCTAACACGCGGATATGCTCCCGCCAGTTCAGCTTTTGGTCCAGGATCATGCCGAGAAAGCGGACGGACTCCACAAATGGAAGAATCCTACCCAACAGGGTTAGGGTCGGGGTAACGTGGTAACCGCGAAGACGGTGAAAGTGCACGCATTTCCTTTTCTCCATGGAGAAACGAAATCCGTTCTTTCGCGACCACTCTCCCAGTTTGTTTAGAGTCACCTGGGCTTGCCTGGAAGCGTTTGGCAGTCGTGTCGACCGGCAAAATATGGCTAGGTCGTCCACATAGAGCGATGCCATCACCGGGGCATTGATGGTAGTAGTTTTGGGTTTTAGGGTGCGTCGACAGCTAAGGTCATTTTGCACCACTCATTAAATATAAAACTAAAATTCCTTTTTACTTAGGAATAATAAATAAATAAATACGGTTAAATATAAATAAATAAATAATTGTTAAAATCAAAAGCATTAAAATTATGAGCTCCAAAGCTAAAGCTGCCCCATTAAACCGGTTGACCTTAAAAAACTTAGGACTCGGTTAATAGACCCAGAGTCATCCCCTAAAATATTTTTTAAGTCTCCCCTTATCTTCAACATGTCTCTGGCCCTTTGGTATCTTGTACATTCCGTCAGGATATGTTTTATCGTAAGGGGTTGGAAACACTCATTGCAGCGGGGCTGTTCTTTTACCTCCGCAAAGAGGTACGAATGAGTGAGGGCAGAGTGTCCTATTCTCAGGCGCGTAATCATGACCTCTTCCCTCCGAATGTTCCGGATGGAAGAGGACCATGGTGAAACGACCGGTTTTATTGCCCTGAGTTTATTATTTTGCAGAGACTGCCAAGTCTCCTTCCACTGATGCAGGACCGAGTTCCGCAAGGCGGCCTTCACGTCCTCCATTGGGACCAAGGTGGAGTCGGTCTCGGGTTGTCGAAGGGCATCCTTCGCTGCCTGGTCAGCTTTTTCGTTGCCTCTTATGCCGACGTGACCAGGAGTCCATATAAAGGAGACCCTGTTCCCCTTTCTCTGAAGGGACAACAGGGTATAATGGATCTCCTGGACTATCGGGTGCACAGGTGCAAAGACCGATAAAGATTTTAGGGCGCTCAACGAGTCGGTGCAGATGAGGAAAGAGCCATTGCTTTCTTTTATTTCTCCTAGGGCCGTCCTTATGGCTGACAGCTCGGCTGTAAAAATGCTGCAAGAAGTGTGCAGTTTTTTCCTCACGACTCCATGGTAGTGGGACACGACTGCATAGGCACACGCAGATTCTGACTTTGACCCGTCGGTGTAGACTGGGACAAAGTCAGAAAGTGAGCTGAGGACGGCACTGAAGAGCTGCTGGTATTCGGAATCGGTCGTTTTGGCTTTGCGGCGTGCACTGGCAATGAGTTTAATATCCGGCATTGGTGTTAACCAAGGCGGATACTTAGCATAGGAGACGGGGCATATTTGAGGAAATGTAAAATTTACCTCATTAATAAAATCATTAAAACGAACGGCAAAGGGTCTAGTTGCCCTTCTCCGCCTGTTAAATAAGTCTAAAAACCGTTGGTTAAAAACTATGTTAAAACAAGGGTGGATTGTCTCTGATAAAATTTTACAGGCATAGTTGCCCATTAAAATCATCCTGCGGGTTTCCAACGGAGGCTCCCCTGCGTCTGCAAGTAGGCTTGGGACTGGGCTTGTTCTAAATGCCCCGGTGGCCAACCGTATCCCAGCATTGTGGACACATGTGAGTGGTCTCAAGTAAGACTCTCGTCCTGAGGAATAAACTATGGAACCATAGTCCAATTTGGATCGCACCAAGCCTCTGTACAATAAAAGCATGGTGGTGCGGTCTGCTCCCCAAGTGGAGTGAGTTAAAAACTTTAAAACGTTGAGGGTTTGGCGACACCTCTCGCGTAACACGCGGATATGCTCCCGCCAGTTCAGCTTTTGGTCCAGGATCATGCCGAGAAAGCGGACGGACTCCACAAATGGAAGAATCCTACCCAACATTGCCCCATTTTATTTAGTGTTTTCAACATTCGTTTTATTAATAAAACGTGGAGGCGGAAGCCGACTATGGAAAATTTTCCAAGTGATTATCACGGACAGGGAGGATTTGGACAGCCACGCGGATTCTACGGACCGCGAGGGCGTGCTCGAGGACGAAGGCCTCAACAGCAATATCAACAACAGTTCCAACCTCAATTCGATAACCGGGAATACCAGCCGCAGCAGCAGAATCCCGAAGCACGTCGTGGACGTGGTCAACAGCGCGGTGTTCAACCTAGGACAAATGTTCAGGGCCCGCGCCCTCAAAAGGATGGTGCCAACAGTGGGCCTCCTACTCCGCAGCACCTATCGAAGGTAGCTAGCGTAGAGAAAAACGACCCGCTATACCGTGAGGCGGTGTTCGCAGACGCAGGGGAAGAGCTGGCACCCCTAGCGGACCGGCAAGACTTTTATCCTGGACTTGAGGGTTTAACCCAATTAATAGAATCAACTTTTGAAGAAATGAGAGCCAGGAATCCTGGTTTTTCTAAGAAAATTCATTATGCCGGATATGCTTATTATGTATCAGTGATTGGTTATGGACGAGTTCTACAACTTTTAGAACTCAATGGTTATAATGTGACATTCGAAGAACGACTTTTCATTCATGCAATGCAGACTGGAAATTTTGTCGTTCCATCACCAATTCAGGCACTGTTTAATGGATTAGGAAATGTCACAATTCCTAATGGTAGACAGCTATTCTTTAACCGTTTACCAATTGATTATTTAGATCTTGATGAAGATGAACTAGCACCTAGGAATGGATGGTTCGGTCGAGTGTCTCCCGAAACTAATGCTACCCAAAATCCTTACTTTAAAAAGGCGGTTAGTTAAAAAATTTCTGATAAATAGGGCCATGTTGCCTCTAAATCCCCACTTGTGGAGCGTGTTGAGGATTCTCCATCGCCACACACTATCATAGGCCTTCTCCAGGTCGAAGAAGACTGCTATGACGTGTTGACGGTGGAGTAAGGCTTCCTGGATGAAGTTCTCAGTGCGCACCAGATGGTCTGTCGTGGACCTGCCACGCCGAAAGCCGCACTGAGCGTCGGAGAGCAGGTGACGACTCTCCAACCACCACATGAGACGTCGGTTTACCATCCGTTCCATCACCTTGCACAGGCAACTGGTGAGAGATATGGGACGGTAGTTGTTCGGGTCATTTTGGTCCTTGCCCTGTTTTGGGATTGGTATCACGATGGACTCTCGCCAGGCATTTGGAAAACTGCCCTCGTTCCAAAGTTGGTTGAGGGTATTTAGGACCTCCCCAATCGCAGTTTCCGGAATGTTCCGGAGAAATGCGTTGTGGATTTCGTCCGCCCCTGGCGAGGTGTAATGGGAGTCTTCGATGGCGGATTTAAGCTCCCAGGACGTGAAAGGCTCATTGTAATATTCCCGTGTAGGACCTGCACCAAATTTGAGAGGGACTCTCTCGCATCGCCTCTTCCTGTACACAAAGTCCGCGGTATAGCCCTCGTCACTGCTATTGGCCGCGAACTGACTGGCAAATATGTTGCTTATTTCGGCAGGTGAATTAACCACCCGGCCAGCAACAAGCAATGGCGAGATGACAAATGAGCCCTTTGACCCGGAGATTTTCTTCACTTTGTCCCATACCTGACCAAGTGGCGTGCGATGGTTGATGGTAGAGACGTATTCTATCCAGGAAGCCCTCTTGGCCTCCTTCACGGCCCTTCGAGCTCGCGCTCTCAGGCGGCGGTACGATGCCAGATTAGTTGCCGTGGGATATTTTCTAAAAATATGCAGTGCTTTTTTCCTCGCCCGAATCGCCCGGTCGCATTCCCCGTTCCACCAAGGGACAGGAGCTCGATTAATGTTCCCGGACGTACGAGGGATACTTTTCGTAGCTGCCGCCAACAGCGTTGAACTTAGTTTATCGACGTTGTGCAACGCGTCGAAACTTGCGTCGTGTTTATATGTAAACGTACGCTTGAAAAGTGGCCAGTCCGCACGGTTAATACGCCACTTTTCCGGAGGTTTTGAAATGGTGGGCGAAGAGTCTTCTTTAACGAGTAGAAGAGGAAAATGGTCACTCCCACAGAGATCGTTGTGGGTGGACATTTTCAGCTTTGGGGCTAGACTTCTCGAGCATAGACAAAGATCTATTGCTGAGAATTCCCCATTAAAGCTGTTAAAGCGGGTTTTTTCGCCGCTATTTAATAAAAACAGGTTAAAATCCTCAATAAAGTTGGATAAAATTCGACCTCTCCTATTACTTTGGGTTTCTGGCCCTCCCCAGAGAGGATCATGGGCATTAAAATCTCCCATCAAAATGAACGGCTGAGGAAGCTGGTGGACAAGGGCTTCAAGGTTCAGGCGGGTCACCGGTGCACCCTCTGGCAGATACACGTTGCATAACGTCATCCTCTCAGGGGTGTGCACCGTGACAGCGACGGCCTGGAATGGAGAGTTCAGTTGGACTCGCGAGGTGTAAAGGGCCTCACGGGCCGCAACTGCTACTCCCCCTTGGGCTCGTTGGCCACTTAGGTCATCCGTTCTAAAAACAGTGAACCCCTTCAAAATACCCTTATCTTCAGCCTTAAAATGGGTCTCTTGGAGACAAATACAAGAGGGTTTAAAATCTTGGATTAAAATGGCCAGCTCCTCCTTGTGCCGATAAAAGCCATTGCAGTTCCACTGCAGAATGGAACACATTTAAAGTGTTAAATTAAAATAAATAAATAAGATGACTAAAAAGGGAGATGACCAACTCTATTGAGGTTATCGCTTGAAGCGATGTTTCCTCTTCCACTCGTTTGCGAAGACCTCAGTATCGGAGATACTCTGGTCCTCTTCAATTACCTCCGGCTTCTTTGGCTTCACTGGAGGCGGCGGGGAAGGTGTATTCTCACGCCCTTTTGGCGTGTTCCCCTTGGTGGTTTTCTGTGGGCTCTTCTTTGAAGGGCCCACAGGAGTAGGTGGCTCCTTGTCCACCTTACTCTTCCCATCCTTCACCCTTTTGGGTTTAGGCGCTTGCGTGTTTTCAACTGGGGATTCTTTCGGTATCTCCGTCTGCGTGGCGATGGTACACTTTACACATTGCGTGGTTGCAACGGAAGCAAAGGACCGGGAGAAAGTTGGAGCGATTAGCGCCCTGTATTTTCTCCTCGCTTCCGCATATGGGATTTTTTCAAGGGTTTTTATCTCCATGACTTTCCTCTCTTCTTTCATCTTCGGGCAATCACGAGAGTACACTGGGTGTGTACCCTCGCAATTGACACAAAGAGGTTCCGAAGAGCACTCTTTATCCTCGTGCGCGTCTTTGCCACAGCGCGGGCAGGTGGCCTTACCCTCGCAGCGCGACGCGACATGGCCGAACCGTTGGCATTTGAAACAACGCACGGGATTTGGGATGAATGGCCTCACTGGTACCGATTCATAGCCCACAAACACCTTGTCGGGTAGTCTATCACGCGCAAACGTCAAGATCACGGAGGTGCTGTTTACGTTTTCTCCGTTGCGCCTTGTGGTGAGTCGACGACAATCAGTCACTCCCTGAGAGAACATTTCTCTCTTGATTTCTTCCATGTCCACGTATAGGAGGTCGTAGTGACTGATGACTCCCCGACAGGTGTTAAGAGTGCGGTGCACCTCCACCTTAATCGGAATGTCATGGAGCATTCCCATAGCAAGCAGTTTATCGCTTTGTGTATCGTTCAGGGTCTCTATAAGAAGTGTACCATCCCGGAGCTTCTTCACGCTCTTTGGGTCCCCAGGCACAATCTGTGACAAAACTCTGCGAATTAAGAAAGGAGAAACCTTTTTCAAGGTTTCACCTTCCTTTATGCACGACATAATTAAATAGCGCTTACATGCGCCTATGCACTTTTCTCCCCCGCCGGTGTCCGGACGGGATCTTTTTAGTGGCGGAACAGGTTTTTCCTCCATAATAATAAATAATTCGTCCCTCGGCCTCCCCACCCGCCACGGAGCCACACATTTGGGACGCCGCTCCGCCAAACCGGAGCGGTCGCCAGGGCTAACTCGAGGGATATAGCGCTTCTGGAGTGGTTGTCTGTTTCGGGGTGGATCTTCGGTGCAAGGGCCCACCAAAACCCTTACATCTCCGACCTCCCTACGCAGACCCCCACAACCTTGGCACTCGCCACCGGAGCGAAAACGCGACGGAAGCCGATTGACCGGGAGTGGCTAGCTCCCGGCCTCCCGTTTACACGAAATCCGGGGCCGAAGAGGGGTATCACTCCCCGGTCCATACAGGGCATCCGACACCCTGCTGGGAACCAGAAAGCTCACCCTCCAGGATCCCCTTTTCTCCCTTACGGGTCTCCAGGCACGGCAAACACCTGGGCGGATCGCAGGCCAGATGGTATGGCCGCTCACAGACAGTGGATCCACAGCACTGTCCGGACGCATCCCTTGCTGGCTTGGGGTTTGTTTTCGGGGTTTTCTCCCCGCCCTTTTAGTCGCCTCTTACGACAAGCAGGGATACTGCGGGAGTATTCTCTAACCCCCTACCCGCAGGGGGGCCGGGGCATTGATGCATTCCACCACGTCGTTGATGGCGATGGCAAATAACGTCACGCTCAGTACTGAAACCTGGGGTACCCCGTTCTCCTGTGTAAAAGATCGGGAAAATTGCTTCCCAGTCCTTACTTTAAAAAGGCGGTTGATTAAAAAATTTCTGATAAATAGGGCCATGTTGCCTCTAAATCCCCACTTGTGGAGCGTGTTGAGGATTCTCCATCGCCACACACTATCATAGGCCTTCTCCAGGTCGAAGAAGACTGCTATGACGTGTTGACGGTGGAGAAAGGCTTCCTGGATGAAGTTCTCAGTGCGAACCAGATGGTCTGTCGTGGACCTGCCACGCCGAAAGCCGCACTGAGCGTCGGAGAGCAGGTGTCGACTCTCCAAGCACCACATGAGACGTCGGTTTACCATCCGTTCCATCACCTTGCACAGGCAGCTGGTGAGAGATATGGGACGGTAGTTGTTCGGGTCATTTTTGTCCTTGCCCTGTTTTGGGATTGGTATCACGATGGACTCTCGCCAGGCATTTGGAAAACTGCCCTCGTTCCAAAGTTGATTGAGGGTAATTAGGACCTCCCCAATCGCAGTTTCCGGAATGTTCCGGAGCAATGCGTTGTGGATTTCGTCCGCCCCTGGCGAGGTGTAATGGGAGTCTTCGATGGCGGATTTAAGCTCCCAGGACGTGAAAGGCTCATTGTAATATTCGCTTGTAGGACCTGCACCAAAATTGAGAGGGACTCTCTCGCATCTCCTCTTCAGGTTCGCAAAGTCCGCGGCGTAGCCCTCGTCACTGCTATTGGCCGCGAACTGACTGGCAAATATGTTGCTTATTTCGGCAGGTGAATTAACCACCCGGCCAGCAACAAGCAATGGCGAGATGACAAATGAGCCCTTGGACCCGGATATTTTCTTGACTTTGTCCCATACCTGACCAAGTGGCGTTCGGTGGTTGATGGTAGAGACAAATTTTATCCAGGTAGCCCTCTTGGCCTCCTTGACGGCCCTTCGAGCCTGCGCTCTCTGGCGGCGGTACGATGCCAGATTGGTTGCCGTGGGATTATTTTAAAAATAGTCAATGCTTTTTTCCTCGCCCGAATCGCCCGGTCGCATTCCCCGTTCCACCAAGGGACAGGAGCTCGATTAAGATTCCCGGACGTACGAGGGATACTTTTGGTAGCTGCCGCCAACAGCTTTGAACTTAGTTTATCGACGTTGTGCAACGCGTCGAAACTTGCGTCTCGTTTATATGTAAACGTACGCTTGAAAAGTGGCCAGTCCGCACGGTTAATACGCCACTTTTCCGGAGGCTTTGAAATGGTGGGCGAAGAGTCTTCTTTAACGAGTAGAAGAGGAAAATGGTCACTCCCACAGAGATCGTTGTGGGAGGACATTTTCAGCTTTGGGGCTAGACTTCTCGAGCATAGACAAAGATCTATTGCTGAGAATTCCCCATTGAAGCTGTTTAAGCGGGTTTTTTCGCCGCTATTTAATAAAAACAGGTTAAAATCCTCAATAAAGTTGGATAAGATTCGACCTCTCCTATTACTTTGGGTTTCTGGCCCTCCCCAGAGAGGATCATGGGCATTAAAATCTCCCATCAAAATGAACGGCTGAGGAAGCTGGTGGACAAGGGCTTCAAGGTTCAGGCGAGTCACCGGTGCACCCTCCGGCAGATACACGTTGCATAACGTCATCCTCTCAGGGGTGTGCACCGTGACAGCGACGGCCTGGAATGGAGAGTTCAGTTGGACTCGCGAGGTGTAAAGGGCCTCACGGGCCGCAACTGCTACTCCCCCTTGGGCTCGTTGGCCACTTAGGTCATCCATTCTAAAAACAGTGAACCCCTTCAGAATACCCTTATCTTCAGCCTTAAAATGGGTCTCTTGGAGACAAATACAAGAGGGTTTAAAATCTTGGATTAAAATGGCCAGCTCCTCCTTGAGCCGATAAAAACCATTGCAGTTCCACTGCAATATGGAACACATTTAAAGTTCTAAATTAAAATGAATAAACAAATAAATAAATAAGTGGAATAAAAATGGAGATGACCAATTATTGAGATTATCGCTTGAAGCGATGTTTCCTCTTCCACTCGTTTGCGAAGACCTCAGTATCAGAGATACTCTGGTCCTCTTCAATTACCTCCGCCTTCTTTGGCTTCACTGGAGGCGGCGGGGAAGGTGTATTCTCACGCCCTTTTGGCGTGTTTCCCTTGGTGGTTTTTTGTGGGCTCTTCTTTGAAGGGCCCATAGGAGTAGGTGGCTCCTTGTCCACCTTACTCTTTCCATCCTTCACCCTTTTGGGTTTAGGCACTTGCGTGTTTTCAATTGGGGATTCTTTCGGTATCTCCGTCTGCGTGGCGATGGTACACTTTACACATGGCGTGGTTGCAACGGAAGCTAAGGACCGGGAGTAAGTTGGGGCAATTAGCGCCCTGTATTTCCTCCTCGTTTCCGCAAATGGGATTTTTTCCAGTGTTTTAATCTCCATGACTTTCCTTTCTTCTTTCATCTTCGGGCAATCACGAGAGTACACTGGGTGTGTACCCTCGCAATTGACACAAAGAGGTTCCGAAGAGCACTCTTTATCCTCGTGCGCGTCTTTGCCACAGCGCGGGCAGGTGGCCTTGCCCTCGCAGCGCGACGCGACATGGCCGAACCGTTGGCATTTGAAACAACGCACGGGATTTGGGATGAATGGCCTCACTGGTACCGATTCATAGCCCACAAACACCTTGTCGGGTAGTCTATCACGCGCAAACGTCAAGATCACGGAGGTGCTGTTTACGTTTTCTCCGTTGCGCCTTGTGGTGAGTCGACGACAATCAGTCACTCCCTGAGAACATTTCTCTCTTGATTTCTTCGATGTCCACGTATAGGAGGTCGTAGTGACTGATGACTCCCCGACAGGTGTTAAGAGTGCGGTGCTCCTCCACCTTAATCGGAATGTCATGGAGCATTCCCATAGCTAGCAGTTTTTCGCTCTGTGTATTGTTCAGGGTCTCTATAAGTAGTGTACCATCCCGGAGCTTCTTCACGCTCTTTGGGTCCCCAGGCACAATCTGTGACAACACTGCGAATTAAGAAGGAAGAAACCTTTTTCAAGGTTTCACCTTCCTTTATGCACGACATAATCAGATAGCGCTTACATGCGCCAATACACTTCTCTCCCCCGCCGGTGTCCGGACGGGATCTTTTTAGTGGTGGAAAGGGTTTTTCCTCCATAATAATAAATGATTCGTCCCTCGGCCTCCCCACCCGCCACGGAGCCACACATTTGGGACGCCACTCCGCCAAACCGGAGCGGTCGCCAGGGCTAACTCGAGGGATATAGCGCTTCAGGAGTGGTTGTCTGTTTCGGGGTGGATCTTCGGTGCAAGGGCCCACCAAAACCCTTACATCTCCGACCTCCCTACGCAGACCCCCACAACCTTGGCACTCGCCACCGGAGCGAAAACGCGACGGAAGCCGATTGACCGGGAGTGGCTAGCTCCCGGCCTCCCGTTTACACGAAATCCGGGGCCGAAGAGGGGTATCACTCCCCGGTCCATACAGGGCATCCGACACCCTGCTGGGAACCAGAAAGCTCACCCTCCAGGATCCCCTTTTCTCCCTTACGGGTCTCCAGGCACGGCAAACACCTGGGCGGATCGCAGGCCAGATGGTATGGCCGCTCACAGACAGTGGATCCACAGCACTGTCCGGACGCATCCCTTGCTGGCTTGGGGTTTGTTTTCGGGGTTTTCTCCCCGCCCTTTTAGTCGCCTCTTACGACAAGCAGGGATACTGCGGGAGTATTCTCTATCCCCCTACCCGCGGGGGGAGTGGATTTGGACTAAATTGGAAATTTCCCGGAACAAATCCATCCGGGCCCTGTTGCGCATGAGCAAACTGACCTGGATGGCCGATGTCCATCTCCCCCACAAGCTTCCTTCCGTCTCATAATTTGTCCGCAAGCAAGCGATGTCATTTCGCGCACGTTTATTGCAAACTGGTAACCCCCTCTTACGCAACATCTGGGATTATACACTCCCACGGAAAAAAGTACACACTGCCTAAAGATATTACTCTTCTATGAGTCTTTCCTATGTCTGTTTATTTAAATAATATTTCTTCCTAGTTGTACCCACTTCACGGCTTTATTATGCTTTTCTAGGCTAAGTAAACTTCTGTTCTCCGCCGCGGTCTTTTCTCTCGTCGTACCAGGCAGGCCACTTCACGGCCGTCCGCGGCGATCAGTCATTCCCACTGTTTTTCTTATTGTTAAAAACTATTGTCCATTTCCTCCTACATCATGAGCCGCCTCACGGAATGGTTAGTTTAAACAGTTTTTCGTTTGTTCAAGTCTCTCTCTTCCGCTATACTCCAATTCACCGGCGTTCTTGCCAGTGGATAAACATGCTACAAACCGGTACGATAGCCAAGTAGTCTACCGGAACACTTCGCGAAACCAGCCTTAAATGATACGATAGTGGCGGGGTCGTTCGCGACTTCGCGCATTGCCGAAGGAAGCAACGCTGAAGAGCCAAGCGCTGCGCAGCGAAGAAGAAAACCGGCAAGGAGCCGGTGGAACCAAGAAAGTGGTAATTTTCTCTTTCTATCATCGTGCAGCAGCCAGCCTCAATGGCTGTGCGCTTATCCAGCCTTTTCGTGGGTCCTGATTCGCGGATTTAGATGTGATTAAAGCATTTTCCATCTCCTGTTTACGCCTCAAGGGCATTTGAAGGTGGATCGAAACCCAACTCACCCTACCCGGCCCTGCGCCATGGCGGCTGTCCCATCGCATGGTGTCTCCTGTCCTGGATCCCCGATTGACCAAGATAGATTTATAACACCTAAAAGGAACGTTAAAATATTGGCTCCATTGTTCAAGGATACAGCATAAAGCTCCCCCCAATCCGATGTCCGACGACCTTTTACGACCTTAAGCGACGCTGCAATGAAATGCGCACGTACCTCGGCGGACCCATTCATGCCGATTGAAACAAGTAATTCCCTCTCAGCGCTCGCTCCTGTGACTGAAAACCTTGCACCAAACAATAACAAAATGGATACAGAAGACAATTCTGAACAGAACCCCAAGAAATACGTTAAATCCTATGCAAATCAGCTGTGGACCACAGCACCATGGACGATTTCAAATCCCTGAGAGCAGCACTCTCCAAGGCGGATGCCCAGATGTCCACTTGGGGTGTTGGCGAAGAAAAGACAACATCCTTTCCCTTTTGAGGTTTATCAACTCACCACCAACTGAACGAGTTGAAAGCAATATGAATCGACGCCCGCAGAGGTCGCTAACTCACCGCAAAGAGGAAGCCAATCGGCATATTCGTGATAGCCATCGCTCCATCCGAATCCTGGCCAATCTCCACAGTAAAGGCTATCCGCAGTGTCGGAAATTGCGTGGTTTCGGTGCGACTGTTTTTCTATCGACACCCCCAGCTGTGCCATCGCTGCTCCCGTTTTGGGCACGGCAGTTTCTTCTGTTCGGCCTCTCCCAGGTGTACCTTCTGCTTTGGACGCCATTGCCTTCAAGATTGCCCCTGCTCAGGCGCCGAGAAGTGTCCTAACTGCGACGGCAACCATGCAGCATACTCTTCCGAATGCGAAAAATGGCGTGCTGAGAAGGAATGCCGAGACGAAAAACCATTGCGAAAAACACCGTGGACGCCGCGGAAAAGGCTCACAAGCTTCTGCCTTTCCAGCTACAGCATCCCAGAAAACACCAACCAATCCAGCACCATCTGCTAATTCCACAACAAGGCAGCCTGCTATGCTCGGCACAAGAAACGCCTGGCAAGGAAGCGACACATCTCAAGACCTGGCCTCACAACGCACCATGCCACGACAGCGACTTGGAATTAATTGTCCAGCGCTGCCGCACCCAGCTGTGTCTTCTGAAGAAACAGCTGCATCCATCCTTGTCCCCTTGCGGGAATGCCGTCGTCTCCAAAGAGCGCCGATGGCCCTTTTAAGGCCCACATCTGAATCGCCCGCTGACAGCCAGGGCGAAGACGCCGGCAGCGAAGCACTCCTGAGTGTACTCGGTATGCTGGCCACCATTGCGACAGCACTCCAGTCGACTCTCCAATTGCTTTCTGCAACGCTTCAGCGGCTGCCAACTCTGCTTACAAACCATCATGGATAAGCCTTCTCCAAGACGCCGTAAAACGCCGTGATTACGTCCTGGAATGCTGGAGGCGCGGTGGCGAGGAAAACAGCGGAGCTTCTTGAATTCCTAGCACGTCAAAGATGCGAAATAGCCCTGATCCAAGAAACTCACCTGAAAGAGAAGGACTGATGGACTGCTCCTGGATTCCAGGTTTTTTGAGATGACAGGACAAGTCGGGGAGGAGGAATGGCAATTCTGGTCGCGAAACATCTTCGTGCACAGCATCTCCCATTACCGGCCTTCACCACCACGGAAACTGATGGAACTAGAATGTGATAAGGGCTTGCTTTGCCTGGCCTCCATCTAGATCGCTCCCCAGGCGGTGCTTTGCACGGCAGAGCTGGCGGAAATCTTCAACGGGAACATCCCTGCGATTGCGGCAGGAGATCTGAATGCTAAACACTCGTAGTAGTTTTAGGAGTTTGTAGGGTGCGTCGACAGCTATGGTCATTTTGCACCACTGTCATAACGTAAAACTTATGTTCCTTTTAAACTAGGAATAAGTAAACAAATAAATACGAATAAATATATAAATAAATAATATAAACAAAAAAAAAGGAAAATGCTAAAATCAAAAGCATTAAAATTATGAGCTCCAAAGCTAAAGCTGCCCCATTAAACCAGTATACCTTAAAAAACTTAGGACTCGGTTTATAGACCCAGAGTCATCCCCTAAAATATTTCTTAAGTCTCCCCTTATCTTC
Organism: Hetaerina americana; assembly: GCF_022747635.1. Classification (NCBI taxonomy): domain Eukaryota; kingdom Metazoa; phylum Arthropoda; class Insecta; order Odonata; family Calopterygidae; genus Hetaerina; species Hetaerina americana. Next base: position 37,873 of record NW_027287519.1, read on the forward strand.
AACATGTCTCTGGCCCTTTGGTATGTTGTACATTCCGTCCGGATATGTTTTATCGTCAGGGGTTGGAAACACTCATTGCAGCGGGGCTGTTCTTTTACCTCCGCAAAGAGGTACGAATGAGTGAGGGCAGAGTGTCCTATTCTCAGGCGCGTAATCATGACCTCTTCCCTCCGAATTTTCCGGATGGAAGAGGACCATGGTGAAACGACCGGTTTTATTGCCCTGAGTTTATTATTTTGCAGAGACTGCCAAGTCTCCTTCCACTGATGCAGGACCGAGTTCCGCAAGGCGGCCTTTACGTCCTCCATTGGAACCAAGGTGGAGTCGGTCTCGGGTTGTCGAAGGGCATCCTTCGCTGCCTGGTCAGCTTTTTCGTTACCTCTTATGCCGACGTGACCAGCAGTCCATATAAAGGAGACCCTGTTCCCCTTTCTCTGAAGGGACAACAGGGAATAATGGATCTCCTGGACTATCGGGTGCACAGGTGCAAAGACCGATAAAGATTTCAGGGCGCTCAACGAATCTGTGCAGATGAGGAAAGAGCCATTGCTTTCTTTTATTTCTCCTAGGGCCGTCCTTATGGCTGACAGCTCGGCTGTGAAAATGCTGCATGAAGTGTGCAGTTTTTTCCTCACGACTCCATGGTAGTGGGACACGACCGCATAGGCACATGCAGATTCTGACTTTGACCCGTCGGTGTAGACTGGGACAAAGTCAGAAAGTGAGCCGAGGACGGCACTGAAGAGCTGCTGGTATTCGGAATCGGTCGTCTTGGCTTTGCGGCGTGCACTGGCAATGAGTTTAATATCCGGCATTGGTGTTAACCAAGGCGGATACTTAGCATAGGAGACGGGGCATACTTGAGGAAATGTAAAATTTACCTCATTAATAAAATCATTAAAACGAACGGCAAAGGGCCTAGTTGCCCTTCTCCGCCTGTTAAATAAGTCTAAAAACCGTTGGTTAAAAACTATGTTAAAACAAGGGTGGATTGTCTCTGATAAAATTTTACAGGCATAGTTGCCCATTAAAATCATCCTGCGGGTTTCCAACGGAGGCTCCCCTGCGTCTGCAAGTAAGCTTGGGACTGGGCTTGTTCTAAATGCCCCGGTGGCCAACCGTATCCCAGCATTGTGGACACATGTGAGTGGTCCCAAGTAAGACTCTCGTCCTGAGGAATACACTATGGAACCATAGTCCAGTTTGGATCGCACCAAGCCTCTGTACAATAAAAGCATGGTGGTGCGGTCTGCTCCCCAAGTGGAGTGAGTTAAAAACTTTAAAACGTTGAGGGTTTGGCGACACCTCTCGCGTAACACGCGGATATGCTCCCGCCAGTTCAGCTTTTGGTCCAGGATCATGCCGAGAAAGCGGACAGACTCCACAAATGGGAGAAGCCTACCCAACAGGGTTAGGGTCGGGGTAACGTGGTAACCGCGAAGACGGTGAAAGTGCACGCATTTCGTTTTCTCCATGGAGAAACGAAATCCGTTCTTTCGCGACCACTCTCCCAGTTTGTTTAGAGTCACCTGGGCTTGCCTGGAAGCGTTTGGCAGTCGTGTCGACCGGCAAAATATGGCTAGGTCGTCCACATAGAGCGATGCCATCACCGGGGCATTGATGCATTCCACCACGTCGTTGATGGCGATGTCAAATAACGTCACGCTCAGTACTGAACCCTGGGGTACCCCGTTCTCCTGTGTAAAAGATCGGGATAAGTGCTTCCCAGTCCTTACTTTAAAAAGGCGGTTAGTTAAAAAATTCCTGATAAATAGGGCCATGTTGCCTCTAAATCCCCACTTGTGGAGCGTGTTGAGGATTCTCCATCGCCACACACTATCATAGGCCTTCTCCAGGTCGAAGAAGACTGCTATGACGTGTTGACGGTGGAGAAAGGCTTCCTGGATGAAGTTCTCAGTGCGCACCAGATGGTCTGTCGTGGACCTGCCACGCCGGAAGCCGCACTGAGCGTCGGAGAGCAGGTGTCGACTCTCCAAGCACCACATGAGACGTCGGTTTACCATCCGTTCCATCACCTTGCACAGGCAGCTGGTGAGAGATATGGGACGGTAGTTGTTCGGGTCATTTTTGTCCTTGCCCTGTTTTGGGATTGGTATCACGATGGACTCTCGCCAGGAATTTGGAAAACTGCCCTCGTTCCAAAGTTGGTTGAGGGTATTTAGGACCTCCCCAATCGCAGTTTCCGGAATGTTCCGGAGAAATGCGTTGTGGATTTCGTCCGCCCCTGGCGAGGTGTAATGGGAGTCTTCGATGGCGGATTTAAGCTCCCAGGACGTGAAAGTCTCATTGTAATATTCGCTTTTAGGACCTGCACCAAAATTGAGAGGGACTCTCTCGCATCGCCTCTTCAGGTTCGCAAAGTCCGCGGCATAGCCCTTGTCACTGCTATTGGCCGCGAACTGACTGGCAAATATGTTGCTTATTTCGGCAGGTGAATTAACCACCCGGCCAGCAACAAGCAATGGCGAGATGACAAATGAGCCCTTGGACCCGGAGATTTTCTTCACTTTGTCCCATACCTGACCAAGTGGCGTGCGATGGTTGATGGTAGAGACGTATTCTATCCAGGAAGCCCTCTTGGCCTCCTTCACGGCCCTTCGAGCTCGCGCTCTCAGACGGCGGTACGATGCCAGATTAGTTGCCGTGGGATATTTTCTAAAAATACTCAATGCTTTTTTCCTCGCCCGAATCGCCCGGTCGCATTCCCCGTTCCAACAAGGGACAGGAGCTCGATTAAGATTCCCGGACGTACGAGGGATACTTTTGGTAGCTGCCGCCAACAGCTTTGAACTTAGTTTATCGACGTTGTGCAACGCGTCGAAACTTGCGTCTCGTTTATATGTAAACGTGCGCTTGAAAAGTGGCCAGTCCGCACGGTTAATACGCCACTTTTCCGGAGGTTTTGAAATGGTGGGCGAAGAGTCTTCTTTAACGAGTAGAAGAGGAAAATGGTCACTCCCACAGAGATCGTTGTGGGTGGACATTTTCAGCTTTGGGGCTAGACTTCTCGAGCATAGACAAAGATCTATTGCTGAGAATTCCCCATTGAAGCTGTTAAAGCGGGTTTTTTTCGCCGCTATTTAATAAAAACAGGTTAAAATCCTCAATAAAGTTGGATAAAATGCGACCTCTCCTATTGCTTTGGGTTTCTGGACCTCCCCAGAGAGGATCATGGGCATTAAAATCTCCCATCAAAATGAACGGCTGAGGAAGCTGGTGGACAAGGGCTTCAAGGTTCAGGCGGGTCACCGGTGCACCCTCTGGCAGATACACGTTGCATAACGTCATCCTCTCAGGGGTGTGCACCGTGACAGCGACGGCCTGGAATGGAGAGTTCAGTTGGACTCGCGAGGTGTAAAAGGCCTCACGGGCCGCAACTGCTACTCCCCCATGGGCTCGTTGGCCACTTAGGTCATCCGTTCTAAAAACAGTGAACCCCTTCAGAATACCCTTATCTTCAGCCTTAAAATGGGTCTCTTGGAGACAAATACAAGAGGGTTTAAAATCTTGGATTAAAATGGCCAGCTCCTCATTGTGCCGATAAAAGCCATTGCAGTTCCACTGCAGAATGGAACACATTTAAAGTGTTAAATTAGAATAAATAAATAAATATATAAATAAAAGAGATGACTAAAAAGGGAGATGACCAACTCTATTGAGGTTATCGCTTGAAGCGATGTTTCCTCTTCCACTCGCTTGCGAAGACCTCTGTATCAAAGATACTCTGGTCCTCTTCAATTACCTCCGGCTTCTTTGGCTTGACTGGAGGCGGCGGGGAAGGTGTATTCTCACGCCCTTTTGGCGTGTTCCCCTTGGTGGTTTTTTGTGGGCTCTTCTTTGAAGGGCCCACAGGAGTAGGTGGCTCCTTGTCCACCTTACTCTTTCCATCCTTCACCCTTTTGGGTTTAGGCACTTGCGTGTTTTCAATTGGGGATTCTTTCGGTATCTCCGTCTGCGTGGCTATGGTACACTTTACACATTGCGTGGTTGCAACGGAAGCAAAGGACCGGGAGAAAGTTGGAGCGATTAGCGCCCTGTATTTTCTCCTCGCTTCCGCATATGGGATTTTTTCAAGGGTTTTTATCTCCATGACTTTCCTCTCTTCTTTCATCTTCGGGCAATTACGAGAGTACACTGGGTGTGTACCCTCGCAATTGACACAAAGAGGTTCCGAAGAGCACTCTTTATCCTCGTGCGCGTCTTTGCCACAGCGCGGGCAGGTGGCCTTACCCTCGCAGCGCGACGCGACATGGCCGAACCGTTGGCATTTGAAACAACGCACGGGATTTGGGATGAATGGCCTCACTGGTACCGATTCATAGCCCACAAACACCTTGTCGGGTAGTCTATCACGCGCAAACGTCAAGATCACGGAGGTGCTGTTTACGTTTTCTCCGTTGCGCCTTGTGGTGAGTCGACGACAATCAGTCACTCCCTGAGAGAACATTTCTCTCTTGATTTCTTCGATGTCCACGTATAGGAGGTCGTAGTGACTGATGACTCCCCGACAGGTGTTAAGAGTGCGGTGCACCTCCACCTTAATCGGAATGTCATGGAGCATTCCCATAGCAAGCAGTTTTTCGCTTTGTGTATCGTTCAGGGTCTCTATAAGAAGTGTACCATCCCGGAGCTTCTTCACGCTCTTTGGGTCCCCAGGCACAATCTGTGACAAAACTGCGAATTAAGAAAGGAGAAACCTTTTTCAAGGTTTCACCTTCCTTTACGCACGACATAATTAAATAGCGCTTACATGCGCCAATGCACTTTTCTCCCCCGCCGGTGTCCGGACGGGATCTGTTTAGTGGTGGAAAGGGTTTTTCCTCCATAATAATAAGTGATTCGTCCCTCGGCCTCCCCACTCGCCACGGAGCCACACATTTGGGACGCCACTCCGCCAAACCGGAGCGGTCGCCAGGGCTAACTCGAGGGATATAGCGCTCCAGGAGTGGTTGTCTGTTTCGGGGTGGATCTTCGGTGCAAGGGCCCACCAAAACCCTTACATCTCCGACCTCCCTACGCAGACCCCCACAACCTTGGCACTCGCCACCGGAGCAAAAACGCGACGGAAGCCGATTGACCGGGAGTGGCTAGCTCCCGGCCTCCCGTTTCCGCGAAATCCGGGGCCGAAGAGGGATATCGCTCTCCGGTCCATGCAGGGCATCCGAAACCCTGCTGGGAACCAGAAAGATCACCCTCCAGGATCCCCTTCTCTCCCTTACGGGTCTCCAGGCACGGCAAACACCTGGGCGGATCGCAGGCCAGATGGTATGGCCGCTCACAGACAGTGGATCCACAGCACTGTCCGGACGCATCCCTTGCTGGCTTGGGGTTTGTTTTCGGGGTTTTCTCCCCGCCCTTTTAGTCGCCTCTTACGACAAGCAGGGATACTGCGGGAGTATTCTCTATCCCCCTACCCGCGGGGGGTACAGAACCGTCTCCGCTCATTGGACCGCTGTATGACCTTGGTCGTCCGGCTCCTCAACGGCCGGCTCCTTCGCTGCCCATCATCTCTGCTCCTCAGCGATGTTCAATTCGGAAAAAGCGGAAAGTCCCAAAGGACCCCGCCGCTATCGTACCATTTCAGAGCTAATGGCCCCGAAATGGTCGAAGCGTTTTCGTCGTTTGGCAGGCGGCTGGTCTTCTGCTCTCCCTGTCGCTGCTAAAGGCCGGGGATGTTTATCCCATGGTAAAACCACTACATCAGTGATGCCGTGGATTTCACCGAGGGATGAGTATGCTGCTTTCATCTGAAACGTCTGCGCTCGCTCCCGAAGTGCGGCTTCCAGCGGGATCACGCCCGAGAGTTGTAGGAATGCCTCGTTGCTTGGGGTCCACCCTAGTTGCAGTGCTGCTCGTAAGTTGGACCTGTCCGCCGTGTGCAGCCTATTCTTTGCAGCTTCGCACATAACGCCGCACCACGCGGGAGCGGCATATGTAAGAATTGGCCGAAGCACAGCATCGACCAAATGGAGTCTCCTGCGAAGCGGGAGGCACGGACTGCAAAGAATAGGGGAGAGTTGCTGCCGCCGGGATGCGGAGATGCCAGATGCCCTCTTCACGTGGTGCCGCATGAAGATCCGCTTGTCGAGTACAACGCCGAGGTATAATACCGCCTCCTTCCAAAGGACTTCAGTCGCGCCGACGAGAATATCGCCGGGCCCCATCGGCCTCTTGGAGAAGACGATCGCCTGCGTCTTGTCCTCGTTCACGCCGAATCTCCAGCGGGAATACCAGCTGATCAGATCGTCGACCGCATCCTGAAGGTACCGCGCCGCCATACGCTGCCGTGTTGATTTCGCCAAGATCGCCGTGTCGTCCGCGTATGTGGCGACGAGAACGTTGCTTCCGAAGTCCGATGGGATGTCCGCCGAGTAGATGTTGAAGAGAAGCGGCGAGAGCAAACTCCCTTGCGGGACGCCTGCACGAATTTGCCGCTCTCTGATGCCGCTTGTCCCCAGCTGACTCGGAAGGTTCGATCTCGGAGCCAAGATGCCGCTATCGCTGTCCACCAGCGAGGAAATCCGAAGAAATTCAGCTTCCACAGGAGACCCTCGTGCCACACCCGATCGAACGCCTTGCTGACGTCAAAGAAGGCGCCGACGGTGGAATGCCGTCGGTTGAAACCTTCAGTGACGAAGTTCAGCAAGCTCGCGACCTGATGCGTCGTAATGTTCGCTGCGAAAGCCGAATTGATGCTTCGGAAGGATGTTTAGCTCCTCAGTGATGTCAGTTAGGTGGTGCAGGAGGATTCGCTCAAACAGCTTTCCCAGGCCGTCGAGCAAGGAGATCGGACGGAAATTCGCCGGCAATGGTGATTTCCCCGCCTTTGGGATGCACACAACGCGTGCCTCCTTCCAATGGGTTGGGAAATGTCCGATGGCGAGACAGGCATTGAAGACGCAAATCAGTAGAGAGGCGAGAGAAATCGGCATTTTGGCGATCACAGCGTTCGCGATTTCGTCCGGTCCCGGCGCCTTTCGAAGTTTCCGAGTTTTTATGGCCCCTCGAAGGTCCTCCTCGTCGACGATTGGCGGCATCTCTTCGCGGTCGCGTACGCGGCTGGGCGATCTTGGCGGAAGAACTGGCGAGCGGAGAGGGTCCTCCTGGCTTTCATCTCCTTCGGAAGGAAAGAACACTTCCTCCAGGTGGTCTGCCATCCCCGTAGCTTTCTCCTCTGGTGTCTTCAGGATCCCGGTAGCGGTACGCAGCGGCGCCTCTTCTCGCGGCTCTCCTCGAAGGCTTCTTGCGAGCCTCCAGATCGAACCATCCTCCGGAGAGGAAACCTACTTCTCCCAGGTGGCTGTCCTGAAGGCCGCAATCTCCTCCCTGATGAAACGCTGGCTGCCGTTGAGAATCGCTTTGTCGGCTGGGCAGCGAGAGCGCTGGAACTGACGACGGAGCCGGTTCTTGTCGCCAATGGATCGTGGCAGCGCCAGGTGATTCCTTTCACGAGCGGGAGGTTCGGGGATCGCAGCTGCAGACGCCGCCTGCCCAGTTTCCGTCAAAAACTCGACCAGACGGTCGATTTCCTCGGGAAACTGAGAGACGGAGGAAGCGGGATGGCTCTCATTCGGTCGGTGACCCGGTCCCGAAAAAGAGTCCAAAAGTCGCGAACGGTTCTCGGTGGAGTTTCCAAAGGCCGTCTCGCGAGCTGGAGAACAGGCAGATGATCGCTGTCCAGGGCGTAGATGGCTCTCGCAGACAGCGCCGTTGGCAGCCTTGCGTGCACAGCGATGTCCAGTACGTCGCTAAATCCGCAGGTCGCGAAATGAGTCGGCGTACGTGGACCGATGACGTCGAGTCGTTCAGCGGAAGTCCACTGCTGCAGGCGAAGTCCTCGCGGGTTTCCCGTCTTGGAGTGCCAGTTGGGATGTTTCGCGTTCAGATCCCCCGCGGCTATCGTGGGAACGGATCCCGCGAATATTGCCGCGAGTTCTTCTGAGCGAAACGTCGCCTTTGGTGGAATGTATAGCGAAGCGAGGCGAAGAGGACCTTCACCGCATTCCAGCTCGATGGCAGTGGCTTCCGTCGATTGAAACGTCGGCAGCGTCAATCGTTGCGCACGCAGATGATCGGCGACCAGGATCGCAGTCCCTCCTCCTTTTCCCGTCCGGTCATCTCGGAAAATCCTGAAGCCCGGAACCGTCCATCTATTCCTCGGCTTTAGGAATGTTTCCTGAAGCAGCGCTATTTCGCATTTCTGTCGAGACAGAAATGCGAGTAGCTCCGGCGTCTTCCTTGCCACGGCGCCTCCGGCATTCCAAGACGCAATGACGATGTTACGTCGTCTTGGAAGCGTAATATCCATGACGGATCGCAAGAAGAGCCGGCAGCTGCTGCAGCGTTGCCGAGAGGACCTGGAGCTGCGTCTGCAGCGCAGCGGAGATGGTGGCCAGCGTTCCGAGAACGCTGAAAAGGGGATTCTCCTCTCGGCGACGTCCGACTCAGCGGCGGCCGAAGTGGATGTGGCCCCTAAAAGGACCGAAGGCTGGGATGCCGCCGTCCTCTGCTGGCGTTTCCAGTCTCGTAGGGGGACCATGAGCGACGCGGCCGTTTCTGTGGTGCTCGCTGCAGGAACCGGGAGGACAGGGAATTGTATTCCCAGGCGCGTACGTGGAGATGGACGCTGAGGAGCTGATCCGCGGGATGCGTCTGCGCCTTTCCACGCGTTTCTGGTGCCCAAAGAGGCAACAGGAAACGTGTTGGTTGGCGCTTGGGATGTCGGTGCCCTGGTGTTAGGGGCTGCAGCTGGTCCTCGTCCGCGGCGTTTTTGAGACGGCTTTTCAGCACGCCTCTCCTCCGCTATCCATGTTGGGCATTGCGGAGAGAAAGCCGAGTGCGCTCCGTTGCAGCTTGGGCATTTCTCCTCGCCGTTCCGCGCGCAATCCTCCAAGTGATGAGCTCCGGAACATAATGGGCAGCGGGGGGATGCCGAGCAGAAGCTGCCGTGGCCGAAACGCGAGCAGCGGTGGCAAAGCTGCGGGTCCCGATAAACGTAAAGGCGGACCAACACCACGTTGTTCCCAACGCTGCGGAGCGCCTTAATGGACGATATCGGCCATTTGTCATTGGATGCGATGTTTACGACGAAAACGCCGATCGGCTTCCCTTCGGAAGTCAACTGGCGAGCCCGACGCGCGTCGACATCGATGTCGCGAAGATCCTCGAGCAGGTCATTCACCTGGTGGCGCGACGAAAGGCCACGGAAAGTAAATGCCGTGGTCTTCTCCTCCCCGAGTCGACATTTGGGCGTCCGCCTCGGAGAGGGCCTTTCTCAAGGAGTGAAAGTCCTCGATGTTACGTGTCTGCACGTGCGCCGATGACTCTCCATATGACACGGTGGACGATTGATCCGTTACAGCTGAACGGATCAAATCGCGAAAGGCGCGCACGTCCTCAACGTCGTAAACGACGAGAGGAGGGGGGCGCTTGGCACGGCTGGGACGGTGGTTCGGGATTGCCTCCATGGGAGGAAGCTGGATCTTCCTCCATGGCCGCTGTGACCGGTTCGGATGAATCGGTCGCTGGGGCGAGCACCGCGAAAGTATTTGACGTCGGCGTCGGGATAAACGCATCCGCAGAGTTGCGTGCACGCTTGAGGGTGGCGTCTATAAGCGATGTAAATGGACGCTTGAATAGTGGAGCTATCACCTTGGCTTGGCGCCGCGGTGTAATGAACCCCTCATCGTCCACGGGAGAACCGGGACGGGAAAAGCATGGCGACGGGGCGGTCGCCATGGCAACGAGCTGACGCGATGAAGTCGCTGCAGCTTTATCAATTACCAAAGATGTAAGCGGCACGATGAAAAGAGGTGCAAAATGAGCAGGCGGACACGAAGATCTGAATAAAAATTCGAAAATTCCATTTCGACAAATTCAATGTCTGATCAAATTCCAATTAAAAAATTCAGATGCTGCGTCTGCCATTTTATCGGCTGCTGCGTGATGATAGCAATTCGGAGCATCACCGCGCTCAGAAAAATACCACGAAATGGCCGATTCGTCCGACACGGCGAAGATTGCCAACGATATTAGAGACCTAATTCCAACGCCACCTCCCTTGCCGTTGCAAGGAATGTTTAAAAAAGTTTACACTTTCGGTACACGGGCAAAAGAGAGCCCGCGAAAGGAAACAAACCCCGAAAATGGTAAATCCGGTCCGGCCGGTCAGGCTCAGAGGCCAGTAATTTTACAGACAGGAGCTCTCGACATCAAAAAAGCTCTCGTAAACACAACAGCGAAATAGCCTCGCCATCCCCGGCGACAGCCGCAGCCATTGCCGCCCTTCAAAAGCATCAAATTGTCAATAAAAAAAAAGAAAAGGTCACTTCAGTAGGTACCTCCGAAACAGCCGTGGAAACGAGGAACATGGCCAATAACAGTAACGACCAATTAACAACGTCCACCTCTTCAGCAACGACCATTGGTACCCTCCCTCTCGCCGAACCGCTCAACACAGGCCCACAAGCACAAACACCGCATGGTCAAGGAGACGACGGCTTCACTGTCGTCTCCAGGAAAAAAGGTACTCCGCTCAAAAGGCGAAGAATTTTAGACTCCACAGACATTACTCATGCAAACAGGTTTACACCCATCGAATCATCGGCTGAGGTGATGGAGACACAGCCGTCCGTACCAAAATCACCCAAAATCCCGGCCATAAACGTCCACAATGTGAAAGGGTGGGTTGAATTGGCTAAGGAGTTGACGACAAATCTGCTCTCGCCGCCCAAATGTATCCTCAAGGGGCCAAACACCGTAGCAATAACTTGTACCAGCACAGAGGATTATATTAAAACCGAACATATTCTTAAAATCAGGGATCTAGAATACACGTCTTACCAGCTTCCAGCCGATAGGCTGAAAGAGTATTGCGTAAAAAACCTGGTAGGCGACGTAAATGCTAAAGACTTGGAACTAGAATTACACCAAATGGGGTACAAGGTAAAAAGCGTCGTACAACTGACCACCAGTAAACCTACCTATGAGGACAGGATGAAAGGGAAAACAACTGGCACTAAGCGATTGGTGCCAGTTTATCATGTCATATTAACAAATGATCCCCAACCAGGGGACCTTCTTAAAATTGAATACCTTATGACCATGCGGGGGAATATATCTAAATTCACCAAACCTAAGGGCGTTGAGACCAGACCAGTCTATACCTTTGGTATAAGGGCAACAGAGGACCCGAAAATAGGAGAAAACGGTAAAAATAGTAAATCCGGCTCGGCCGGACAGATTGAAAGGCCAGACAACTTACAGTTGGACACATGTAAAACTGGAAAAACCTCTTGTAAGGGGAAAAATGTAATAGCTTCATCTCCGGCATCAGCCGCAGTCATTGCCGCCATCCAAAAGCGGAAAACTATCAATAAAAAAGAAACGGTCGCTATTGTAGATACCGCAAAAACAGCCGTTGGACCGAAAAACACGGCAAACGCGTCCACCACTTCAGCGACAACCACTGTTACCCTCCCTCTCGCCGAACCACTCCACACAGGCCCACATGCGCAAACACCGCATGTTCAAGGAGATGACGGCTTCACTGTCGTCTCCAGGAAAAAAGGTACCCCTCTAAAAAGGCGTAGAATCGTAGACTCTCCGGAAATCACGCACACCAATGGATTCACACCCATTGAAACAGCGGCTGAGGTGATGGAGACTCAGCCGCAAGTAAAATAATCTCCATAAAATTCCAGCCATTACCGTCCACAATGTTAAGGGTTGGGTGGACTTGGCGAAGGAGTTGGCGGCCAATCTGCTCTCGCCGTCAAAATGTATTCTCAAGGGGTTAAACGCAGTAGCGATCACTTGTGCCATCGAAGAGGACTATGTCAAAACCAGGCAGATTCTGAAAACCAGAGACTTGGAATACACGTCCTATCAGCTTCCAGCCGATAGATTAAAGGAGTATTGCGTCAAAAACCTGGTAGGCGACGTTAATGCTAAAGACCTGGAGGCAGAATTAAAACATATGGGGTACAAGACAAAGAGTGTCGTTCAACTCACCACCACAAAACCCACCTATTTGGACAGGAAAGAAGAAAAAACAACTGGCACCAAGCGATTGGTGCCAGTATACCATGTGATTTTAACAGATGATCCGCAACCAGGGGACCTCCTTAAAATCAAATATTTGTTGACCATGCGGGTGAATATATCAAAATTCACCAAACCTAAGGGCGTTGTACAGTGCCACAAATGCCAGGGCTTCGGCCATACAAAAAATTATTGTAACATTCGGCGCCGTTGCGTTAAGTGCGCCGGTCCATACTTAACATCCGAATTTGAAAAGAAAGACCGCAGTACGCCCGCGCGATGCGTAAACTGCACAATGGAGCACCCCGCCAATTATCGCGGATGTCCCGTTTTCAAATTGGAAAATCAGCGAAGATTGGCGAGAGAAAAGTGCGACACAACCCCCCGAGGATCAGCCCAAGGGAAAACATTTATACCTGCCCCGGCTCCTGACAGGAACGCTTGGGCTCCAAGAGCTCAAGGTCCTTTGCAGGGCCAAAAGTCTTTTACCGCCAACAACCCATTTCCCTCTCTACCCCCTCCTAGAATCCCTCCTCCCCATTGTATCAACCCACTTATGCCCGGCGGCACTATTTCACAATCCTCTTCTTTCTCTAATAGTCACCTACCAAACCTTCCTACTTCTAATTCCGTACACGGAGAACAGACACTATTTGCATATTTTATGTCCATTCACAACCAATTAAGTCTCTTAAAGACAAAAACGGAGAAGAAAATCTTTATGCTTCAGCAATTATGCGAGTTGCACGAGCTTAATGACTAGTAAGCTCCGTAACATTTGCCTTCTCAGTTGGAATTGCAACGGCATACTCGGCCGCCAACGGGAATTCAAAAACTTTATAAGCTCTGGCAATTTCGATGTAGTCGCCCTTCAGGAGACGCATCTGAAACCAAGTCACATATTCCACATACCCAACTATACCACATATCGGCGAGACCGTCCCACCGCTCGCGGTGGAGGCGTGCTCATCGCAGTAAAATAATCTATTAAACACAAAGCACTGAAAGGACACGCCCTTAGTACATAAGAATGCGTCGGAATACGGCTCCCAACACCCATAGGTGAACTTGACATCTATTCCGTTTACCAACCTTGTGGTAAACCCATTGTTCCTGACGAATTTCGTCCCTTATTCCCGACTGACAGACGCGTCGTAGCCATCGGCGATTGGAATTCAAAACATACGGAATGGGGGTGCCAGTCCGCGAATACTAATGGCCGGCGTTTTGCATAATATTGTTAATTCCATCATGGTAGACGTCGCAGTGCCACTAGCGGCGACGCACATTGACAGCCGTGGTGGTGAAGACATCCTGGATTTCTGCCTAACGAAAAATCTGCCTTACATAACGACTCCAAATGTACTTTCCGATCTCTCCAGTGATCATTACCCGATTAAAACCGACATTGCGACTGTCCCTTATGAGCAGCCTCCTTCCCTTCCTTCCAAGACGAACTGGAAACTGTTCGCCTCCATAGCAGTAGACGCCTTTTCCTCAATCACAATCCCACACTCCTCAGCCCGGCAGGACATTGACGCTCATGTCTTGGCCATAAACGAGGCAATGCGGGACGCGCATGCACTTGCATCTCTCCCGTACCCTCATCCCCCTCCTTCAAACGCCCTACCCGACGACATCCTGCTACTCATAAAACAGCGCAACAAGGCCCGCAGACAATGGGCGTGAACCAGGGATGGCGCCTAACTAATAACTTTTTCGCGTCCTGCGTCAAACGCGAGATCAGAAACCGGATTAATGACCAATGGAGAGACAAACTCGACAACCTTTTCTTCGACGACGGATCCCTTTGGAAGGTTGCTAAGCAACTGACCAAAAAAGGCCGTCCAGACCAGCCCATCAGGCATAACGACAACCTGTACTTCGACGCCAATGACGAGGCAGAAATCCTAGCCAATGCGTTCCGGGAAACCATGACTCTTAAAACCGACTGGCCAAGGACGCAGGAGGACGAAGAGGCCGAGGCTGCTGTAAGTAGCTTAGGTCTCCTTCCGACTCCTCCGTTCCGGCCGGTCACTGAGACGGAGCTTAGAATGACTATAAAGTACTTAAACCCGAAAAAAACCCCGGGTATTGATGACATTTCAAACAGGCAATTAAAGAACGCGCCACTGGCGGCCGTTCGTCACCTACTGGGCTTATTTAATAAGTCTTTCCTCTTGCTACTTTCCAGATTCCTGGAAAATAGCAAAAGTGTGCCTGCTTCCCAAGCCAGGCAAAGACCCGACAATTCCTTTAAACCGTAGACCTATTTCCTTACTTTCATCTATCTCTAAGCTGTTTGAATCAATTTTAAAAGCCCGTCTAGACCTCTTCCTACGGACCAATGACGTAATTAGGCCAGAACAAATGGGATTCCGGGAAGGACTTTCTACTTCCCTTCAAATACTCAGACTGGCGGAGTTTATCAGCCAGATTCATTGATTGATTGGACTCTCTACTCAACCGTCGTTGAGAACGGACGTGTTTTTTCGGACTGTGCGCCTTCTTTCTTTGTGAAAATTTCGTGCCGCCTTTGTGATTCTCAAGTGCCGCCGTGCGGACCCTTTGTCCCCGCCGGAGCCGCCGCTCGCCCGACCGCGCCAGGCAGGCCGGTCGCGTGCCACCCCCTCCCCCTGCAGCGCGCCCAGTCTGCGCGTCGCCCGGTCGCCCAGGCCCCGTCGCCGCTCGGCCGTGGCCTTTCTCTTTTCCCTCCCCTCCTTCCCCTCTTGCCCCGCTCAGCGGGCTAGACTTCACTGGAGTTTGTGATCAATTATGAGTGAACGCCTTTCATAGTGAAATTATTTTATTATGAGTGTTAAGCTTACAACGAAAAAACACGTTGAAGGCCCGCTATACCATCCCCGTGGTTGTCGGGACGCAAATGTCAACCTCGGGACGCAATCCCTCCGTCGCCGAGCCATCCTTCAGTACATTCCGGCTTCCGAGGATGCTAACTCGGATTCACGTGTAACAACGGTCGTTTCCTCTTCCGCGATGGCTGCATCGCCCGCGGAATCAGGTGTGGCAGCTGCGAGAGCTGCTCTCGCCGCCCTCTCCGTGAACGAGAGAGATCAGCTGCTC